>NC_035109.1:95521009-95874212 GCF_002204515.2 Aedes aegypti | reverse complement strand
ACTTTGATTCAAATTCCGACAGCACGAATAAAGCGTATTCAAATGAATAATTTCGCAAATAAATTCATCTGAGCTTCTTATACTGGTCTTGAACTAGAGAATCATTACTACTCCCGAGGTATAAAATAGATTTGAAGATGATTAAATTGAATTGTAATTGACTGCCATCTCCTGGTAATTCGATGATATATTTCAGCGAAACATTTCAACCTCATCGCCATACAAAAACCGAGTGTTCGGAATATGAGTCTGTTCGGAATTTGAGACAAAACGGTAGACGGTGTACTAAATTATTTTTTTTTTATGCCGTGGATGCGTACAAATTTCAATGGCGGCCTACTTCGCCCCAAGACAACTACTTGAAGACTTTGAAGAAAGACAACGCACTCCAACCGTCATTCGCGAGGACAATCAAAGTTGTCTTAGCTTCATACAGTCAGATCGGACTGCCAGAAGATCAAAGCATATCGATACACGTCAAAAGTACGTTACGGACCTCACCGAGAAGCAGATCATCCAATTGAAGTACTGTCCGTCTGAGCTCAACCTGGCGGATTCACCAAACCTTTGGAGCAATTGAAGCTGTATGAATTGAGCACATCTTTGGGGCTAGCGGAAACAATCCCAACGATTCTTGAGGAGGAGTGATGAAACTATCGAAGTAGACAATCATCGTTTGAATGCGCCAGCACCGTTCCATGCGTAACCATGGCAACCACCGAGTGGCGACCACTCACGCTGCTTAGTTTTTAGTTTAGATCGAACTATTGGTGAAATAAGTTAGTGGGCTTCGTGGCTGTGCGGTTAGTGTTACCAAGCATTTAGCCGCATCGAGTCAAGGAGTGTGGGTTCGATTCCCGCTTCAGTCCGGAAAACGTCAGGAATGTATTTCGACTATGCCACTGGGCGTTGCATGCTAGTCCGTTGTCTAGTGCGGTGCTTCCTTCAAAGGACATAATCGTCCACTGGAAGCATTAACGTGTCGGTGTCTTTAAAAAAAAATATCTAATAAATCAGTTGAACTTGTAAACACGTGTTTAATTTCTTACGGTTTGGCTTATCAAGAATATCGTAATGACACATGGTCCTGAACCTAACGAACGATTTTGCTGAAAACATTGGCTTAATAATATCGGTTTTGCATGGTGAGACATGAATTGAAAATATTCGATGCTCACTAGCGCCTCCTAGCTGTAGAAAGTTTAACATGTTCGACATGAAGTATATTATAGCAGTTTCAAAATGACTTATACACTCAGGCAAATGGACTATCGATAAACATAGGAACCTCTTATGAAAATTCGCCACAATAAATCGGGTTGATATTCATAAATTTGCCTTATGAAACCAGTATTTGAAAACAAAAAAAAGTTTACGCGGCAACCTGGAATCGAACTAAGAACATTGCGATCGATAGGCCCGAGCGTACACCACGCACCAATCGACGCCTTGATATGGAATGATGCCAAAACGATACATAAAGCGTTCGTATTGCAATAATCGTTCCACCTTTCATAAGGCAAAATGTATGAAATTCGATAGTCCAGTTCGCAGCGTGTACAGGTATGTTCCGTTTTTATCAACATGATCGGCAATTTTCAGTTGATAAAAACGGGACCGTGACAAAAATGGAACCGTGACAAAAACGGAATAATTTTCTTAGACAAAATATTTTACAAGTTTGAAAAGAAAATTGCTGTTTTGTTAGAATAATATACATTTTCAGCATATAAATGTACAGTATTGATGTTTAGGAGCTGTGAGGAGCATTAAGATTGTCCATTCTTATAGGTTCATAACGAAAGTTGATTGCACACTTCTATCAATCAATATGATTTTGTAATAAATTTTCTCGGTTAGAATTTCAATAAATGTATTATAGAATATTAAAACGATAATCACATAAATGTCCTTTGCATAATAAGGTGCATCATATTTATTAAAATAATTACAAGGAAGTGGATCAGGCTGATAATTAAATTTTTTATGAAGAAGAACAAGAAACAATTTCTTTTTCTACTGTTCATTTTCACCCATCAGCTTCTTCTTTTCTTTATGAAATTACGTCCCAACTGAGGAAGAGACTTCTTCTCAGCTTAGTTCTTATAAACACTTCCGCAGTTATCAACTGAGAGCTTTTTGCCAAGATACATTTTTTGGCTTTTTGGCCACACCCGAATGGCGATTAAATGCGGAGTTATGTTGCGAAAATTTTGCAAACTGAAAATAATATTTACAGTTTCCTGTGCTATGAATTGCCAAAATCTTATTAGTAAAATTGTAGTGGTGTTCTTTTTTAAGCTATTACTACCAACTTCGACAGGCATGCACTAATCGCCAATCTAAAACAGCGCTACCATCGCCTTTTAGCTTTACGTTAGATCACGAATAGTAGGTTGCTGAAAAATTACATGCAATTTCCCATACAAAACGACAGATTCGTTTTCAGTTATTTTTCCAGTTATTCCAGAGAATTCATAAAATCGTTTCTGTTAGGATTAGAACTTTTTCCAAATAATTTGAATTTAAATTGCAATGCAGAATCCATCTCTCAATTCGTCAACGAACAGAAACGCACCTTTGCTCATTTCGCACTGCTATTATTATATATTTTTGGCGATTTTGAGCTTCCTCCTCTTTGCTACTATCGCTCAGGTCGACCGGTCACCAGTTAGCCTATAGTGAATAAAACCATCAAAGTGAACTGACCACATGCAATAAAGTGCTCCTTATTTTGCTAATAAAATCGGTTTTTTTAAAGTATTCGCGTCGTTACCAAGTTATCAGTGATCATCCGAGAATTTACGCCCGTGATTTAAACCCCGTTCAGAACATTTTGGTGCCGTGACCAGGATCACTGGTGTGTAGTGATAACGCTATTTGTATCGGGTACAACGACGCTGATACCTAACCCCATCACCCGTCGGGAGGATTTCCTTAAGGATTGCAGTACCGTACATAAATACAAGGCCTGTTTTTGGACAGGTACATGTGAGTATCTGTCCATTATTTCCCATCCCCATTTTACGGTGCTTCCTGGGTCGTTTTTTGGATCGATTTCAGCCCATTTGCGATTCGCTTGCTGCTGGGTGGCACGAGGTTGCTGTTGTTTCTGCTGTGTGCTGTGTGTGGTTATTCCATCTTCCCGCTTTGGATTTCTCTCGCTGCAATACAAAGATTGCGGTCCACGACGATATTGATTGTATCACTCGGAGTGCTAAAAGGAATTTAGCCATCAAATCGCCGTTCAACCGTCATTAGCATCCCAGCTCAGGTCGCATATAACCTGCAACAGCAGACTGTGTGCACAAGGTGTGCGCATTCGGGGATCGACATCACGATCGAGGTTCCTGTCTAATTTGATAATACAAGGCCTGTCTTTGGACAGGCACAGGTGAGTGTCTGTCCAAGCATTTCATATCCCCCTTTCGGTACTTCCTGGGTCCTTTCGATCATTACAGCCACCTGTTGGAATTCGTCCGGCGCGCACGATGTCGGAGAAGAAAATGAAGCAGAAGGAACTCAAGCGACGCAACATCATGGATTCGATTAGCCGCATCGATGAGTTCCTGAACAACTACAACCCGGAACGAGACTCCCAAGAGGTAGCGATACGTTTGAATCGGTTGGACAAACTGATGGAGAACTTCGAGGACATCCAAGGTGAATATGAGACATTCGATGATTCCATGGAATTTTTGAAAGGCAATATGACCATTAGGGCAAGGGTAGAAGAGCAATATTTTCGGGTTAAAGGCGGTCTTACATCCCTGCTTCCTCCCCCCGCACCAGTCGCAACGCCAACAATTACATCCGTGCCAGCAATCTCCCATTCAATCGGTGTGAAACTTCCAACAATCACGCTACCTCAGTTCGATGGTGATCTAAACGAGTGGTTAACGTTTCACGATTCCTTCAGTTCGCTGATACATTCGTCGGCAGATATCCCGTGTATCCAGAAGTTCCAGTATCTTCGTTCCGCATTGAAGGGTGACGCACTGAAGTTGATTGAATCACTAACTATCACCGCCGCGAATTATAGCGTGGCATGGCAGTCTCTTTTGAATCGCTATTCCAACAAATATTTGTTGAAAAAGAAGCACTTGCAAGCAATTACGTGTCCACAAAAACCGCTTGCGAAATCCGCTTCCAAACTTTGTGTCGTCGTGGAGGAGTTCCAACGGCATGTTAAAATTTTGGAACAATTGGGTGAGCCAACAGATCAGTGGAGTAGTTTGTTGGTTCATTTGCTTTGCTCGAGGCTTAATGAGCAAACTCTCAAGGATTGGGAGGAATTCATTTAGGCCGGTAACGATCCAACGTATACCAATTTGGTTGAATTCCTCAACAAAAAAATACGCACACTAGAATCCCTATCGATCGCTGCTGATCACTTCGCACCCTCCATTCAGAATAAGCATATTCCCCCCTCAAAGCAAACAAGGTCGTCGCAAGGTCCCCCTTCATCTCGAATCAACAGCTACGCTGCAACGGAAAACTACCTACCTGGATGCCATGCATGCAGCCAACAACATCTGTTGGTAAAATGTCCCGTCTTCGAGAAAATGCCCCTGAAGGATAGGCTGAATTTGGTGAACGCCAAGAAGATATGTAGTAACTGCTTTCGGGGAGATCATTTCGTCCGCAAATGTTCTTCCAAATTCTCCTGTCGTGTTTGCCAAAAACGACATCACAGTTTGCTGCATCCCGGGTTCGATTCACCAACTAGCAGCAACGGAAATTCAAACACTGGTCAAGCTCCACCAACTCAGTCAACCAACGTGGCACGATGTGAAGTCGAAGCGATCTCTGCACCAACTGAACAGTCGATTTCTTCCAACTCGGTATCGGACCCTCGCAGCGTGAATGTATTTTTATCCACCGTCGTACTTATCATTGTAGATGGGTACGGGAGAGAGCACTTAGCGCGAGCATTATTAGATTCGGGTTCACAATGCTGCCTAATGAGTGACCGACTCTGCCAACAATTGCGATTGGTTAGACGCCGAATAAATCAACCCATTTTCGGTGTCGGTGAAGCACAGATTCGTGCTGTTGGCTCGGTTGCTACCGAAGTTCGATCACGATTCGATAAGTTCGCCATTCCGGTAGATTGCTTACACTGAGGAAAGCAAACGTAAGACTGTCATAAGATTTGCTTATGGAATTACGACACAAGAAAAATCTTTGAAATTCATAAGACCATCGTATGGTTTTCGGCAGATGTTGTTTCCATAATACACCTCGAAGGAATTTCGTAAGATGATCTTATGAACCAGCATTGACTTGATAACAAAATCCATAGATAGTCTTATGAATTACGTTCTGATCCATTCTTGGTTCCATTAGACTGTCTTGTGTAATTTGAGCTTTAGATTATGAATTTCAATGAATGAATAATACTAATCCGCGTTGAAAAATAGGTTAACCAACTTGGGAAAATCAAATTTTCATCCATTTTATCATGTCGCAATTCGATTAAAGCACTTTACTGTAAGCATTAGAATCGATTTGCGATACGACAAAAAGGATTTAAATTCGATTTTCTCTAGTTGGCTAACCTATTTTGCGAAACATTATTGAGATAAGTTGTGAAGAACGCCTGAATTGGTGCAGGTTTACGTTAGGGTCGGATTAATGGATGAGGAGGGTTTGTGATTTCTTACGCGTCATGCAAATTGTTTTGAATTTTCATTCAAAAATCTTATTCTTTGGATCCAATTCCTTAATCTGATCGAAAGAAAGATAATAAAGAAAGAAAGATGATAAATAGAAAATATTTACCCTTTGATGCATTAGAAACGGAGTCAGCCAACGACAAATCAGCAAACACGTCCATTTCGGAAGCCATATTGAATTTCTGATAGTGAAATGGCTGTACCGAGAAAATTTGCCTCACGTGGTTCTTCACAATGATGAGCAATGGGGTTCATAAGCGTTCTTATGACATTGACAATTGATTGTTATGAAAAAATTACACTTGTCTTATGAATCTCAATCTCGTCGAATGAAATACGCAAGTGTCTTATGAACCAACAAAAAAATAATAAAAAACGCGTTCATTAGTGTGATCTTATGAAAATCATGCGAGATTTTTGCCTCAGTGTAGTTCTTCGTAACATTACGACGAACCTACCAGCGGTTACAATCCCAAAGAACAATTGGTCCATTCCGGAGGGCATTAACCTTGCTGATCCCGACTACAATGTGTCACGGAAGATAGATCTGATTATTGGCGCCGAACACTTCTACAACTTGCTGAAGGGTGGTCGGATCAATTTGGGCGAAACATCACCCACGCTTGTGGAGAGCGTATTTGAATGGCTTGTGTCAGGAAAATCGTCATATACTCCAATTACCCACCCCCCACTGTGTCATATTTCCACCCTTGAATCGCTAGATAGACACATAGAAAGGTTTTGGCAAATAGAGGAGGTTGACACGAAGGTTCTTTCCCCAACGGAGCAGATTTGCGAGGATTTCTACAAGCAGACGGTATCAAGGGATTCTGCTGGCCGATATGTAGTCAAATACCCAAAAAAGGAAGGATTTTCCCAGATGATTGGTGATTCGTATTCCAATGCTTTGCGACGGTTGGAAGGTCTCGAGCGCAAGCTAGACCGAAATGAACTTTTGAAAGAAAGGTATCACGCATTCATGGCGGAATTCATCAACCTTGGACACATGCGTGAAATTCCGTCTGATGAAAAACTACCCCCAACGACATGTTTTCTCCCCCACCACCCTGTGCTGAAGGAATCAAGCCCGACCACAAAAGTTCGAGGCGTATTTGATGCGTCAGCGAAAACCAGTACAGGGTACTCCCTAAATGATGCGCTTTTGGTCGGTCCTGTCCTGCAAGACGAGCTCTATTTGATTGTACTGCGTTTCAGGAGGTACAGAATAGTTTTACTGGCGGACATAGAGAAAATGTACCGTATGGTCCGTATGCACCCTGACGATCAGCCTCTCCAATGCGTACTGTTCCGCTTCGGCAAGGATCACCCTATCACCAGGTACGCTCTCACCACTGTAACGTATGGATTATCCCCATCGTCGTTTTTAGCAACACGAACGTTGCACCAATTGGCCGACGACGAAGGTAGATCGTTCCCCCTAGCAGCCGATGCCCTCAAACAAGATTTTTATATGGACGATTTCATCCGAGGAGAGGATTCCATCCCAGCGGCTATTCAACTACGGCAGGAGATGACGAAGCTACTCAATCATGGAGGTTTTCGGCTGAGAAAATGGTGTTCCAATTTCCATGAGGTCCTCGATGGAGTTCCCGAAGAAGACCTTGCCACTCAATCGAACCGAACATTCGATCCTGACGAGGCAATCAAGACGTTAGGACTCAGTTGGGAACCATCGTCTGATCAGTTTCGCTTCGACATCAACGTAGACATGAAGGACGGGCCCATAACTAAGCGCAAGATTTTGTCGGAGATTTCAAGGTTGTATGATCCGCTTGGCTTGATTGCACCGATAGTAGTGAGAGCCAAGATTTTGATGCAGCAATTGTGGATGCTGTCGCTGGAATGGGACGAGGAGGTACCAATCGAAATTCAAGCTAAATGGAGGACATTCGTCAACGAATTACCAAGCCTATCTAACTTCCGAATTGATCGATATGCTTTTGAGGAAGGGGATGTGCAACTGCATTGCTTCGCAGATGCATCCGATGTTGCTTATGGGGCGTGCGTATATGTGCGGACGGTTGGATCCGGTGGGGCCATAAAAGTCGAGCTTCTTACTTCAAAATCCCGAGTGGCTCCACTGAAGAAGCGTAGCATCCCCCGGTTGGAATTATGCGCTGGACAAATTGGTGCTCAGCTCACATCGAAGGTTCGGACTACTTTGGAAATTGGAGCGAATTCCGTTTGGTATTGGTCCGATTCTATGGTGGTATTGCATTGGCTCCGTTCACCACCCCAAGCATGGAAGACGTGTGGCGGATATCCAAATTCTCACCCACGGATCCAAATGGCAGCACGTACCCGGAACGGAGAATCCTGCGGATCTTGTTTCGCGGGGAATGGCAGTGGAGCAGTTTACGGAGAGTCAACTTTGGAGACATGGACCTAACTGGTTGCGGGAGGGAGAGGAATGTTGGCCGGAACAAAATGCAGTTTGGAGAAACGACGACAACGATGAGCTTCTGGAGCGCAAAATAATCACCCTCGCTATTCAAACCCCGCCACCACCCAACCCATTAATTACCCGATTCTCTTCATACCATCGTTTGCTGCGAACCATTGCTTATTGCTTTCGTTTTATCAACAATGCTCGGATGAAACAAAAGGGGAACTCAGATTTTTTAACAACTGAGGAGCTCGAGCACTCAAAAATTGCACTCGTTAAAATGGTTCAAACTGAGTGCTACCACAATGAACTCCGTGCTCTGAAAAGGGGACAGTCGGTCGCAAACCAGTCCTCTCTGAGACTACTGAATCCATTTGTTGATTCATCTGGCATAATCCGAGTCGGTGGCCGGCTTAGACTATCTGCGCAGCCATATGAAACAAAACATCCTATTTTGTTACCTGGATTCCATCACTTCACAAGACTGCTTCTGACGTCGTATCACCGCAAGCATCTACATGGCGGTATTTCGCATACCCTGGCTGTAGTTCGGAATGACTTCTGGCCAACCAACGGCAGGAGGGCCAAGACGGCGTGGTGCGCGTAGTGACCATACGCACCGCTTCGGGAATCTTCAAGAGGCCAACATCAAAGCTCTGTCTTCTACCATCGACCATGGAGGACGATTTCGAAGGGAACATCGCAGAGAATCCAGCTAAGTGAATTATTTGATTGTATCATTGAATGAATTAGATTAAGAAGATTCATTGAAATATTCATTTCAGTGGCCGGTCTATGTTAGGATTAGAACTTTTTCCAAATAATTTGAATTTAAATTGCAATGCAGAATCCATCTCTCAATTCGTCAACGAACAGAAACGCACCTTTGCTCATTTCGCACTGCTATTATTATATATTTTTAGCGATTTTGAGCTTCCTCCTCTTTGCTACTATCGCTCAGGTCGACCGGTCACCAGTTAGCCTATAGTGAATAAAACCATAAAAGTGAACTGACCACATGCAATAAAGTGCTCCTTATTTTGCTAATAAAATCGGTTTTTTTAAGTATTCGCGTCGTTACCAAGTTATCAGTGATCATCCGAGAATTTACGCCCGTGATTTAAACCCCGTTCAGAACAGTTTCCTTCACTCAAACACCTCAGAACACTTGACCAATGCAACAGTGAAATAATCATGTAAGTTTATTAGCCCGTTCTTAAGCCATTTTGTGACATGCAAACACCATTCCACAAAAACACAATAGTAAATGTCAAATTTCAAAAATGTATGCAACCATGAAAATGATTTTAAAATTAAAGCAGAATGGCACTTTTTCCCAACCTCACATGGAAAAGGTCCTTGTGATGGTATCGGTGGCAACATTAAGCGAATGGCTAGAGATGCTAGTATTAGAAAGTCAGCAGAAATTAATAACGCCAAACAATTTTTCGACTGGGCTGTGTCGCAAAAGGTGAAAGACCAATTTAAAAAAGATTGGGAATTTATCTATGCAACTGAAAATTGCTTTTCAGAGGCTGAAAAATTTCTTCAGGAAAGATTTTCTAACCTTGTTCTAATTCCTGGAACAAAAAAAATATCATTCATTTATATCAAAAGACGAAAGAAGCATTTTTGCTAGTGAATTCTCAGATGCACATGAAAACCAAGAAAATACAGCATGCTTTGTTCTTAATAATACAAAGAAACGAAAATCTTCTGGTGTTAGCAACCAAAGACAATCTTCCCGGTTGAAAAAATAGATGGTATTAAGATGAAAATGTAAGTTATATACTGAATAATTGAATAAATAAAATTAAAAAATAATAATAATAATCTTATTTGCTCCATAGAAAAGAAAGAATCTCTTTTCAGTGTAATGAAAAATTGAGGCAGAAACAGTTTTTCTTAGCGGTGTAATTTTTCATGAAAAATATCATCAATTCCGACTTAAAATTCATTAAAACCAATCCCATTTTTTTTTCAGAATTTAGAAAATGTGCAATTGCTTTGATAAAAAATCTTTGTTTTTCCGATGCTTCGATTGATATAAGGGTTATCAAACAAAAGGCTTATATGGTCATTTTCCACAAAATTGGCCATAACTCAAAAACGAAAAAAAAGTACATTTCAAAAATTTCAGCGATTGAAGCTTATGAAATTACCTTCCCAAAGATATATTTTTGAAAGTTTTCCACTAATTGGAACATAGTTTTTCCGGCTTTTCTTTACGATTTTTTTCAACGGTGGAAAATTTTGTGGAAAACTGTTTCCAGTTAATATTTTTTGTTTATTCCTGAGAAAATTTGCTTTCATTTTCATAAAACAAAATTGTTTCTACGATGCTTCTTTCTTGGGTTGTGATTTTTCAAAGAAAAGGCTCAAAATGGCTCATTTGCACATTTTTTACAAAATTGCTGCCTTGAATCGCAAGTCAGTCCCATCTGAATTTTTGCCAAAATTTAGTTGAGTTAAGTTTTCAACACATCTTCCTATGCTCTTTCAGCTGCACTAATGAGATAATGTGATTTGTTCGGAAAAAATAGGAAAAAAAACAGCAAGTCAATTTGTCCCATAATGAAAAGTAACCGCATATTAGTCCCACTACAGATTTCCGCACCATGTTACACAAAAATGAACCGTGTTTTGATCATCTTTATATTTTTCTCAAAAAGATATTGCAGTGAAAAGCAAATTGTGGAAGTTTCATTGAGATTTGAACATGTTTCAATCCTCTGGATTTTTTTGAATATTCACATGGAAAACGAGTTTGAAAACTTCACAGCCCATTTTCTCAATGCCTACTTTTTACAGGTGGGACTGACTTGCCATTCACGGCAGATTGGCCATAACTCAAAAACGAAAAAAAAGTACAGTAATACCTCGATATAACGTAACCTCTTTATAACGTAACTCTATATAGTGTAATTTTTACCTCGATATAACGTAACTTTTTTTTGACTCCATTTATTTTTACAATTTTTATTAAAAACATGGTTTATGAACTGCTATAAACATTTTTCAAGATTCAAACACCTACCAATACTAAATCAGAGCAATTCAAGCATTTACTATCACTGAATACAGTCATAAATCGATATCGAAATTTCTCGACGGATTCTGAAGATGCCTCAAGATATTCTGCCAATAATTGCTCCATGGGCTTATCTCAAACTGTCCTGGTATTCATATATAAAACTTAAAACCTATTCTTAAAATAATTCCGACAGGGATATTCCAGAAATTCCACAAGTTAACCCTCCTGATATTCATGTGTAATTTCTCCAGGATACAAAGTGGATTCAACTATGAATTCTTCAAACAATTCCACATATGATAGCTTATATTTTTCCGGAGTCTAGAAATTTATAAATTATTTCAACATTTTTTCATGAATTCTTCCAGCGGCCACTTTAAAGGACAATCCAGTTATAATTCTTGGAATGCTCTACAAATTATTTAAAAAACCGTACAGGTATTCGTCCAAAAACCTGAAGAACAATTTTCTTGGCATTTCTCCACCAATTTAATTATGATTTTCTGCAGAACTTTTTACAAATATTTATGCAGTAACCATTCTATATACTACTTTAGGTTCTTCAAGGATTCTATGTGAAATGAAACCTTTTTTTGATTCCATCACGAATTTCTTAAGAAAGATTCCAATGATTCTTTTTCATTGGGTTCTTCAAGTAATTCTTGAAGACTATAAGTCTAGAAATTTTTTATGGATGTTTTTAATTACAAAAACATATTCACGGATTTCAAAAACTGAGCATCCTCCTCCTGAGATCCCCCAGAAATTTCTCCTAAAATACTACCGAAAATTCCACAATGTATTCGTTCAGAAACTTTTGCATGAAAAATTACTCGAAGATAGTTCTTGTTTTTGATAGCTTTCTAGTGATTTCTTCATGAATTCTAAAGAAAACATTTTTTAAAGAATTCTTGGGACATTCATTCTAAAATTCTGTCCAGAAATTACAAAAAGATTTGCTTTAGGAGTTTTACCACGAGTTCCTCATAACAAAATTCTTGAAATTCCATAACTGCTTGCTAGAAATGTTCATGGATTGCTCAACATTAACATTTTTAAAGATTTCTGAAAGATCTCATTTATGAATTTCTTCTATAGTTTCTCCGAGTATTCAAGGATTCCTCCAAAGTTTTTTCCTGAATACATTTTATTAGGGATTACTGCAATAAAAAGGTAAAAGTAAAAAATAAAACAAAAAGAAAAATATAAAAAAATTACATACTGAAAAATATTTGAAAAAAATATGTGAGATAAACTGAAAATGCCTGCTAGTTCAATAATATCAATATAAGACCCATTTTCTCACCAAACGATACATGATGAACGAAATTCAGAAAAAAAATATTTTGCTTCGATATAACGTAACCTCGACATAACGTAACGAAAATAAAAATCGAGTTACGTTATATCGAGGTATTACTGTACATTTCGAAATTTCAGCGATTAAAGCTATGAAATTATCTTCTCAAAAACATTTTTTTGAAAATTTTTCACGAGTTGGAGCATAGTTTTTCCAGATTTTCTCAACGGAGGAAAATTTTGTGGAAAACTTTTTCAAGTTATTTTTTTTTGTTCCTGAGAAAATTTGCTTTCATTTTCATAAAAAAAAAAACCTTGTTTCTATGATGCTTCGTTCTTGAGTTATGATTTTTCAAAGTAAGTAGTGTCAGGGGAAAACAAAAAAAAATCCAACTGAGTTTTCCGGGAAAATAGGCGACCCTGAATTTTTCTCAATTTTTTTTTATTCATATATTGATGAGCCCTGCCTGTGGAAAAAGTTTCATGAAAATCTGAGACCTTTCGGGCCAAACCCGTATAGAAATAAAAAAAAATCCCCAGAATAATCGATATACTTAATTTTGGGTAAAGTCAACTCAAAAAAAAACTCTAAATTGTTTTTTTTTCGTGCAGTGTTAAACCTTTAAGCCCCGTAACATTTTTGTCGACAAAGTGAACGTTAAACATGATGAATAATGTCAAGGTTCATTTTTTTTTTTTTTTTTTTTTTTTTTTTTTTTTTTTTTTTTTTTTTTTTTTTTTTTTTTTTTTTTTGGTAGCGATAGGGGTAGTACTGGCACTCTTAATCTGCCCTAAGCTCCTTCCCAGCATTTGCTTTTATAAGCCTCTATTGCGTTCATCACACAGACGTTCCTATGCAATGTTGCTCAAATGGTCACTGTGTACGCTAGCAGCAATCAGCCCTTGCCGTAGTTTTGCAGTCTAGTAGTTCAAAATACTATCAAACTATGATAAGGCCTGAAATGCTACTAGAGTGGTTAAAGTGAAGAACGAAATAGTTTTTATTAAAAGGTCCTCATTCCTAATTTAATTTCATCACTCACTATCGTCACTTTTATTTTCGACACTATCACGTATATCACCGATTATCACTCATCAACTTTCGTAATATACTTCAGATATACTTTCTATTATATCACTTTTCACATCACACCATTTTCATATAAATCTGTTAGCATTACCATCTGTTAGCATTACTATGTAATTTAAAAATATTCAATTTAAATGTCTCATTATTTTTGTTGCTGTAGAGTCATTACAATTCAAACTACGATTTAGCACTATGATCAAGAAAGTTACATTAAAAAAAATCAATTCGATCCATTCTTCTGCACTCGCTGTCATTATGTATTAATATTTTTATCATGCACGTTTGAAGAACTAGGCAATTAAGTTTATATTCAGAAAAATGATTGCACAATGTATTATGGCCATTATTAAATTAATAGAGTTCACATCATTATTATTATATTTTTAACAAAACTATCAGAATCACTTCACCTTAATTTTCAAATTTTCATCACTATAGATTTAATTATAAAATCACTATTAGCACCTTCACAATCACTAAATTTAATAACGACGAGTGTAACGCACAGTTCCACCAAACACCCATTCTTATGTTGCATTATAAAACGATTGATCACACGTTGGCTTCGAAACTTAACCACCATTGCTGATTAGTACAAAGGATGCTACAGCTCGTGTAAACGAATTGAAACATCAAACAACCAGCACTGGTTTATAAGTAACTAATGAGCCCTGGCGGTCCCTCCGTTCGAAGAGGACCTGATAATATGCCGAAACATATTAACAGATCCTCCGCCTGAATGCAGCCGTTTCATGATAAATCATGAACCGTTGGAGGTGTGCCAAAGTATTGGGAAGGTGATATGTTTCACAGACGGGTATTATTATGGTGCACCTTCTACTTCGGCACCGTCAAACCCTGTGATCGTGGCCAGGGAATAATGTCAAGGTTCATATTTGGAACCATTTTTAAAATTGCGGTTCAAATATGTTATAGCCGTTATTTGAGCTGGAAAAATTGCTAAAGTAGTTGCGAGAACATGCTCTTTCGTATTACTAAATGAAAACAAGAATTCATTAAACATTTAAGGATCCCATTAGAACTTTTTTGTAAGAAACTCTTTTGTAAATACTTGTTTTTAATTATGAATCGTGGTTTACGGCTAACCAGCCGAGTGGAAATTTAAGAATTACCGAAAAGCTAAACATTACATATACTTTGCAATTGAATTAAATGGACAAATTGATATGAAGTTTTGCGAAAAAGTTACACGTCTCCTCGGTGGAATCGAACTCACCACTCCATGATCTCTAGTTAGGGCGCGTTACCCCTACGCCACGAGAGGACTCATGGACGCAGAAGTTAACCTGAATACGATTTCAGCTCAGTAATCACTTGGTCCTTTTTCGCAAAGTGCACCTCTTTCGGAAGGCATTCATGACATATATGAGATCGTCCATTAATCACGTGAGGGGTTATGGGGGGAGGGGGGTTTGAGATATCTTACGTGCCATATAAATTATTTTTAATTCTCATACGGTCGAAAAACTGTCAAAATAGGGTCCTAAAGCCCTATCCTAATTTTAGTTCCATACGCTTAAGTTTAGGCCAAAAACACATGTTTACTCAATTTTTTATGTTTTTCGTTTGAGTTC
Source organism: Aedes aegypti (assembly GCF_002204515.2). NCBI lineage: Eukaryota > Metazoa > Arthropoda > Insecta > Diptera > Culicidae > Aedes > Aedes aegypti. The sequence goes on along the minus strand of NC_035109.1, from coordinate 95,859,109 downwards.
AAAACATTTGTTTTTTTTTTGTCACAACCCTTGGATTAAATTCAAATTTTGGGTATATTTTGTTTTCCGTGTCCCTTCCGAAATGAAACAACTCCAGTGTTGAAACTAAAATCCCTGTGGTGATCATGATCAAAAGTGTCAAGGTTCATTTATGGACCCAATTTTTAAATTAAAGTGTAAATATGCTATAGCCGTTATTTGAGCGGGAAAATTAGCTAAATTAGTTGCAGTACATGCCCTTTCGTGTCATTAAATTATAACAAGATTTCTTTAAACATTTTAGGACCCTGTTAACTTACATAATTATTGGAGCTGTCCATCAAACTTACATAGAAAATTCTTTGATACCATGTTATATAAGAAAAAGGAGGGGTCTCTGCAACTCTCGTAAGCAGTGTTGTGAAAAACTCAATTTCTCACAACTCACGCTTGAGATTTTTCATGCGTGAGTTGTCAATCACGCAACTCAGTAGTCAAAAAATCACGGATGAGTTGGCTCACCTTTTTGACTCATTGTCTCGTATTTCCACAGTCTACTCACACACGGCAATAATTTCTTGTTAGTCTGCTAAAATTATAGTAATCCTTTCTAACGTAAACAACAATATTCTGGTTTCACGAGTTTTGGCCGGGTTTGCGACTGAATCATTTTTTACGGTTTGAGTTGATTGAGTTGATTTTGCATCAAAATCTCAAGCGTGAGATTTGCGAAGCAGATCTCTAATGAGTTTGCTCTCTCGGGAGAGCGTTTTGATTGACATTTGAGTGCGAGTCTATCAACACTGCTCGTAAGTACGTATTCAACTAATCACAAATTCCAGTTGTTGCTAGGACGTGGCCAGAGCAACTCAAGATTGTTGAATGATGGGTCAATCTTGTCCAATAGAACATGCAAAGTTTGAAAACTCCAGTTGATTAGTGGATAAGAAGGAGTCAAACCTTATTGAATCGTATATGACTTGACACCTACCATATATCGTAGGTGTTCAACATTAACATCATGTCGAAAATACAACTCTGAGGCTATTGAAAAGCATTTAAATTGCTTCAAAACAAATATTTAGTTTATATTCTAAACATTCTGAAAATAAAAAAAATCATTTTTTTTTCGTGTTGATAAAAACGGAATAATTTGTTGACGAAATCGAAACGTGACAAAATCGGAACGTGACAAAATCGGAACGTGATAAAAAACGGAACATACCTGTATTTGTATTTTGAAAAACTCTATTTAATTTGATTTCGAACTTTGCAGAAAAAATGGAAAATGCATTTAAGTTTGACAAATTTGGGGGCAATAAATATGACCCTAAAACACAGACAAGGCAACTTTTTTTCGCACAGACAGAAAGTTAAATATCTCTGACTGCTGTGAATAGACACCAGGGAAAAAAGTGACTTTTAATTAAAAAGAGACTTTAGAAACCTTCTAAAAAGGAAACAGAGACCGGCTTTGAGTAGTGCACTCCTCGACATAACAATCTATGACGCGTCTCCATCGCACAAAAATGTATGATGACAATCCATCCCTAACACTTTCTCACAATAAACGACATTTATCACAATTGTTTTTTTATTTTATTCCTTAAATAAACATTAGATAAATCTAAAATAACAAACTCATGTCTGAGCCTCCTCCAAGAACTCCTCGTACTTCTTCACCGCCTTGTTGTACTGCTTGCCGCCCACGCGGAAGCTCTTCTTCACGTCCTGCAGTAGAATGTCCTTCTTCATCGGTTCAATAACGGCTCCCATCTTGGTCACCACTCGTGGCTCAACCAGGGTCGAATGGGCCGTCTCCGGAATGAACGTCCTTCCCACAGGTGCCCTCAGCGACGCCTCGTAGTCCTTCACGGTCACGAAGGGGAACGGAAGCTCGTTCACCAGATGGGACGATAGCTGTTTGCTCACGGTGTCCTCGTTGATGATGACCCGTTCCTTGTTGTCGTCCCTTCGGGGAACCTCCGGCGGTGCCTTAAACATCTTTCGGCGCGTTTTGTTGGCTGGCCGCTGTTTGATTCCGGAACCACCCCATGAGCCCCAACCCGGCAGGAAAGTGTCCACCTCCTTGGGTTTGTTGCGATCCCGTTCCTCTTGCTTTTCCTGCTCGAAATCCGCAACAATGTCGTCGTCTTCGAAGGCTTCCGCTATGGTGAGCTTCTGATTGTGCTCTTCTTCGTCGTCGGAAAGTTCACCGCCGGTGGTCAAGTCTGGGATGGCATTCAGGAGGTGCTTCGGTTTCATCTGAACGAATTGCCTCGGATTGATGGTGACCTCCGATGGAGTACCAGTTGATTGTTGCAATTTGTCTTCAGTGAAGAATTTCGCAATGTTTGATGAGAACCTAGCTTCATCATCATCTTTCTCCTTTCCAGTAGTTTCATTCAATTCCAAATCTGCATCCACTAGGGAAGCTTTCTTTTTGAACGCCAGATCGGATTTCTTCTTGGATTTTGGTTGGTTCATCTTTTGATTTTTATTAGTTTTTTGAGCCACGGTCAGTTTACGAACATTCGCCAGCTTTTCTTGAATCTTTTTCTCGAGAGCTTCCTGAGCATCATCGAACATTTCCTCTAGATTCATCTCCTTGCGGTTGCTTACTTTTTTCCTCTTGACTGCTACTGTGGGTGATTTATCGTCTGACTCGCTAAGATCTTCCTCCTCCCAGGCGCTGGTTGAAACGGCCTTCGATTTTTTGACCTGCAAGTGTTACATATAATAATTAATAAAAATTTCGATTTAAAGAAATCTCGCGTTGATTATAATAATGTTGGGCTGATGGTGCCAAAAATAGTCACATATTCAAATAGTCACAAATTTTTTTTTTGTTGATTTGTGAAAATAGTAATTAAATACAGTTAACTCTCCATAACTCGATATTGAAGGGACCATCGAGTTAAGGTGGTATCGAGTTATAGAACACAAAACTAGTGCAAATGCGATCCATCGAGTTAGCCATGAAATTCAACTTTTACTATGATTCTCTAACTCGATATCGAGATGCAGAATATTGAGTAAGGGAGAGTTAACTGTAGTGATTTACGATTTTTAAAAGAGCTTGAGCTTGATTGGCCGCCCATGCAACTCCAGTTTCGCCAGATCAGCTACACTTACACAAGGGACCAACCAGATGACTGCTTGGGACTAACAACAGACAGCCTCAGTGTACGAGTGTTGATGATCTTGTATTTTTAGGCAACAATGAGTCTCTGTACGTGCTATAAATTCGTTTGATCTTTTGAATTTTACTGTGCGCCGTGTGTTGGTGCTCTCTCACAGGCAACTTGAAAGCAGGACGCACAGTAAAAGTCAAACGTTTTATAGCATGCATAGGCTCATGGCGCCTGTCACGTCAGAATGCTGACCAATGAGCCTCTGCATGGTATAAAACGTTTGACTTTTACTGTGCGCCCTGCTTTCAAGTTACCTGTGAGAGATTGAGACAGCACCGACATACGGCGCTCGGTAAAAGTCAAAAGAATATAAGAGGTTATGGCGCGTACAGAGACTCATGAGGGAAGGGGGAGGAATTGATGATGCATTAAACTGGCTTTCACAGTAGATCGAATATACCTCTGCGTCTACGCCAGTTCATACGGGGTGGTGTAGGGATGGTATAATTTTATAGCAGAGATGCTTGCTGTTTGGTTAGCAGACTGCCTATGTATCAGGCGTAAGGAAAGGCGTGCTATGATGATGAAAGCGTAGGGAAACGGTTTTTTGCCCGTCTCTGGTTCTACCAAATGCTATGAACTGTGGTAGATCAACTGTGATATATTAACTTTCCTCGTGCACTGGGGCCAATCGGCACGGTGAAGAATCTGTAACTTTGTAGAGAAGAGATAAATATCTGTATTTTTCTGACATTTGCTAACTTTTGAAAACGAACAGACGAAGTTGGTGGTCCAATGGCTATCGCTTCTGCTTCATAAGAAGGCTCCCAGGCCCGTTCCCTTTACTCGTACTTTGTAGTTGTATCTTTTACTTGCTTCTATCTACCACTATCAATATATCACAGTTAATCTATCACCAATCAATAAACCATTTCTTTCACGCACGCCTTTCCTTACGTCTGATACATAGGCAGTCTGCTCACCAAACCAGCAAGCCTCTCGGCCATAAAAATTACACCACCGTTTCACCCTTTCCGCATGAACTGGCGTAGACGCAGTGGTATATAGGTTCTACGGCGGGAGCCAGTTGAATGCATCGCCTCAGGATTTTTTTCATTCCGATCTAAGTAAACACCATGCCATAAATCGAACAAAATTCCTCTTTTTGTTTCTCGCGTTATGTCTCAACCGGAATAAAGCCTGCTGCTCAGATTAGTGTCCTGAGAACATACACAGATTTTTAATGAGAGCTTACTTCAAAGATTGCATTCGTTTATCGTGTGGCAGGTACGAAGATACGCTATGCACTGATAAGTCGAGAACATTTCCAATCCAAACAGAATCTGGACCAGCGGGATTCGAATCCATGCCCCTCAGCTTGGTTTTGCTGAAAAACTGCATTATTGCTACGGCTATATGCGTCTCCTAAACACAAATTTATTGTATCCGGAAAAATGATAATATAAAGAATCGGCATCATTCAACAAGTCAGATTTCATTTTATTTACCTATAAGTAAACAGCATGTTATCGCTAAAGAGTTAAGAAGCGTGTGCTAGAATAAGCGCGTAAGTCGCATAATCGATTTCTCTTCATCGATCCTCTCTTCTCTGAATAAAGGTGACAGGATGCAAGTTTGTCAGCATTTTTTAATAACAAAACACATTGACCTTGGTTGTTTACGTTCTGTACCGATAACTAGTACCGTTTTTGCTCGCGTAAATTTCACTATCGGAATTGAATTTCGTGTACTGTGGAAGCCGTGTGATTGAACAACACCTGTCGTGTGGACGTTTACGCGTAGATCGTGAAAACATTGCGAAATCGACCGTCGTAAATATACTGTTTGCTGCGAAATATTAGTGCTGTGTTTTGTTTTACTTGCTGTGCTCTCTGTGCACTTTTTCGGCTATGAACCAATCTACGATGACGTCACGCTACAACTTCCAGCGGGAAGAAAACCTTTACTGCGGGCCGTGTTTACAAAAAATGAAAGATTTCGTTGTACATTCATCCGCTTCGTGTTCATCCGGTGAACATTCGTTGTCCGGATGTTGGTCCGGATGTCATTTAATGTAAACATTGCCCGCATTTAGAGCAGAGAAGAAAAAGAAAGTCGAGGATAAAAGAAGACCGTGGATAAGTCCATGTACGGTAGCCGTGCTGCGATAAACAACGAGAAACGAGACACTGCAGAATCCAAATTCAAGCGTAACATTTGAAAAGGGCCTGACTGAAAATCCACCGTTGCTGCCTGTAATTGCCTAATTCATCATGACATCGGCGTGTGATCACTGCGCAAAGCCTACACGGAGACGGAATTCAACTCAATTTTGGGTTGTTTCAACGCAATTCCGTAGTTGAGCCCAATAGCTCAATTTTGGCTAAATTTGCAAGGTCCCCACTAGGTAGTTTGACTTTAATCCTATTAGAAAAATATACTCAATTTTGTGTTGATTTAACGCAAAATTGAGTTCTTTCGACCCAAACATAAAAAAAGTTGCATTTACCCAAATTTGGCTTATTGGGCCAAAGTACCCCCATTGGGTATATGCAGCTCTCTCTATTTTTGACAACATTCGTGTGGGAGAAAGAGAAAACCGAGAGATTTTGGGTTGAAACTACAATCGATATACTTAATTTTGGGTAAAGTAAACTCAAAAATTAAGTAAAAATATTTCTCCGTGTATCAAAGGAGAGGACGAATCCGTCTCCTGTATGACGTTTTGTAATAGGATGATTCATTTGAGATGTTCGGTTACGAAGCTGAACAAGAATTTCGTGAACATTGTGCAAACCTGTCCAAACTTGTTTTGGATGTGCGATCTAATGAAATGTGCGCGTTTGAAGGCCACTGTCTCATCGTTAGGTGATGCGATTAACGCAATGACCGAGAGACAAGAACTTGCTCACGCCGAACTGAGAAAGGAAATCGCTAAGCAAGGTGAGCAGATTGCTAAGCTTTCCAAAGGGATTGCACTTTCTACTCCCACCCTCTCTGGCCCCGGGGGACTCGTGCGCCAACCTTCGCTGAAACGTCGACGTAATGAGAGATTGTCTACTAGCAAACCATTAGTCACTGGCACGAGAATCGTAGCTGATGACAATGTTTTCACGGAAGTTCGTACAGTTCCCGAACCTCCTGAAATGTTTTGGCTGTATCTCTCACGAATCCATCCTAGTGTTAAATCAGAATCAGTTGAGAAACTGGTTAAAGAATGTGTTCATTGCCAGGATCCAGTCACGGTAGTGCCACTAGTAAAGAGAGGCGCTGACACCAGTCGAATGACCTTCATATTGTTCAAAGTCGGAATGGACTCGAAATTTCTGGAGATCGCACTTAACTCGGACACATGGCCGCAAGGTATCCTCGTATCCTGTTCCGGGAATTTGAAGGCACCGGTTCAAAAAACATGTGGCTACCCCAGTTGACCACACCTACCATTTCGATCACTCCGGCGATGGAACGATCCCCATTTGTGACGCCCACCACCTCGATGGACCAACGCTAATTCCGCAACTCAGACGCATCGTAGAAAGCTTTTTGGAAGCCCCTAATCGCCCCAATCCAGTCCTGCCTCCTGCTGCCTGCGCTCATCACTGTCGTCTGAGTCCTGTGATTGGTGGTCGAAAGGGGGTCTTCCATCAAGCTTGCCTAGGCAAGTATTCTTGTAATTCAAACTATTCGTAGTGTGATAAATTTTCCTGCACTCAGAACGTTTGCTGCTCAGACTACAACAACTTACCATCGACGCCTACCACACATCTAATGCATCAAGCAACTTTACCAGGACGCACCATAGAAAGCACTTTGGGAGTCGCCAGTTGCTCTAGCTCAGTCGCGCCATTTGCAGCCTGCGTTCTTCAAAGTCGTCCTGGCCCTGAGTCTAGTTGTGGATTGGCGGCCTCCCAGTCCGCTATCTCAGTCAAGTACAATGATGATCGAGAGCTTTCACTGCCTGATACGAATCAAATTTATAGTACCTCCGGCAACACTTCCTCATCTTCACCGTATCCTGACTTGACGTTGGAAGAAGTACTCCATGGCTTAGCTGAAGATATCTCTCTTGGCACTCCTACTGCGACCAATGCTGATTCGTCATCTTTTGACATGCGTAGTAACAACGAGCATCGTTTTCAACACCCGGGACGCACAATCCTTAGCACTACGGGAGCCCCTTTGTCCCCCTCTACAGTCGTGACCATGCAGCCAGCGCTCGACAGTCGTCCCGGTCCTGTAGTAGGGTATGGTGAACGGGTCTCCCAACCTGTGCAGTCAGGCAAGTACACAGAATGTGCTGACAGTATACTACCTGACGATCTCATACCTTCCAGTCTGCGCATCTACTACCAAAACGTCCGTGGCTTGCGTACAAAAATCGAGTCCTTCTTCCTTGCTGTTACCGAGCTGGATTATGATGTGATTGTTTTAACCGAAACCTGGCTAGACCAACGCATATTGTCAGCTCAACTATTTGGGAGTCACTACTCCGTGTTCAGGACAGATCGCAGCGCTCTAAACAGCAATAAATCGAGAGGTGGCGGAGTCTTGATAGCTGTTTCTTCTACCACATGACATGAAGAACGATGCGGATGTTATTCGTTGTCATATTGAGTCAATCGCAGCCGTTCACAACAACCTCTCAGAAAACGACTTAATTCTTCAGTTTGGTGATTATAATCAGTCAGACATCTACTGGGCTGCTGAATCGGACAATCGTCTCTCTATCGATCTTGATCGCTCACGTATGTGCCCAGCGAGTTCTGCACTTTTGGATGGGTTTTGCTTCCATGGACTCTCTCAGGTCAACACATTGACGAACACGACAAACCGTACCCTCGATCTCGTCCTCGTCTGTGATACTGTGTTGCCTAATTTCACACTTCTTGCAGTGGCCGAAGCACTCACGACACTTGATGACCATCATCCTGCAATTGAGCTGATAGTCGTGTGCCCATTGCCAGTTACATACGAGATGTCACACGACTACACTGGATTTAACTTCCAAAAAGCTAATTTTGAGTCATTAAATGCCGCATTAATGTCTGTCGACTGGAACCATCTGGATTCGATCCCTGATATTAATGAAACTGTCGATTTCTTTACGAATTCTGTGCTCCAAGCAGTCACGAATAATGTTCCACCGCGTCGCCCGCCCAACAAGCCGCCTTGGTGTAACAGTCAATTACGTCTGCTTAGGCGCCGACGTTCTGCTGCCCTTCGGTGCTATTGCAATAATCGATCGCAAAAGACAAAATTGGCATTCAATGAAGCAAGTCGTGAGTACAGGAAATATAATGCTCTACTGTATGCTCGCTATAAACAAAGAACGGAACAGAACCTTCGTACGAACCCAAAACAATTTTGGTCGTTCATAAATTCGAAAAGGAAAGAAAATGGCCTACCGACATCGATGTAGGTACCTAGACGAGCAGTCAGCCGACTACGCCAGCGACAAATGCGAACTCTTCGCGGCACAGTTCCAACGTGCTTTCAACAATTTCGTTGCTGTCGCAAGTTCATGTTGCATTGGATGATACTACTCGTGATGTCTTCAGCTATGAAATGTTTGAAATTTCTGAACGGGAAGTAGCAAGTGCGATAACCAAGCTGAAGCCCTCCTACACTCTTGGACCAGACGGGATTCCGCCAGCGCTACTAAAAAGATGCTCAGCGTTACTTGTACCTTTGGTGAAGCTGTTCAATCGTTCACTTGGATGCCGAGTATTCCCACGAAGTTGGAAAATGTCGTTCCTATTTCCAATTCATAAAAAAGGTGACAAACGTAGCGTGAGTAATTACCGTGGTATTACTTCACTATGTGTCTGTTCAAAGGTATTTGAAATTATCATCAACGACTCCTTATTCAATAGCTGCAAACAGTACATCTCCAGTGATCAGCATGGTTTCTTCCCGAAAAGGTCGGTCGCTACTAACCTCGTTCAGTTTTCAACGCAATGCATACGAGCGATCGATGCTGGTAAACAGGTGGACGCATTGTATCTGGACTTGAAAGCGGCGTTTGATCGTGTTGACCACGGAATCCTTCTCAAAAACTTCGCAAATGTGGCGTGTCCGATAGCTTCATCGATTGGTTTGAATCATATCTCACCAACCGATCGTTATGCGTAAACATAGGCTCTAATGAATCGAGCTCATTCACGAATTTATCCGGAGTGCCACAAGGCAGCAATCTTGGGCCTTTGTTGTTCTCGCTATTCATCAACGACGCATCTCCAGTCTTACCGCCCGGGACCAGGCTGTTCTACGCCGATGATACAAAAGTCTATATGATCGTCGACTCCTTGGATGACTGCCAACACCTTCAGAGATTGTTGAATGCTTTCGAAGCGTGGTGCTCACGAAACTGCATGACGTTGAGCATTGAAAAATGCTAAGTTATATCGTTTAACCGAAAGCGGAACCCAATTAATTTCCAATAAACGCTATCTGGCAAAGCGATTGAACGAGTACAACGTGTCCGTGATTTGGGCGTTTGGTTGGACGAAGAATTCACGTTCAACACCACTTCAATGACATCGTTTCGAGAGCAAACAAACAGCTTGGTTTTGTTATGAAGGTAACAGAAGGTTTCAGCGATCCGCTGTGTCTGAGATCCCTTTACTGCGCTCTAGTTCGTTCTATTCTGGAATTTGCTGCGATAGTGTGGTGTCCGTTCCACGCCAGTTGGATTACCCGAATTGAATCTGTTCAGAGAAAATTCTTGCGCCACGCCCTAAGAAATCTTCCTTGGCGTGATCCCAGTAACCTGCCTCCTTACGAAGACCGCTGTCGTTTATTGGGGATTGATACTTTGGAGAACAGGCGTTGTGTATCGCAAGCCGCCTTTGTAGCCAAGTTGCTTCAAGGGGACATAGATTCGCCATCCCTTCTGGCTGATGTTAGCATCTACGCTTCGGAGCGAAATCTGCGTAGACGGAATTTTGTCAGTCTCGGCAGTCGGAACACTCTATACGGACAGCATGACCCAACTAGATATATGGCAACGAAATTCAACGAAATTTATCATCTTTTCGATTTTAACATCACTATGACGACGCTTCGTAATCGATTTGCTGAATACTTTAGACATAGTTAAGTGTGCATTTCATGTAATGTTGATGTTTGATGCTCGTTTTGTTTGTTAGTTTTACTTATATTCATTAAGACAAATTTTATGTCAGATAGATCTAAAACAAATAAATAAATTAAATTAAATTTTCACTTCAGGACGCAAGACAAGCGGTCTGGAGTGAAAAAATGCTATCAAACTTGCATCTTGTCACCTTTATTCAGAGAAGAGAGATTAAGAGAAATCGATCATGCGACTTACGTCCTTATTCTAGCACACGCTTGTATTTTTGACATAGATTGAAATTTTGGAAACATTTCAAATGAGCTCCAGTAAATCTTCCAGGAAATATTCCAGATGTTTCTTCAAAAATGCCTCTCGAAATATGTTCAGAGTCTCTTTCAGATATTTCTAGATTTTACCAGAAAATCCTCCAAAATAATATCTATCGTAATCCCTACAACGATTTATTTGGGGCTTCCCATGGCGGTTTTGTCAGAGAACCATCCAGGAAGAACATTTGTTCGCAACTAGATTTTCTAGACCGCTTCCGATGCAATTCCAGCAAATCGTTCATGCATTTCGCCAGTAGTTCATCCCGAGATTCCTTCAAGGATTATTCCAGGAACTTTTGCAGGGATATTTCTACAAGGATTCCTAAAACGATTTCGCCAGGAGTTTCTGAAGGTGTATCTGCCAACATGCCTCCAGTGATTCCACCATAGATTCCCCCAGTAACATTTTTACTAAGATTTCTCCAGGAATTTCTCCAAGGATTTCTCAGGAAACTTTTCCAGGAATTATTGCAGAGATTACTTCAATGACTCCTTCAGAGATTCACCAAAGATTCTTCAGGCAAATTCTCCTGATATTTCTCCAGAAGTTCTTTCAGAAACCCCTCTAAGGATTCCTCATGGAAAATCTCTGAAGGGATTTTTGCGGAGATGTCTTCAAGGCTTTCTCCAGACTAAACTATGACAAATTTTAAGGGTATTTCAGTTATTTCTCTAAGAAATCTTCGGGTAGTCCTCTCAAGATTTCTTTACGAATTATTTCTGAGATTTTCTCCAGAGATCGCTCTAGAAATTCTTCTGGAGATTCCATAAAAAATACATCTAGAGATTCTACAAGAAATAACTTGATGAATTTTTATAGAGATTCCTCAATTGTTTCTTTCAGGAATTCTCTTAGGAAAATCACTACATGAATTATTAGGAAAATCAGTACATAATCCTTCAGAGATTCCCTTTTTAAATTTCTCCAGAGATACGTTCTGGGCCTCCAAAATTTCCTCCGGGATTTTTTTTAAGAATTCTTCTGTAAATTCCTGCGGAGATTCACCCATGAATTGCTTCAGGGATTGTATCTAAAAAATAAGAAGTCCTCCGCGACTTTTTTTAGAAATTCCTCCAGCAACTTCTTTCCTGAAGAAGTTTTTTGAGAAATCCATGGATAAGTTCCTGGTGGGATTCTCGGAGTAATCCCTGTAGGAACCTGCATGCAGTGAATCCCGAAAACTCTGGACGAATTCCAGAAGAAATCCTTGCAACATAAAAAATGGCTTTCGGCTACGCAGTCTTTATTTTTTCAACGGATTTTTTATTTAAATAATTGTAACTATGTCTAGAGGAACCCATTGAAGATTTTCTGAAGCAATTCTTAAAGAAATCCCTGAAGATGGAGAAATCTCTGCAGGAATCCCTTGGAAGAAGTCTCTGGAAAAAATCCTAAAGGAAGGATTATCTAAGCTCATTACTCCAGAAGGCATCTCTGAAGGAATCCCTGAAAAATCCTTGGATGTATCCCAGGAAGAATCACTGTAGAGTTAAAAAAAAAGCGGATACCGTCTTCAGCCATTACGCTGCATTTTAACACTAGACAACGGACAAAGTATGCTCCTGACGAAAAGCTTCAATGGCTGAAGCGGGAATCGAACCCACACCTCATGACACGATGCACCTACTGCCTGACGACACTAACCGCACGGCTACGAAGGCCCTGCTGGTGGAATCCTTAGACAAAATCGCGGGATGATGAGATTTTCCAAAATAAATTACACCCGGTTCTGTTTTTTCACGTATTTTTTTAACGCGGCCGGGCAAAAAATTTCCACGCATTTTTTTCCGTCAAAACCTTATTTTTGCATGAAACGTCGAGAAATTGTTTTACCTTTTTTGCACGGTTTTTTTACGCATTCCCCGTGCTAAAACAAGGTCGGGTATATAAAGGTTTTACTGGAGGAATTTTCTTAGAGATTGTTCTAATGTAATTCCTGGAGAAATTGTTAGGTATTTTCTGATTAAATTCCTGCAGAAATTCATCTTCTGGAGAATCTCTGGAAGAATTTCTAGAGGTATTCTTGGATTATTTTTTGGATACACAGAACGAATCTCTCGAGAAATCCATAGAAATCCCTAAAACATTATCTGGAGAGATCCTTGGAGTATGTAGCAATTTTCTTTGTGGTAGCTCTGGGACATTTCTTGCATGAAATTCTTGAGGCTTTCGTGAGTTGTAGAACACATGGAGGATTTTTTGATGAAATCTCTAGAGTAATCCTGCTGAAATCCCTGGAGCGAGTCGTGGAAGAACCTCGGAAAAAATCTTCGGGATAATTCTTGGACGAATCTCGAGAGGACTACTTGGAGAACCTTTGTATTTATCCGTGGAGGAATCCTCGGAGGAAACTCTGGAGACATCACTAGAGAAATGTCTTAAATAATCCATGATGAGATTGTCCTAGTGTTAATCATGGAACAATTTTTGGAGAACACTTTGAAGATATCTCTGCAAGAGTCTTTGTAGAGATGTTCTTAGAGGAATCCTTGGAGATGTCTCTGAATATTTTTACAGGAATCTCTGAAGAAATACCAGGAGAAATCGCTTGAAAAACTCCTGGAAGAATCTCCGTAAAAATACCGGAGTATGGATCATTGAAGGTAGTTTTTGCCGCATCAAAACAAAGGCGCCACCGTATATGGGATTTAACATTGTGACAGCATTGCTGTTCTGTCAAACACACAAGGCTACGGTGGCGCTAAGTATGCTTTCCATAGCGGCCGTTTTGGTTATTTTAATGATCCATTCCTGGAAGATTTCCTGAAACAGATCCTATATTATATATATTAGAGTGGTTCAAAAAATCGTTTTTGCTCCCCATCGCTCATTCGATTCAAGATCAAATTCTGAGTGTCCGCTCAAAATTTGAGCTCATTCGTATGAAAATTGAGACTCAGGGTGTCTACTCGTCTAAATGAAATTCCCTGATATTTCCAGGTTTTTTTTCAGGTTCTGCAAAATAATTCCAGGTTTAAGAAATACTCCAATTTCAGAATACAAAAAGTTATTGATAAAATAATTTCCTTCAATTCGTTTCAAGCTTCCAAATTTTTTAATGCATGTCGAAGCTATTTAAAGGTGAACCAATTTCAAAGCTTAAGTTTTTGTCAACTGAATTGTATTTGATACTAAGCCTTGATTGTATTTGATAAAAAGACTCATTTTTATATCGTTTGTGAGAGCTCTGATCATCATTGTAAACTAAACGGAACCTTCAAGTTATTCAATATGCTTAACCTTTCAAGTTTATTGATTACAGCGTACTTGTGCAAAAACAGATAATGCACTATTCATTTTTGTCCTACGTTCAGTGAAGAAATCTCAAAAGGTATCCATGGACAGTTTGGATACTTAAGACAGCTAAATGGGCGAAATAAACAATACTTACAAATGTTTGTGACAATATTTCACAATTAAAATTACATGTCGTGAAACATGTTTTTCGATAAATATTTCAATTATTTTCTAAAGGAATTTCGCCAGACATTAATTCAAGTATTTGCCCAAAGATCCAGATGTTACTCCGAAGATTTACTCAGGCTAGGATAGATGGATGGATTTCTTTATTTGTGAAATTGGCACCACTAGGCTAGCTCACGTCTTAAATGTCTCCAGGAGATCATGTAGTGATTATTTCCCATGGAATCCCTTCGAGAATTTTTCTAAGGAATTCGTAAAAGAATTTTGATATAGATATCTCAAAAACACGACCTGTTTTTTGCCATTTATAAGCACAGAAATTAACTCAGAGATCGTCAGCAATGTCTTTACTGATTCTTTCGGATGTTTTCTAAGAAAGACCTAAGTCCTCCAAGATTTTATCCAGTGATTCTTCCATCGATTTTCCTAGGACATCCTCTAAGACTTCCGTTTAGAGTTTCTTCAAAAATTCAACCAGAAGTTTCTCCAAAGATGCATCTAGGGATTTCTTAAAAATTGTCCTTCATAATTTCTTAAAGATTTCAACTTCAAATTTTTCTAAGGATGACTCCGGACATTACTCAGATTTCTTCAGGAATTCCTACAGTAATCCTTTAAAGATTTCTCAAGAAAGTCTTTAAAGATTTGTCCAAGTATACTTCCAGGATTTTTTAGGCTTTTCTGCCTGGAAATGTGAATGCAATTTTTCAGAAATTTGAGAAAATGTTCAATTCGTGAGGTATTTAAAGCAAATTTTAAAGCAAACTTTGATGAAACTTATGTAAGTTTTTAAGTCACCCGGTTACTAGAAGAACTCATAGACCCTTGAAGAATTTTTAGAAGATTTTCTTCTTAAATTGTTGGAATAATAGAAAAAAAGCAAAAAATATGTTTATAATTTTCTGGTAAAATGCTACAGTGTTAATTAGTATGGAAACTTAAACTTTTATCACTTTAGTAAGTTCCATGGGATTTTATGAGAAATGTTTTGAAAAACTACAGTTGTAAGTGAATGAAAAACCGAATTTAGTACTACACCATTTAATTCCACTAGAGTTTGTATCCTTTGACAAATACGCGTATTTCGACCTCAACTGAAAGGCCATCTTTAGTGTCGTGTACTAGACTCGACTGCAGTTTAAATCATTCGATGAAATTCTGGAGAAGTCTAGAAGAATTCTATGATGAAACAAAGGGTCGAGTTTGAGGAGAAACCTCTGAACAATTTCTTTCAAAAACTGTGGTCAATTCCACAAAAAAATACAGTAAACATTCTTAGAAGATCTCCTAGAGTAACAACTAGAAAATTCGGATGAAGGATTAATGGAAAAATATCTGGAGAAAGTCCTCATATAGTGTTTCCTGGAGCAAATTCTGGATAAATTACTCAAGATCTTCTATAAAATCTCTTGGAGAATATCTAAGAGAATTGGCAGAGGAATCTCTAGAAGAATTTCTGGAAATATCCTGATAGAAATCCCTGAAAGTATCCCAGAGGAAATCTCCGGAGAAAAAACTAGGATTATTCCTGAAGGTTTTCCTCGAGAAATCTGAGATTAAAATTTTAAAGAATTAGTTGAAAAGTCTCGTAACAGTCACCGAAGGTTTCTCTTATGCCTACATCATTAAGCATTAGAATTCACTGCAAGCAAGATATGGAAAAAAGTGACTTTAGAGATCATTTTGATAAAAAAAACTTCAGAAACCTTTCATCAAAAATAGAGACAATCGTGTCTTCGGAAGGCGATAAAATTCACTGAACACCTAAAGGAGGGTTTTGATAGCGGCGCAGCCGAATCTTTTTGGGGAGTTTCTACGTGAAAGTCATTTGTCATGTACACATTCTACCATGAATTACTGCCACAAAGAAATTTCCCTGATTGTTAGTGAAATTCCCTGAGAATTCCAGGTTTTTTCCAGGTTTAACAAAATTCCCTGATAATTCCAGGTTTTACAGGTTTTTCCAGGTAGTAGACACCCTGGAGACTGCACAAGCCCATCGAAGATCATATGGAAATTACTATGGGAAAAGCAAGCAAATATTTCAATCAGGCATAGTGATTGCCCATGTGTTCTTGGGGATTAAAGCTATGTGATAATGTAAGATACGTGACCGTTTTCAAATCGGACGTCTCAGTAATTATCCATGGAGAAATTCCTAGAATAATTCTTGAAGAAATTGCTCAAGGTAATCATGGAGCCCTATCTGAACCGGTCAAAAATGTCTCATGGCGAACAAATGTTCTTCCTGGAGAAATCTTGTTGTAGGGATTACAAAAGAGATTATCTTGCAGGATTATTTGATAAAATGATAGAAGGGATAAATTAGTCGGGAAACAAACATTTGGAAGGATGGTAAGAGTAATTTCTGCATAAAATGCTAGGAAATGCTTAGAGAAATGACTGAAGTAACTTCATGATGAGGAATCCCTGGTCCAATCTATCGGGGACGTCCTGGAAAAGTTTGAATAACCCTGACAGCGTTTCAATTGTTCAAACAACATTTGGAAAAAAAAACTGTGGATGAATCTTAGAAGAAATCTCTTTGAAAAAGGCTGGTACAATAGTTGAATAATCAACTCAATAACACCTGGAGGGATTCTAGTTGGGCTCCTGGAAAAATCTTAAAACGAATTTCTTCAAAATATCTTAAATAAACCTTTGTGGATATTTTTGGAAGATCTCCTGTACAATTAGTGTTGGAGTGCTAAAGAATTTCTTGTAGAGAGGAGAAATTTCGCAAAGTATCTATTGAGAAATCGCTAAAGGAATTTGAAGATTTCTCGAGAGAGTTGGTGAAGAAATCCCTAGGAGTATTTTTGGAAAATTTGTCTGGAGTGTTCCTAAAAGTATCATTGTGAGTAGCGAACTCACCAAGGGCGAAAAGATTCGTCAATAAAGATAAATATTTATAATAAGTATCCTAGAAATCTCTGGAGAAGAACTCTTGAAGCATTGCATTGGAATGCAAAAAGAAATTTCCGAAGAACATGTGAAAAAGTCGCGTAAAAATCTCTGAAGTTGGAGCCTATATAATTTTGAACCAGGTTTCATTCACAATGAAAAAATGGAAAAAATGGCTTTTCAGACTACTTTAGTAAAAAAGGCTTCAGAGACCTTTTAGAAACCAAACCTCTAAAAGACACCTACCTGCCCTGTAAACGCGAGAAATTATCCTTACCTTATTTTTGAAAACTTCCAACTGTCGTTCCTCTTCAGAATCTCCCTCATCCTGCTCTTCGCCTTCCGAACCCAATCCAGCTTCCTCATCTCCGCTCTCCTGGTCATCCTCAACCTGATCCTCGTTTTGCATCCGCTTCTTCACCTCTTCCACCTTGTTCCTCTGGTCCCAGTACTTCCGGTAGCCACTGGTAAACTCCCGATTAGCTTCCGCTTCGTGTTCGCCCTTCTTCCGGCGCACCCAAGGATTATCTTCCCCTTCGTCTTCTTCCATCACCACCTCTTCCTCGCCCGATTCCGAAGATTCGTCCTCCGCCAACTGTTTCGCCATCAGTTCCTTCCCGATGGACAACTGTTCGGATATTTCCTTCCGTACGTTCATGTCGTACTTGGCCCTGATTTGCATGTTTTTCGCCCAGGATCCGGTGTTCTTATGCCGAAGGGTTGCTCTTTCCTGGTACCGCTGCTTTTCGATCAACTCCAACTGCTTTAACGCCGCTTCTGGGTCTGTTTTCTGCAACTCCTCAAACTGTTTGATCTGGTTGCGAATCTTTTCCCGTTTCATCAACTTGTGAAACTTTTTGCTCTTAATTTTATTCATCCTCCGGCCTTTGGCAATTTTGTAAGCCTCCCTCATCTTTTGCCGCGCTGCTTCCTTCCGCTTCTGCCTCAACTCCTCCAGCGTCAATGTGTACTTATCCTCCTCTGCTTCCTCAGGTTCATCTTTCTGATACTTCCGGTCCAGTTCTTCCATTGCCTTCATCAAATCGGACTTCACTCGATATTGGGCCAGCTTCTGCGGCGCTTCGTTGACCATTCCAACATTCCCATACTGCAGAGGGAACACCGTTTGAGGGGCTACATCGCTCGCCGTTACCACCGGTTCCCACAGGTCCAAATTGGTCTGGGCCTTCCCATAAAGCGTATCCCGTTGAATCCGATCCGCCAGCGGTTTTTCCAGAGGCTTCCTTAGCGTTTTCTTTTTAGTTTTGATCTGAGCCAGATCCTTGCTCAAGCTCACATTCTTTCCGGTTTTCTTCAAAATCCCCAACAAGTCATCGACCTTAATCGCCGATTTGGACCTTGAGTGGCCATCCTCCGAGCTGAACCGTGCCTTGACCAGATTGAATTCGGACTTTTTGATCGTCGGTTCGGTGCGAGTTGCCTTCTGGACATCCTGACTGCGCACAATGCTGTTGATTCCGGCCAGCAGTTTCCGGTGGGCTACCGGGTCGAACTGGTCAATTTCGTCGTCGGACATGGTGGTCACCATTTCACTTGGAACGATATTAAAAGGAATTTCACGAAATTATCACGATTTAACTAAGCGACACGTGCATTACGGCGTACGCTCCACAAGAACAACATGCACGAATGTTTATCTGTGTTTTGACAGTTCTTTGTGATTGTGCAGAAAACACACGCACACAAACGCGATTTATTTACGAATCAAGCCGCACTTTGTGAACCGGTTCGCCCATGTGGTAAAACTACTGCACTGAGCAAAAAGACCATGCCAAAAAAGAATGTTTTAAGGTGAAGCACAAAGGTGAAGGTTTTTTGAGTTTATTATTAACTGGCCTTCCTTAGCCGTGGTTAGAGACCGCGGATACAAAGCCATGGTGAATATGTCTGGGTTAAATTCCCGGTCGGTCTAGGATCTTTTCGTAATGGAAATTTTCTTTACTTACGATGCAAAGAGAAGGCGATTTTGCCGTTTTTCTGAGGAGAAAAAAATAAACTCAAAATTTTCAACACAGATCCTCAAGCGATTCGAGTGAGAGTGCAGAAAAATGCGAGGATTTTTTCAGACACTCTCTCGTTGCGATGCTCACCATCACTCACACTTCAATCGAACTCTCGAGTCTGCCGCCCGAACAGACAGTCCTCGGGGAGTTGCGAGAGCACCCTTTTTTGATGGAATTTAACTCGGTTTTTTTTGTGCTGCATCTTCTTCGCTCATTTTTCGTTGCCTCGCTGCTTAGCATTTTTTGGCTCCCTCGCAAAGAGGCACTGGCAGCACGCTGCTCTAGAGTATGTCACCGAACTCTGATGATGTTGAGGAGAATTATCAAGCCTGCCTGCCACACGATATACGAATGCGAAAATGGCAACTTTTACAAAGAAATCTCTCAGTTAATAAATGTGAAAGTGCTCATAAGAACACTAAGCTGAGAAGCAGGCTCTGTCCCAGTGAAGACGTTTATGCCCAATGGGCTTATTCACAAATTTCATAACGCTGAAGGGGGTGGGTGGGTGTCCTCACGATGTTACGGCTCATACAAAATTTGTAGAATATTCATACAAAAAGCGTTACGAAGGGGTGGGTGGGTATCAAAAATGATCATTTTCAGCATTATGAAATAAATGAATGAGCCCAATGTGATATAATACAGGTGAGGAGATAATTCTGTTTGTATGTATTAGTGCACCGATTTTTTTTTCACTCAGCAACCCATTGCATTATGACTATGTGTGACGTCATACAGTTCGTTATCGAAAGTTTCTGATGGGGCTGCGTTGCTAGTCACCCTTTCGTTACCAAGGTTGTGTTGTGTGTTGTTAGTCAAACAATAACACGAAAAAAATCAACATCTTGAACTACATTTTACTTATCAATCCCGTGTTGACTAAATGCTTTTCAACATTGACTTGACAAGTAGAGTATGGGCCCTATTCTGAATATCACTTTCAGGCTCACTTACACTTCACCTTCCAGTCACTTCACTTATTTTGCTCTATTCCCGTTGTCACGGACGGTGAAGTGATTGAAAATGAACTCAGTGGAGTGACAACTGCAGTGAAGTGGTATTCATAATAGCTTTTTTTTATAGTGAGATGCCACTGAAGAGCGGCACGAGGAAGAACACTCAGAGGAAAAAACACACCCGAGGGCTTTCTCAGCAGCGAACAAGAGAAACACCTTTCTGCTTTGGAAGTTCAACTAGTAGTGATATTTATTCATCATCAATAACAGTTACAGGGTTGCCAGAAGGGCTGTTATGTCAAGGTAAATAGAATGAAGGGGAATCGGTTGGGTCATACACTGTTAATACCCCCCTTCAAGCCGATAACCCTAGTAGGCTTCGCAGCTTTTCATATTGTGGTCTCGGTAGTCCCTTAGTCATTATGTCGGCCAATTGGTCTTCCGATGCCACGTACTCTAACTGGATGGTTCTTCTCTGGATCTCTTCACGTACGAAATGGAATCGTACGTCAACGTGCTTCAGCCGCTTTGTAGGCTTGTCTTCTTCAGCAATACTGATGCACGCTTGATTATCTTCACGAATTGTGACTGGCTCAGAAACATCGACGTTGAAGTCCTTCAGCAGCATTCGCAGCCACAGCGCTTCTTTCACAGCTACGCCCAAGGAGACGTACTCTGCCTCGGCAGACGATAACGCCGCAGTCTTCTGCTTCTGCGTTGACCAGGATACGTGTGCTTGGTAAACACGAAACACGTACCCCGATGTTGATTTCCTGTCACAAATGTTGCTCGCCCAATCCGAATCGGCAAATCCATCGATTGTATCGCACTTATCATTTCGTCTGTACACCAGCTTTAGGTCCAAAGTTCCTTTAATGTATCGCAGGATACGTTTGGCGTGATTCCAATGATCGTCGCTAGCACAAGTTTGGAATGCACTGAAATAATTAACAGCGGCGCACAAATCCGGCCTGGACATCACGGTAACGTAAGTAAGGCAACCGATTAATTCTCTGTAGGGTTGCTTAGTGTACTTGGACGGATCGTTACACTTCTCAAGTTTGACGCCCGATGCCAGCGGTGTTTGCTTCGGCTTGCAGTCAGCCATGCCGAAACGAGCTAGGAGATTTTCCAAATATTCCCGCTGACTGATTAGCAGAACGCCTTCATTTTTACGCCTCTCTATCGTTAAGCCCAAAAACGTGCTGATCTCATTCATGTCACTCATATCAAACTCGTCCTTCAATTTTGCCTTTAAATCTCGAATCGTATCCACAGAGCGACTAGCGATCACAATGTCGTCTACATATACTTCCTCTCCGGAAACAGTTGTGGTATACAAACAGTTATCGACTCTACTGCGCTTGAAGCCAATGCTTGTTATGAAATCATGAAATCTGGAATTCCAGGCACGGGATGCCTGTTTCAAGCCGTAAATTGACTTCTGCAGCTTGGCAACCAGGTTTCCAGCACCGAATTCCTCCGGTAGGCGCATGTATATTTCTTGCTCTAGCACACCATTGAGAAATGCAGTTTTCACGTCGAGCTGGTGAAGATGCATTCCTTTCTGGTTAGCGATGGCCAGTAATACACGCAACGTCGTGTGCTTGGCCACTGGCGCATAGGTACTCTCGTAATCAAAACCTTTGCGTTGAGAGAAACCTCTGGCAACAAGTCTTGCCTTGAACCGTTCGGCTCCGCTTGCATCATTGCGCTTAATTTTGAATATCCATTTACTGTCAATGATATTCTTACCTGGGGGTGGCGTAGCAAGAATCCAAGTTTTGTTCTTGATGAGAGACTCCTTTTCATCGGAAATTGCCGCTTGCCATTGCGGCCAATCCGACCGCTGCTTACGACCGTTCACTGTAGTTGGCAGATCTTCAACGAAGCTTTCAGCACACATTGCAGTTTCACACAATTCGTAACAATCATGCCATACTGGCGCACGCCTTTCTCGACCACTACGACGCACTGACGGTTGCTGCTCCTCATCAGACTGTTCCGCTCCTGACTCTTCTTCATGTTCACTTAACAAGTCATTTTCTCGCTCATCTGGAGCTCCACTACTTCGTTCGATCTTTTCTTCAAGCACTACTTCCTTTTTCTTCTGAACGCTAGGTTCCACTTCAAGCTTTCCACCGAACATGGTGGATTCATCGAACACCACATCTCTGCCCATCACTATCTTCTTCCGATCGTCATCCCATAGTCGATACCCATTCACTGTGTACCCGATGTGGTACATTTTCTTGCACTTGGGGTCCAACTTCGACCTGAGCTGTTTCGGAACATGCAGATACGCGACACTTCCGAAAATCTTCAACCTTGACACGTCCGGTTTTCGACCAGTCCAAAGTTCATACGGAGTTTTCTTCTCTGTCACCGCCGAAGTTGGGCACCGATTGGTCAGGTACGTAGCGGTGTATACGGCTTCACCCCACATCTCCTTACCAAATCCGCTCTCCGCCAACAGTGCCCTAGCCCGTTCCATCAGCGTACGGTTCATCCTTTCGGATACACCGTTTTGCTCCGGCGTGTAGGGAACCGTCAACTCCATGGAGATCCCTTTATTCCGGCAAAACTTGCGCATTTCTTCGCTCACGTATTCGCCACCGTTATCTGTGCGAAGCCGCGCAATTCTGCTGCCGAAATGAGCCGTGACAAGAGCCTCGTACTCTCGAAAGCAATCAATCACTTCGTCCTTCGTGGACATCAAATATATGATCGCGAAATGCGAAAAATCGTCAATAAAGGATACAAAGAATCTCTTACCGTTCCAGGTGCACGGCGTCATCGGCCCACATACATCACTATGTATTAGTTCCAGCGGCCGCGACGAGCGCCTTTCTTCTCCAGAAGTAAACGGTAGCTTCACTATCTTCCCAGACAAACACGGTTCACATGTAACTGTTTCCGAGTCAAAGTCCGTGAGCTTCAGTCCATCAACCATCTCGCACTTTACCAGTTCTCGCAAACTGTCACAGCCGACATGGCCGAACCTCTGGTGCCAAAGCACTGCATTGCGTGACACTTTTCCAGAAATCATGGCTGACCCCATTTCACTTCGTTTACAGAAGATATCGAGCTCATACAATTTGCCATTCAATCTGCCAAAGGCAACCACTGCACCATTCTTCTTCACTTCGGCTTTTCCTTCTTCAAAACACACTTGAAGACCAGCTTTCGCAATTGGGTCCTAAAATTTTTAATGAAATCTTGTTTTAATTTAATAACACGAAAAAGCATGTTACTGTTACTACTTTAGCAATTTTTCCCGCTCAAATAATGGCTATGTCATGTTTAAACTTTAATTTAAAAATTTGGTCCATAAATGAACCTTGACACTTTTGATCATGTTTGACGTTCGCTTAGTCGACAAAAACACCACAGGGGTTCTAGTTCGACCACTGGGGTTGTTCCTATCTGACATTTCGTATGGGACACGGAAAACAAAATACACCCAAAATTTGAGTTTAAGCCAAAGGATGTGACAAAATCTAAAAAAATGTTTTTGGGCTTAAACCAACGGAAAACATTAGAAAATTGAGTAAACATGTGTTTTTGGCCTAAACTTAAGCGTTTGGCACTAAAATTGGGACATGGCTTTAGGACCCTATTCGCTTTACCGAAAATAGGTTGCAACTTAACCCCGGCAGGTAGAGAACGTTTTTCGCTTCACACTTTCTCACTGTGTCATCAACAACCGTGTACATAATCACATCACCGCAATACTCTGCCAACAGTTTCTGTCCGTTTGCCACAACGATTTCAATCGGACGCTCCAACCGTCGCATCACCGAAAAATACCGCGAATCGCACAACATGTGATCGGTTGCCCCTGAGTCTAAAAACCAACCGACACGCACTAAGTCTTCATCACCGGCAGCCATGAAAGCAATCTCCGGTCGATCTTCTTGTGCACCAACGTGTGCTTTCTGCCGATATGCATCGCTTTTCGGTTTCGGCGCTTTGTTTTGATTATTCACTTTTTGCTTCTCACTCTCGCGATCGAATTCTCGGCAATTTGCCTTTTTGTGCCCGAACTTCCCGCACTGATAGCACTTCAGCTTCTTCTTGTTGTGCTTACTCGCCATTGCCACACCGTCAACACCACCACCACTTGCTTCTTCACATGCTTCTAAATTACGCCGCTTCAAATCAACGTCCAATAGGGTCCTAAAATGTTGAATGAAATCTTGTTTTTATTCAATAACACGAAAGAGCATGTTACTGTAACTATTTTAGCAATTTTTCCCGCTCAAATAACGGCTATATCATGTTTAAACTTTAATTTAAAAATTGGGTCCTAAAATTTTTAATGAAATCTTGTTTTAATTTAATAACACGAAAAAGCATGTTACTGTTACTACTTTAGCAATTTTTCCCGCTTAAATAATGGCTATGTCATGTTTAAACTTTAATTTAAAAATTTGGTCCATAAATGAACCTTGACACTTTTGATCATGTTTGACGTTCGCTTAGTCGACAAAAACACCACAGGGGTTCTAGTTCGACCACTGGGGTTGTTCCTATCTGACATTTCGTATGGGACACGGAAAGCAAAATACACCCAAAATTTGAGTTTAAGCCAAAATATGTGACAAAATCTAAAAAAATGTTTTTGGGCTTAAACCAACGGAAAACATTAGAAAATTGAGTAAACATGTGTTTTTGGCCTAAACTTAAGCGTTTGGCACTAAAATTGGGACAGGGCTTTAGGACCCTATTGGGTCCATAAATGAACCTTGACACTTAAGATCATGTTTGACGTACGCTCAGTCGACAAAAACACCACAGGGGTTATAGTTTTTTCACTGGGGTTGTTCCTATCTGACATTTCGGAAGCGACACGGAAAACAAAATACACCCAAAATTTGAGTTTAAGCCAAGGGGTGTGACAAAAAATAATAATAAACATAAAAAAAGTTTTGTGGACTTAAACAAACGGAAAACATTAAAAAAATGAGTAAACAAGTGTTTATGGCCTAAACTTAAGCGTTTGGCACTAAAATTGGAACAGGGCTTTAGGACCCAATAGCCTCTTCTTAACGAAGTCCATCGTGACGCCATCGGGTAGCGTTTCAATCGCCGTCACGACCGAATCGAACGATGGGGGAAGTGTCAAAAGCAAATGACACACAGCGTCTGATTCTTCGACGGTCGCTCCGCTTCCCTTCAGCTCGCGTATCAACTTGTCGAATCGCAAGAGATGCTCCGACATCCGGCAAACTCCCTCAACGTACCGCAACGTGAGGAGCTGCTTGCGGAGATACAGTTGGCCAGCCACACCGCGACGTTCGAAAACGTTTTTGAGTGTGCTCCAAATCTGCTTCGGCGTTCGGCAATCCTTAATCAGCTCTAACTGGTTATCGTCGATCGCTTGAACAATAAACGATTTGCACTTCTTTTCACACGTTTTTCGCTCGGAGAACTTTTTCTCTTTGTCACTTTTCACAGCGGCCGTATCCTCCGCTTCCACTTGCAGCTCCGGGACCTCTTCCGCGTCGCGCACTAAACAATCCAGAAGATCGTGCATATCTAGCACCGTCTCCATTCTAATTTTCCAGTTATGGAAATTATTCCCGTCGAACGCGAACACTTTCGATTTGTCTTCCATGCTGGAGCCCATAACCTGAAGAGCGGCACGAGGAAGAACACTCAGAGGAAAAAAACACACCCGAGGGCTTTCTCAGCAGCGAACAAGAGAAACACCTTTCTGCTTTGGAAGTTCAACTAGTAGTGATATTTATTCATCATCAATAACAGTTACAGGGTTGCCAGAAGGGCTGTTATGTCAAGGTAAATAGAATGAAGGGGTCATACACTGTTAATAGCCACAAGTAGTCACTAGTTGCGTTGAATGGTTTTTGAACATGATAAGGTAATAGAAATGTCTTCATTTATTATTTGCCTGATTAGAATTGTTCAATTTTGAATCAATGTATCGATAATTACACAAAGATTAAAATACAGGTTTGTTTGGTGCGATTTTGAAAGTAGATTTGAAACTTTCGCGCGGATATAAACTATTAAATTTCAATCAGATTATCCAAATTATAATCAATAATTCGAATGACTTAACAGTTTTAATTGATTATGTAGAACATGATATAGGTCTAACAAGAATTGCATTTGTGTTCCTACAAGCGTGGGATGTCTTTTGAATTTCATAGGCAAGGATTTACTGGTTTGGTAGAGAATTAGAAAAAGGGTTTTGTCGACTACCAAATACTTTAATGTATTTTAAATAGTGTTGAACGCAAACAGGACTTCAATAGGGTCCTAAAGCCCTGTCCCAATTTTAGTGCCAAACGCTTAAGTTTAGGCCAAAAACACATGTTTACTCAATTTTCTAATGTTTTCCGTTGGTTTAAGCCCAAAAACATTTTTTTAGATTTTGTCACATCTTTTGGCTAGAGTGCCTGTAAACAAGAGTGACGTCATGTTCCAGTTTTGACAGGTCTCCTGCTCGATTGGAACGCGGATTTGTATGGAAATGACAGTTCGCCGCTGTTCCAATTTTGACATTGACGCCACTCTTATCTAGATCCACTCTGCTTTTGGCTTAAACTCAAATTTTGGGTGTAGGGTGATCAAAGTAATTTGGACAGACCGTTACGCGTACATAATTTGGCCATTTACGGCAAAATCAAATGGAGGTGGCCAAATTATATACGCGTAACGCTCTGTCCAAAATACATAGAACACCCTATTTTGCTTTCCGTGTCCCATACGAAATGTCAGATAGGAACAACCCCAGTGGTCGAACTAGAACCCCTGTGGTGTTTTTGTCGACTAAGCGAACGTCAAACATGATCAAAAGTGTCAAGGTTCATTTATGGACCAAATTTTTAAATTAAAGTTTAAACATGACATAGCCATTATTTAAGCGGGAAAAATTGCTAAAGTAGTAACAGTAACATGCTTTTTCGTGTTATTAAATTAAAACAAGATTTCATTAAAAATTTTAGGACCCAATTGTAGGGAATTTTGAAAACATTTCGAGATAGATCAATTTATCAGCTTTTAATTGTCTATCACGTTTAAAATATTAAATGTTCTTTTTGAAGTACGGAGCGCTTATCGGCAGAAGATCTAGCTCAATACTTTGTAAACAACAACTAAAACTATGCTAATTTTATTATTTTAAATCAGAAACTTTTTTAGAGTTGAATAGAAGAGATAAAATCCACATCTTTCGATTTTCATATACAATGATTCGTTGTAGTCCTTTTTTCAATAAACTTTTTATCTGGGAGTTTATTGAAAAAAGGCTGGTTTACTGCTGAACAGAAAAGTAATCGCTTATCTCGATGCGGGTGAAATTCAAATCTATTCAGAATTGTTCAATGATTTAATTTTTCTTCAATGGCAGTACCCAGTTGAGAAGAAATGTAAAGTGAAATATAGCTCTTTGTTGAAAGTATCATGATACTTTCGGTCAAGAAATTTGAAGTTAACAATGAAACAATTTATGTTATTGAGCCTCCTCCAGTAGCTCCAACTAAGTAGTTATTATTCCGCTACATTTTTTTACATATGTAGGCTCACATCTATTGTCTAATTTGCAATTACAAAAATGTTCATGAGATTTCTGTCAATAAGCAGATATTTTCTACAGCGACTCCCGTTTGAGTTGACCTTTCTTTCCTTTGCGTATAGCGAGCGGAAAAAAAATGTTTTGTTCGATTCTTGCCTCACTTTCCCACAAAAAAATACATTACTTTTTAACAGCAAATCGGGACTAAATATAGTGTTCTGCTTCCACGAATAACAAAAACATAAGATTTGTTAAACAAAAAGCATAAAAAATGCTGTTTTAAACTTGTTCTTTTTTACGTGACAACTCTTCACCTACCCGAACGGCGGTGAAAAGTTTCCACTTCAAGTGATTGCTTTTGTCGATCTTCGCCGAGTAGCGTGCCATTCGTAATAGCTCGTGTTCATGCGATCTATCACTTGCGATGAACTTCTCCACATTTTCTCACTTAGGTGATATCCGTAATAGGAAAGTGATCACTTCACCTATTTGTCACCGTGAGTGAAATCCGGAATAGGGCCCCAAGTGATTGCTTTTGTCGATCTTCGCCGGGTAGCGTGCCATTCGTAATAGCTCGTGTTCATGCGCTCGATCACTTGCGATGAACTTCTCCACATTTTCTCACTTAGGTGATATCCGTAGTAGGAAAGTGATCACTTCACCTATTTGTCACCGTGAGTGAAATCCGGAATAGGGCCCTATAGCTCTGCGTTTAACACGATTAATCAAACAAGGAGTTGATCGGCGTTCACCTAGAAGATGAACTAGATCATTCAGGAACATGGTCCAGTGGAACGATAGCCTTCATCTACGAGTTCAACGGGTAATTTGATCACATCTTATGGATGCACTGCTCAATGGTGGGTGAGGCAGTGCACAACTCAAGATACCTAGCTATTTGGATACCCAAACGGAAAATGAGGACTTTTTTTCTCAGAAATGTAGGACATTGCATGGTGGGTGAGGATGTTCGAGACTAAGGATGCCCACTCTGGAATACAGCACTGGTCATCACTGTAGGGTGATAAATAATACTCCACTGCACTGTGACGTCACGCATCCATTTTGACAGGTACTGGTCCTGTTGTTTATAGTTTGGACTTAGTACTTTTTTCGAATCATTTTTAATTTCGTGAAAGTTTGCTGCGAGGAGAGGTCAAATCCACTGCAGATACCCACGGATCGTATTATTCTATCTTCCTACCGTGGAAAATCGTCACCATCGGCATGCTGGTGATAGAATTGCGAAGATGAAAAAATGATGGAAAAAACGACTAAGTCCGAAACGTAAACAACAGGACCAGCAGCTGTCAAATAAGTGAGGTTAGGCTCGTCATATGCAGCGCTCTATTGCCTCCCAATGATTGATGTTCCAGTGAGGAGAGTGACGTCATGGATGACTCCACTAGCCAATCTTGGGATACAAGAAACTGTCGAAAGGCATTCAAATGTTAGTATTAAGATCAATTTAATCAGGGCAAGTGGTCATTGCTCGATTAATAAATGTTGTGTGTTAAGTGTCAGTTTTAACTCTAAACGAAGTGTTTTGGATACATCGGTGACTAGTTTGAAAGGCTGTACTTGATTTCTACATCCGTGCTAAGGAGCGCATAGACTGGATGGATTAGATCGAGGCAAGGGCCCATTCACAAATTTCATAACGCTGAAGGGGGTGAGTGGGTGTCCATGAGATGTTACAGCTAATACAAAATTTGAAAAATATTAATACAAAATGCGTTACGAGGGGGTGGGTGGGTGTCGAAAATGGGCATTTTTGGCGTTATAAAATTTGTGAACAAACCCTTACCACCCAATTCACTGAGAAAAATCTACACGTCAAGGTCGTATGTTTTACTTATAGATTTGCGCAATGAGGAAAACCTCATGACTTGATTCTAGACTACACTGGTTTATTTGTCTAAATGTCTAAATATTAAATCATGAAAACCAACTGATTTGCTTATTGAATTCGAAATGTAGTGGCTTTAGATAGTCATGTGTGATAGAACATGAATGTCATGAGACTAAAAGAAGGAATTTGATTTCATTTTATTCGAAGCTAAAAGCTATCAAAATCTGTTAGTGGAATCCGATTTTTCTCTAACACCATACATTATACCCAATGCTGGAGGTAATGCATTTTATGTATAGAAAACAAGAATAAACTCCTCACCTTCACTCGGACATCTTCACTAATAAAAGAAAAACGAATCCGCAATTTTTCCTCCAACACTTTCAGCACAGACAAACAGACGTAACACTTAGAATAAATCTCGATCAAAATCATAGTCACGAGGACATGTGCGCCCAATGCTAAAATTATTGAATTTGGCCGACGGGCCAACAGATGGCGGTAGTGTGCAAATGTCAAACGCGAACAAAAACGATGCGAACGCTGCGGGTGGCGGATTGGCCACCTGCCATATTTTTGAATCGACCGTTAAAAAGGTGGTCGATGGACAATGATGAGAGTGTGACGTCTGTTTGTCTGTGCTTTCAGCTTCAGAATTCTCTTTTTTTCTTTGAAACATGATGATGACTGTCGTTCGACACGAGGTCCAAACGCAATTTATCGCTATGGGTTGATCACTAACAATTTAGAAATTTGGAACACGGAAATCGACAGCAAGCTCATTGATTCCAAATCGACCAACTTGAACATGATGATCATGACACAAGATAACCATAAGTTAAACACACTGAATCCGTGTTGGGTGATGTTCTATGCATCCATAGGTTGACGTATATAAATTTGAAATGAAAAGCTTCAGGAACTTATGTGGAAAATTATGGAATTCATGTTGTCTGTTGATGAATCACCCGCATAGAAAAACACAATCTGCCATACGTTTAAAATAGTAAATTTCCTCTAACTGTAATCAGAAACTGTTGCTTTTACGTTCAACAGTAAAATATTTCCGGGATTTGACTATAAAGAACTGTCTTAGTAATGTAGAACAAAAAGTTACAATAAATCAAAGTGTACAGACATTGTTGGACAATATGGGGGTAGAAACAAGCGAGATATAGTTTAAACACAGACAAACAGACGTCACACTCTCACCGATGTCCATCGACCACCTTTTTAACGGCCGATTCAAATATATGGTAGGTGGCCAATCCACCACCCGCAGCGCTCGCATCGTTTTTGTTCGCGTTTGACGTTTACACACTACCGCCATCTGTTGGTCAATCGGCCAAACACACCGATTTTAGCATAAGGCTATCGCCCCCTTCTCTTTCCAGCAACAAGATCAAATGGGATTTTTTGTTTGTTGTTTTCATACGGAAACGGTTTCCGTATGAAAACAATCCATATGCGTGCGTGTGCAGGAAAGAGAAAGGTAATTAAACGTCAGATTGCCTTATTGGGCGTACATGTCATCGTGACTATGATTTTGATCGGGATTTGTTCTAAGTGTTACGTCTGTTTGTCTGTGGTTTAAATGTAACACAACCGTTCGCTGAATAGTTCATCATAATATTTACGCGACACACTATTACATGTGTATTTCCACAGATAAGTATTTCTTATCGATTTCACTATATATTACCTAATTTCAACAATTTGACTAACGGTTGTACGTATTGGTATTTGTGAGCGATATGGTCGAGTCAACGTGCGAAATTATTCCCATCATTTTTCTGCACTGTTTTGTTTACTTATCCAGTGAAAAATAAATGATGCAAACATAGTTCAAAAGTTCAGTGCCAAATAAATTGTTCCCGTGCCTTTAGTGGCTATTTGAATTTCGTTGTATCCCACTTCTAACACGGCTGTCATCATCATCATTCCGGCACTATCAAAATTTTCCCACAGGAATAAAATAAATCGAAAATTTCCAACACTCGAGCGGAGAAAGTGTGTAGAGTAAAATCACAGACAAACAGACGTAACACTTAGAACAAATCTCGATCAAAATCGTAGTCAAAAGAACACGTGCGCCCAATTCTAAAATCAGTGTGTTTGGCCGACGGGCCAACAGATGGCGGTAGTGTGTAAACGTCAAACACGAACAAAAACGATTCGAGCGCTGCGGATGGTGGATTGGCCACCTACCATATTTTTGAATCGACCGTGGTCGATGGACAATGATGAGAGTGTGACGTCTGTTTGTCTGTGGTAAAATGGTCACCGCCGTCAGCAAAACTTCAAGTGCTGCCTAGGAATTCATTGGTAAGCTTTTGTATTTAAACAATTTTTACGTTCCTAAAGCCCTGTCCCAATTTTAGTGCCAAACGCTTAAGTTTAGGCCAATAACACATGTTTACTCAATTTTCTAATGTTTTCCGTTGGTTTGAGTCCAAAAAACTTTTTTTTAGATTTTGTCACAATCCTTGGCTTAAACTCAAATTTTGGGTGTATTTTGTTTTCCGTGTCCCTTCCGAAATGTCAGATAGGAACAACCCCAGTGGTAAAACTAAAACCCCTGTGGTGTTTTTGTCGACTAAGCGAACGTCAAACATGATCTTAAGTGTCAATGTTCATTTATGGACGCAATTTTTAAATTAAAGTTTAAACATGATATAGCCGTTATTTGAGCGGGAAATATTGCTAAAGTAGTTGCAGTAAGATGCTCTTTCGTGTTATTGAATAAAAACAAGATTTCATTACAAATTTTAGGACCCAATTCTCTCCCTCCGATAGAACCCGATATCATTTTATATCGTGGATGATCGAAATGGGACAACTTCCAGTAGCTTCCATAAGACCTACAGAGAAGGGATGTCCAGTGATGCAGACCAGGAAGAAAATCGTGATCATGCAAAAACAAAACAAGTGACCTGGCCTCATACTGAACCATCCCACAATCAATGTTTTGATTAGTGTAGTGTGAACATACATTAAATAAATTTATTAAAATAAACAATTAGAATATTACTTTTGTGTTTTTTTATTCAGAAACATGCAAACAAGAGGTACACGTAGTCTTATGGTATAAGCACAACAGCACATTTTGATAAAAGGTTAAAATACCATAAACCACAGTAATGATTATACATACATTATTCGTTTTATTTCAACTTTATAGTTCAACTATTCCGAAACTGTTTGCGAAACCGTAAATTGAGCAAAAAGTGAATAGTAAATCGACCGTTTGGCAAATTGTTTCCGAGAAATTTTGTTCGGGGAAATCGGCGTTTATGAATGGTTACATAACTTAACCGCCCATTCCCCACATTGTTATTTTCCCATTTACTATTTCCCAAACTGTTGAACCCGTTAGTGGTAAGGTTGTTTTATTGTTACTTTGGATGTTTTACGAAATTATACAGATATTGTCGCAAATAGTTTTGGATAGTATGGGGAACAGTAGAAATATGGTTTATGATTATGCGGGCAGTCCATGAAGAAAAAGTGAAGAATTGAATGTGCAATACACACGAAGTTTGTAGAAAAAATCATAACAAATCGACAAAGACGTTCATGAATCGATCCATAATTATAAACACACGGATCGAACGTGTGGATTTTTATCAGTGTGGTCTTTTAAGGTGAAACATCTTGGAATCCAAAGATGGCCACCACCTACTCGCGTTTTCAAAGGCACTAAACTGTAGAAATAGGGCAAGTGTACCATTAGTGGTGCACCTAAGGGAAAACTGCTAAAACACGGTGTTAAGATCATGAAATATATGATTTTAACGTATCATTCGATAGATCTCAAATCCTTCTATCATTCAAATGTATAAAAATCACGATTCATTTGAAATTTCCCTGCAAAAAGCCTTGCACCAATAATAGGAACACTGTTCCTTTAGTGGAGGTATATTTTAAGGATGGTTCCTTTAGTGGCGCAAACCATTGATTTCTTATGGGACCCTCCACTATGGGTACTGATGCACCACTATAGGTGCAAAGGAGCAAAAAAAATTAAGCAAAATAATTGTTTTAAATAGTTTTACGGTTAAATTTCGTGAATATTATTCGATTACTTGTATCATTTTCGCATCGTACATAATACAAAAATATCACATAATCATTTATTAGCGCGAAACATGCCAAAACACACTACCTCCACTAAGGGAGCGTTTGCCCTAGTGGACAATCGTTCCTGATCTTCTTATTTTAAGCTTTCCGCTAGTGCGCAAGGTCGAAATAGAAAGTACACTGTTGTTGAATGCTTCCTTCGTGAGATTAGTGCGTTTGAGGTTTTATTGTAATCTTGGAAGTTTCCAAACTTTTTCACCTTAAAATGTTTAAATTTATGCTTGCTTGAAGGAGCTTTTGAGGAAAGCTAAGTATGCTGTTCCGCTCAAGAAAAGTAAAAATTTCTGCGGAAAAAATGGTCAAGTAAATTTTTGACAGTAAGCTCTATTTGAAATGACATTTCTTTTCAACTGCGTACTGCGATCAAAAAAAAAATTTTTGAGGACTACTTTATTTTTGATAATAAATCAGAAATTTTTAAGAGTAGTGTTTGATCCTTTGCTCGCGTCACTTGCTCCTGCGGGGGCGGGTGATGTGAGCAGGATCAATCGTGTCGCGCGTCGCTCGCGTGGCATGATCTATTAGTGGCGCGGATCGCGAAGCAGGTTAGTAGTGTTTGATCCTTTGCTCGCGTCACTTGCTCCTGCGGGGGCGGGTGATGTGAGCAGGATCAATCGTGTCGCGCGTCGCTCGCGTGGCATGATCTATTAGTGGCGCGGATCGCGAAGCAGGTTAGTAGTGTTTGATCCTTTGCTCGCGTCACTTGCTCCTGCGGGGGCGGGTGATGTGAGCAGGATCAATCGTGTCGCGCGTCGCTCGCGTGGCATGATCTATTAGTGGCGCGGATCGCGAAGCAGGTTAGTAGTGTTTGATCCTTTGCTCGCGTCACTTGCTCCTGCGGGGGCGGGTGATGTGAGCAGGATCAATCGTGTCGCGCGTCGCTCGCGTGGCATGATCTATTAGTGGCGCGGATCGCGAAGCAGGTTAGTAGTGTTTGATCCTTTGCTCGCGTCACTTGCTCCTGCGGGAGCGGGTGATGTGAGCAGGATCAATCGTGTCGCGCGTCGCTCGCGTGGCATGATCTATTAGTGGCGCGGATCGCGAAGCAGGTTAGTAGTGTTTGATCCTTTGCTCGCGTCACTTGCTCCTGCGGGGGCGGGTGATGTGAGCAGGATCAATCGTGTCGCGCGTCGCTCGCGTGGCATGATTTATTAGTGGCGCGGTTCGCGAAGCAGGTTAGTAGTGTTTGATCCTTTGCTCGCGTCACTTGCTCCTGCGGGGGCGGGTGATGTGAGCAGGATCAATCGTGTCGCGCGTCGCTCGCGTGGCATGATCTATTAGTGGCGCGGATCGCGAAGCAGGTTAGTAGTGTTTGATCCTTTGCTCGCGTCACTTGCTCCTGCGGGGGCGGGTGATGTGAGCAGGATCAATCGTGTCGCGCGTCGCTCGCGTGGCATGATCTATTAGTGGCGCGGATCGCGAAGCAGGTTAGTAGTGTTTGATCCTTTGCTCGCGTCACTTGCTCCTGCGGGGGCGGGTGATGTGAGCAGGATCAATCGTGTCGCGCGTCGCTCGCGTGGCATGATTTATTAGTGGCGCGGTTCGCGAAGCAGGTTAGTAGTGTTTGATCCTTTGCTCGCGTCACTTGCTCCTGCGGGGGCGGGTGATGTGAGCAGGATCAATCGTGTCGCGCGTCGCTCGCGTGGCATGATTTATTAGTGGCGCGGTTCGCGAAGCAGGTTAGTAGTGTTTGATCCTTTGCTCGCGTCACTTGCTCCTGCGGGGGCGGGTGATGTGAGCAGGATCAATCGTGTCACGCGTCGCTCGCGTGGCATGATTTATTAGTGTCGCGGATCGCGAAGCAGGTTAGTAGTGTTTGATCCTTTGCTCGCGTCACTTGCTCCTGCGGGGGCGGGTGATGTGAGCAGGATCAATCGTGTCGCGCGTCGCTCGCGTGGCATGATCTATTAGTGGCGCGGATCGCGAAGCAGGTTAGTAGTGTTTGATCCTTTGCTCGCGTCACTTGCTCCTGCGGGGGCGGGTGATGTGAGCAGGATCAATCGTGTCGCGCGTCGCTCGCGTGGCATGATTTATTAGTGGCGCGGTTCGCGAAGCAGGTTAGTAGTGTTTGATCCTTTGCTCGCGTCACTTGCTCCTGCGGGGGCGGGTGATGTGAGCAGGATCAATCGTGTCGCGCGTCGCTCGCGTGGCATGATCTATTAGTGTCGCGGATCGCGAAGCAGGTTAGTAGTGTTTGATCCTTTGCTCGCGTCACTTGCTCCTGCGGGGGCGGGTGATGTGAGCAGGATCAATCGTGTCGCGCGTCGCTCGCGTGGCATGATCTATTAGTGGCGCGGATCGCGAAGCAGGTTAGTAGTGTTTGATCCTTTGCTCGCGTCACTTGCTCCTGCGGGGGCGGGTGATGTGAGCAGGATCAATCGTGTCGCGCGTCGCTCGCGTGGCATGATTTATTAGTGGCGCGGTTCGCGAAGCAGGTTAGTAGTGTTTGATCCTTTGCTCGCGTCACTTGCTCCTGCGGGAGCGGGTGATGTGAGCAGGATCAATCGTGTCGCGCGTCGCTCGCGTGGCATGATCTATTAGTGGCGCGGATCGCGAAGCAGGTTAGTAGTGTTTGATCCTTTGCTCGCGTCACTTGCTCCTGCGGGGGCGGGTGATGTGAGCAGGATCAATCGTGTCGCGCGTCGCTCGCGTGGCATGATTTATTAGTGGCGCGGTTCGCGAAGCAGGTTAGTAGTGTTTGATCCTTTGCTCGCGTCACTTGCTCCTGCGGGGGCGGGTGATGTGAGCAGGATCAATCGTGTCGCGCGTCGCTCGCGTGGCATGATCTATTAGTGGCGCGGATCGCGAAGCAGGTTAGTAGTGTTTGATCCTTTGCTCGCGTCACTTGCTCCTGCGGGAGCGGGTGATGTGAGCAGGATCAATCGTGTCGCGCGTCGCTCGCGTGGCATGATCTATTAGTGGCGCGGATCGCGAAGCAGGTTAGTAGTGTTTGATCCTTTGCTCGCGTCACTTGCTCCTGCGGGGGCGGGTGATGTGAGCAGGATCAATCGTGTCGCGCGTCGCTCGCGTGGCATGATTTATTAGTGGCGCGGATCGCGAAGCAGGTTAGTAGTGTTTGATCCTTTGCTCGCGTCACTTGCTCCTGCGGGGGCGGGTGATGTGAGCAGGATCAATCGTGTCACGCGTCGCTCGCGTGGCATGATTTATTAGTGGCGCGGATCGCGAAGCAGGTTAGTAGTGTTTGATCCTTTGCTCGCGTCACTTGCTCCTGCG
This sequence comes from Aedes aegypti, assembly GCF_002204515.2. NCBI lineage: Eukaryota > Metazoa > Arthropoda > Insecta > Diptera > Culicidae > Aedes > Aedes aegypti. Next base: position 95,822,509 of record NC_035109.1, on the reverse strand, counting down.
GGGGCGGGTGATGTGAGCAGGATCAATCGTGTCGCGCGTCGCTCGCGTGGCATGATCTATTAGTGGCGCGGTTCGCGAAGCAGGTTGGTAGTGTTCGATCCTTAGCTCGCGTCAAATAATTTATCATGGTCTAATCGCTTATCAAAGTGAATCCTGTGACCCAACGATCCTCCCCATTAACAAACATCCCTCCCAGTAACCTTTGTGGAGATGCAGAGGTAAACACGGTCTCCATATAGCAAAGGTTACTCACTAACATTCCTTCCTCCAATCCCACCTGACTGCAAGGACGTGGCCGGCGCCGTTATTGACCCTGTATAAATAGAGGCACTGAATTATGCACACTGAAGAAGATTATGGCCTATCCCAGCCGAACTTCTTGTTGATTCTTTGTGCATTTTCACTGACTTCGGTCAATCACGGAATAGCAACCATTGATATGTGTAGTCAGTCTAAGCTAAGCTAAGCTAAGCTAAGATAATAAATCAGAAATTTTTAAGACAACCCCTTCACGATACCTAGAAAATTTCTTGACCATTTCTTCCGCAGAAATTTTTACTTTTCTTGAGCGGAACAGCATACCTAGCTTTATCGTGAGATGTTAAATGAAAAACCATTATCGAACCATTGCAGTCTACTCTCCATTATTGAATGGACCACCGAATTACAGAACACAAAACCAGTTCAAATGCGATCCTAATCGAGGTAACAATGAAAACCAACTTTTACTATGATTCGCTAACTCGATATAGAGATACGGCATGTCGTGCAAGGGAGAGTTGACTGTAATTAAATGGTGGACAGTAATCAAATTACAATTCAAAACGATGTAATATAAACTAATGTCTTTTTTTACACGGTTTTTTTTTGCACGCTTTATTTTTACACGGCTTTTTTTACTCGTCTTTCGGAATTTACACGGTACTTTTTTTGCACGGAATTCGGAATTAACACCGTTTTTTTTTACTTATTTGCACGGATTTTGGAATTAACACGGTTTTTTTTCTTATTTACACGGATTTCAGAATTAATACAGTATACTTTTTCCACGGATTCCAGAATTAACACGGTTTTTTTTGGCACGGCACGGGGGACATTAGTAATTACATTGAATGAGCATGAGCATGAGCATGAGCATAGATGACCGTACAATTCGTAGTTGCTACTCCGTGATTGATCAGAACAATCGAAGTTTCACAGGGAATTAATGAATGAGGCTTGGGATTAGCTTACCATTCTTCAATGTGCACAAATTGAGAGCTCAACTATTAAAAATCAATAACGGCGCCGGCCACGTCCTTACGGTCATCGGGGAAGGGAGGAATATTAGTTAGACAACCGTTGTTACTAGAGACCGAGTATACCTCTGCATCTCCACAGTTGTCATGGAAAGGATATTGGGTTACTGGGATAAGGTAAAGATCTGGGAGTCACTAGATCAAACACTACAAACGATCCGCGGAGCTTTTTCATTTCATTACGCGAACAACGCGCGACATGTTTGATCCTGTCCTCATCGCTCGCCCCCGCAGGAGCAAGCGTCAAGGTCGGATGATCAAACACAACTAACCGATCTCGGTTTTTCAATTTCACTCGACCGACGCGCGACATGTTTGATCCTGTCCCAATTGCTCACCCACGCAGGAGCAAGCGACAAGGACGAAGGATCAAACACAACTCGATGTAATATAATTACATTGAATGGTATAAAAACCATACAAATACTGTAGAACCTATGGTTTCTCTGACGATATTTTTACATGTTCACATTCTTGTTTTTGGCGTTTCCAACTTTCGATCGAATCTTATTCCACAGATAAACTTATTCGTTAAAATCCATGACCCACTTGATTTTGCTGGCGTAAATGAGAATGCAAAATGGTTTTTGATCACAAGAGCATTCGAACGTGAATAAAGGCCCAAACGCAATGATAGCGGAACGGCAACGGAAAGCGGAACCGATTCGCCAGCATGAACTATAACATGCTTGTCGACTCAGGGTTGGTTCACTGTCCGCTATCATTGCGTTTGGGCCTTAAGAGTAGGGGTGATTGTTACAAATAGTGCTGTTACAGTGGAATGTATGGTTTTATAATTTGGGATTTCTCACGGGTTATACCCAAAATGTAAAAATTCTTCAAACCCTATTTTGATAAAATAAATGTTTCTAAAATAGAAGAAGATACCCTTGGCAACTTGTTCCAAGAATCAAAATTTCCAAGTCACTTCCAAATTGGAACAGCAACAAAAAAATGAACCGAATTTCGCTTATTGGACGCAAGTTTGTTCAAGCGAGACTATCACGGTCACTAGACTCTCATACGAGCGGCGATAACACCAGTAGAGCAATCACCAAAACGAGACGATGCCAGTGACCATCTCGTGCCCACAAGATGCTCCATATGCACGTGCAGGATGCTAGGGTGGGCCCGTCCCGGTGGCCAGCAGGATGTGGCCCGAGAACCTGAGATGAAACAAAATACTCTAATGAACTCTCATAGTGTCACAAATATTATCTTTGGGCCCATTCACAAATTTCATAACGCTGAAGGGGGTGCGTGGGTGCCCCCATAATGTTACAGCTCATACAAAATCAGTAAAATATTCTTACAAAAACTGTTACGAAGGGGTGGGTGGGTGTCCAAAATAAACATTTTTGGCGTTATTAAATTTATGAACAAACCCTTTTTTAAGATAATCGAAATGAATTAACATAATGTTCGAGTATTTTACGACGAAAATTAACTTATTGATAAAGCGTCAAAAAGACAAGTCTTTCAACATTTTAAGCAAGGATGTATCACATAATCTAGCCTGAATTATCATCAATCATTCAGTCCAGCTGAATTCCTGATGATGAAGATTTTCTTTGCAAAATATATCAAATGTCTTCAAACATATTCAACCAAATTCTTTCACGAACAACATCCATAGATTTGACCGTTTTTCTTATTACGCATTACCCTAACCTAGAATCTTCGCCACAGCTTCCAATATAAAACGCTGCACGTAAATAAATCAATGTAAGTACCGGCTCATTATCATGCTCACATTCTCGATTGATTGTAATGGCCGTTCAGACACTTTAGCTAAATCGTTAAAGTTCGCTTTTGCCCTCGCTTTGCGATTACCAGCCCGAAATTGTACACATCCAGCAGAAGCGCGCTCATCAGCCAAGTGACGACCGCAGAAGGATCATGACCCCACAAGACGGCATCACTTCGACTGGCTTCGTCAATCAGAACCGGCGATAACACGGGATGATTCAGAAAGTTGAGGTTCAAGCGGTTTTAATCGCCGAATTTTTCGCTCTATTGACAGGAGCCGGGCGATCAAGAGCACAATGAAGAAGCTTTAATCGTTTTCTAATTGGCCGTATTGTAATGGGTGGAACGGATTTCAAACTGAATGATGTAGCGAAGCTGTTCCTAAGGATTCAACGATGACGTATGAGACTTCTTGTTTTTCATGAAATTACTACTCAATTAGGATAGAGTCCACAGTCCGAGAAAATAACACTTCTTCTCACTAGCCTGCTGAATTACCTTTTTGAACTTATATGGCTGTTATATGGCTAATATATGATAAGATAGCCATGTTAGCTGTATTCTTTTTTACTTCTTGGCATTAACGTCCTCACTGAGACAGAGCTTGCTTCTCAGCTTAGTGTTCTTATGAGCACTTCCACAGTTATTAACTGAGAGCTTTCTTCGCCAAAGTTGCCACTTTCGCATTCTTATATCGTGTGGCACGTACGATGAAACTCTATGCCTACACGGGAAAAAAATCTGTGGTAAATGTAACTATTTTAGCTGACTACGCCCATCCTTAAAACTACCATGGAAATTCAGACCAATTTACTATGTTTACGGTACACCTCACCGCAATACTGGTACATTTGACAAACATAATTTATAACAATCTGATTCCAACTACAGACATTGTAAAATCAAGCGCATTTCTGGTGCCCAAGTGGTTCTGCACCCTATATTGTCGCGTCGTCACCAAACCGGATCGCGCCAGTGTGACTCGCGACGCACCTCAACTCGCCGCATTTCGAAATCAGTTTCTAAGTGTGGCGCTGCATTCTTACGGTGTTTATGAACACAGCACACTATTCAAATATTAGTCGCGACGATTGGAGATTGAGAAAAAATATTCAAATAAAAATAATGGGTCCATTTGGTAAATCGAGCAGATTCAAGTGACTCGTCTAAATTCACTGTCGATCGAAATAAGCATGCATATTTCATATGTTACCCACTGTAATGTCCTGGTTTAGGGGCACTTCGGATTAGGGAGGGTTTGTAGAGAGTTGTTGTCTGGTTGATAGCCGAAATAGAACTACCGGCTCATAGCTCTTTTTATTTGCAGGAAAGCTTTATAATGAGATAGCTTGATGTGTAGCAGTTGATGTTGTCTCTTTTTCAGAGCTGTCATTTGACAGGATACATCAGTTCTTCCCCTTTAAGGAAAGGGATATATTTCAGAAAGTTCCATTTAGAATTCTATGCATGCTATTGACTTAAACTAATAAAACAATCCAAAGTTTAAACTTAAGACTAACTATTCAGAAAATTCATTTTGAAAATTCAGATCACACTTTATGCGCATTGATCAATGATAAACAAAATCACTGTCGGCTTTGGCCGTGCGTTTTCTTTTCGATCTTCTTAGCTCGGGTGTGAGATCGAGTAATGCCTTTGGACGATTTCGTTTTCGGCTCTTCTTCGATGCGTCTGGGACCGACTCCGCAAAACCTCTAGGGTCTTCGTTCTCACTGCTAACTGGCAGCACACCATCACGATTTGAAAAGGATAATGTAAGGTTCGGCCTTAAACGCATCCCTTCAGAAGCTACTCTTAGATGGTTTCGATGGGCCATTAGGCGAACGCTTCCAGTTTGCACCTGGAAGATATTTTTCGAAAAACGTTTTAGAAATGTGGCTTTAACCCAGCGTGCGCGGTGATGTGGATTGTTATTTTTGTACCAAACCACATCACCCGCCATCAGATCATCTATAGAGTCATGCAACTTAGTATTAGTACTTGTGGTGTCATTTGACACAGTTCTATCATCGCTTGGCTGTGGTTTTAGATGATTCTTGTATTGTTTTTTTGGATTAAGTAAGTCCATTATTGTCTTTGGATTAAAAGAAAATATTTTCTCTGACGGAAACTCGCCGTCATTCGTCAAGCAACTGTTCCTATAGTTTATTAAAAACAAATTCAATTGATCCTCCATTTCCAACTTTAACATCTCAGGTTCCAAAAGAAACTTTTTCAAAACTTCTTTTACTGTCCGCACTGAACGCTCAGCCTGTCCGTTACTAGAGGGATTGTATGGGGGACTTTTAAGCACATTAATGCCCTGCTTCCTCAAAAAGCTCACAAAGGTATGGGAGTTGAAAGGTGGGCCTCCATCGGATACCAAAACATCCGGTAATCCGAAGCGAGCAAAAAATGCTACCAACCTTTTTAAAACCTTACTGCAATCAGTACCACCTTTCATCCATTCAATCTCTATCCACTTTGAAAAACTGTCAACTATAAGTAAAAATGTGTGGTGGTTGAAGTGAAAAAAATCTATGTGTATTCTACTAAACGGTCTGCTTGTTGGTATCCATTGAAATTTCTCCGCAGGTTTGTTGACAATTGCCATACTATTACACTCCTCACATAGTGATACAAACTTTTCTATATCCTTATTAATTCCAAACCAGTACACTGATCTTCTAGCAAGTTGTTTCATTTTAACCATGCCTGCATGATTGGCATGTAACAGTTTCAAAACATCAGTTTGCATCACTTGTGGTATTATTACCCTATCCTGGTATAACAAACACTCATCAACCACCTCCAAATCATGTTGGTTCGAAAAAACATCGACATAGCATTTTTTTAAATTTTCTGGCCAACCATTTTTCATGTAGAATACAATATTCTGCAAGAATTCATCTGATTTTGTCACCTTCGCAACCACTTTAAAATCGATAGGAAAATCGTTGCTAAAATTAATGCTCCTTATATGTTCAATATCAAATTCATCAGGTACTGACTGCTCTAAAGGAAATCTCGAACAAAAATCCGCGTTTCCCATTTTGGATGACGGCCTGTATTGAATAGTGAAATCATAAATGGATAATTCTAAAATGTACCGTTGAAGCCTTGTTACGTATATTGAATGTTGACCTTTCTTGCCAAAAATACCTACTAAAGGCTTATGGTCTGTATAAACAGTAAACTCTTGCCCATACAAATATTTGTGGAATTTTTTGATGGTACAAACCAAAGCTAATGCCTCTAAATGTAGAATGGGATACGATTTTTGAGCGTCGTTCAATGTAAACGATGTGAAACAAATAGGTTTCTCTACATTATCGACAATATGAGCAATTACGCCCCCTAAACCATATCCCGATGCATCAGATACAACAATTATTGGCTTCTTTGGATCGTAAAACTCTAAAAACTGGGCACTCAACAAAGCTTGCTTACTTTCTTCAAACGCTTTATTACAATTGTTGTCCCAAATAAATTTTACACCGTTTTTTAATAAATTATAAAGATATGAAAGTTTTGCTGACAAATGGGGAATGAATTTGTTATAATAATTTATCATTCCAAGAAATGATTTTAGTTCTGTCGTGTTCTTTGGAATTTTGGCCTTTTGTATTGTTGCAACTTTGCTTTGGCAAGGCAGTAAACCATTCTCGCTCAATACGTGTCCTAAATAATCTAAATGTGTAACAAAAAACTTACATTTTTCCCAGTTAACCTTTATGTTCGCTTCTCGCAATCTCTCAAGCACAAGTTTTAATTTTGCCTTACACTCATCTATATTTTTTCCTGCAATGAGGACGTCATCTAAATAGCAATGAACATGATCAATATCTCTCAAAATTTGATCCATAACATTTTGGAAAATCGATGCGCTCGAAGAAGCCCCTTGTGGTAATCTATTGTAAGTATATAGTCCCTTGATTGTGTTTATGGTCATAAAATGTTTAGACTTATCCGATAAAGCCAATTGAGTGTATGCTCCCTCCAAATCTAATGCACAGAATATCTTACATTCTGCCAGCTTAGCAAACAAATCTTGTGCTGTAGGAAGAGGGTAAGTATTAGGAATAATTACTTTATTTATTGAAACCTTACAATCTATAACCAATCTAATTTCATTATTTTTTTTCATTACTATGACCACGGGAGACGCCCACTCACTCAAGGTTTACTAAACATAGAAAAATAATGGTCTTTACCAATCACCGATACGGAAGATCCGCAATCAACCTCCATTTGCAACATTTTGCCCTCAACCATTAGCTCTACAAGACAGGGGTCACTAATCCTATTAATGGAAGATACCATCATGCAAGTCAAATCACCTGAGTCTCTATCATCGGCGTCACTATCCGACTCCTCCGTCCGCATCCGGCTAAGAAGGTTCGCAATATGTCCGTCTTCACTGGCATCCGGCTCATAATCGTTCAGCATGTTGACTGTGTCCCGTCTCATGTTTTTTAGTTTAAAACATTTCCTCTTGATGTGTCCCTTTGCTCCACAAAAGTTGCAGATCATATCTGCGTAACTTGGTTTCTGCCTCCATTGTCCTGGCTTAAATTTTTCTGTTTCTCTCCAGCTCTGTTTTTTGTATCGTGTGGTATCTTCAACTCTCCTGGAATACGGTCTATAACCAAGTCTGTCCCTAACAGGAACCCTAGGAGAGCTTTCCATTTCTCCGCCATTGTAAACAGCTAAAAGTTTCCTCATGCTAGTTCCTACTTTTGAAGCTGGTGCCAGAGAAGCAATTCGACCATACTGGTCGTCGTCATTATTGTTTAAATTTTTGGCATTTTTCCCGGCCAATTCCCATGTAGCAATTATCCTTTCTGCTATCGCAAGTGTGAGTTTGTCTTCATTTAGCAGTCTTTCACGAAGGGATTTTTCTCGGACTCCCGCAAGAATCCGATCCCTTATGGCAAGGTCTTGAAAATCCCCGAAAGAACAAAACTCTGCTTGCAATTTTACAGAGAGAACAAAGTCCTCGACCGTTTCATCAGGTTGCTGTACACGGTTGTTAAACTTCAACCTCTGAATGATGTCAGATTCCGTTTTATCCAACCGTGTACGCAATTTAGTAATCATGTCATCATATGACACGTTGGTCAAATTACTGGTAGGGAATAAAAGCTTCAATTCATGGTATATCACAGGGCCACTAAGGGTTATAAAGTAGGCTTTTTTGTCTCCAGGTGAGACATTATTCAATGAAAAATAAAATTCCAACCGCTCGACCCATTCGCCAAATGGCGTGCCTTTGCGGTATGGCTCAATAGTCGTGGTAACGTTCACTTTGGACATACTCAACCGGAGAAATAGTAAATGTTGAAAGAAAAAACAATGGCAATATAACTCTGCAAACACTGAACAATTTCCCAAATCAGCACAATATAAAAAAGAATAAAGGCAAGACTCACCGAAACAGTCCAAACTCACCCCAACCAACGGTAGGGCAAACGGAACGACGAATTGTGATGGATCCTTGCCAGCTTCCAAAACGCACTGTCACGTCCGGTTTAATCCGAAAAGTTGGCCACTTCCTGCTAACCTGCTGATAGATTTGGAGTTGCAGTTACCGGTCGGATTCGTTAAAAATCTTCGCTTGTGCCACCACTGTTCCACACGTTCCAGGCCGTGTTGGATAGCCACTTCGAAACGCCTTGTTCGAAAACCTTCGATCCACAGTATCGCCAACAACTCACTTATCGAATCTAGAGTTTAATTTGAAAAGATAAAACACTCTTAGAACTTTGCAAATAAAAGAATAAACATCAAAAGATTCCTTTGATAAAAGCTGTCAAACAAAACAATGTTTTGTTCGATCCTAGATTGTTGTCTTGTTCGCACCTGCGAATCGAAAAGGCCTTTTCGTTGCTGTAAGAGAATGGCTGCCAGATATATTGTAATTAAGAACAAAAGGGTGATGCCAATTAAAACAATGGCGGAAAATATGGGAAATTGATTGCAATTCTAGCAATTACTAGATTTCACTTATATCGTGCAATCCACACAATTATACTCACTTAAGCACCTTAACTTACCGCATCCACCGATGTGGTTTAGATTTTACCAATTCGTGTGTTATTCCAAAATCATGTAGATGCTCAATTGTGGCTGACCTTTGGATGACCTTTATCACCTGCAGCGCCGGGCCGTCGTCTTCCAGATGAAAAACGTGATTATATCCACACCAAGTTCACTTGTGTGGCTGCCACTATGAATCTTCGGCCACTTGAGGAAAAACTACAGAGGAAAATTTATCTTCGTCGCCAAACTGTAATGTCCTGGTTTAGGGGCACTTCGGATTAGGGAGGGTTTGTAGAGAGTTGTTGTCTGGTTGATAGCCGAAATAGAACTACCGGCTCATAGCTCTTTTTATTTGCAGGAAAGCTTTATAATGAGATAGCTTGATGTGTAGCAGTTGATGTTGTCTCTTTTTCAGAGCTGTCATTTGACAGGATACATCACCCACATTTTAGGGGCCCCACAAATCTTGACAAACAAATTTGGAGTTAAATTTTTACGAATAGTTAGAATCAATGCAATACATAGCATATACTATTTTTGGATAACATCATATGATTTGAAAGATTTAATGTTAATTTAAGAAACCCGGAATAATGGGCGAAATTTATGCAACAATTGTGAGTTTAAATGAAATTACTAAAACAAAATATTAGAACATTCAGAATGGAATTTTGTCTACTTCATGAGAAACAAGAAGATTCGAAAATTTTTTTGGACAAACAAGTAGGGGAAGAGCACCAATTTTCGACCCAGCACTAATTTTCGACCCATTCATACGATTTTGGCCTACTTTGTATGAAAATCCGAAAATTGGCACAGAATTCTTGTGGGTCGAAAATTAGTGCTTTTCCCCTAGAGTACAATCCTTTTGCTAAAAATTCTAACGATTTTCTAACGTGACTTTTCCAACTGTAACGAAAGCTTTTTCCAACTGTAACGAAGTTTAGGACTAGGTTAGAATGCAATTTATAGATCTGCTGATCAAGTTATTAAAATTATTAAAATAATTATTTGCAAAATCACACACACATTGCATAACTGGTAGTGTTTAAGGCACTTAACCACCTTAACTTTAATATTGGAATTTCAGAGACATCTAGCTTGGTGAAAGAGGGCAAGAAGAGACTAGACAGGAAACAAAACACAAAAACAAAACGTAATCTAATAGGAACCATAAAACAAGAGTTTGATTTTTCATCATAGAATCAGATCAGACATTTTTCTTCTTTTGTAATTCCACGTGACATTACGACAGTATTACTGCTCATATTAATTTCTCCAAGATTTTTTCTAAGGAACTTTTCCAAGCATTTTGTTTCGGATATCTCAAGAATATATTCAGTTACAAGAAGTAACTGGAGAATTCGGTTGAAGGATTAGTGAAAAAATATCTGGAAGAACTCCTAGTATAGTTTTCCCTGAAAAATATACTGGAGGTAATATCGTTGGAGTCTTCAAGGATTCCCTGGAGAAAATCCTCTAAGCATCATTTAAAAAATCACTCGACGACTTTCTGGAAGAATTGGTAAAGCAATCTCTTAAAGAATTTCTAGAGATATCCCGGTCGAAGTCCGTGAAAGTATTCTAGATGAAATCTGTGGACAGATCACTTAAAGATTTCTTGAAGTTCTTGATGAACCTGATGATTAGCCACAACAAAGTCTTCTATTTTTTACTGCAGCCTGTAGAATTTTGCATAAGGTTTTACTGTAGCCAGAATAAAGAAATTAAGGGGATACAGATGCCATTTTGATTAAACTGGAGATCTTAGAGACTTTCCATTAAAAATAGAGACGTTTTTGAGACTTGCATTCAAATAGAAACCCAGTTTTTAGAAAAAGATCTGTTACCAGCCCCAAATCACTTTCTCCATCTCCGAACTGTTAAATAATCTGTATGTTCAGGTGAAGATGAATCGAAGCCAAAGTTCAAATTTTCAAGAGCACGGATCTGGAGAACCAAACTTTTGTTTAAGTTGAAAACTTAATCGATTGGTCACTAGCTGGTGGTGACCAATCGATTAGGTTTTCAGCTCAAACGGATGGTTCGTTCTCCAGATCCGTGCTCTTGAAAATTTGAACTTTGGCTTTGATTCATCTTCACCTTAAAAACAAGTTGTTAATTTTATAAAAAAAATACAAAATATCAGTAAAACATGGATTTTTAGCAATTTTTTTGAAAAAATGAGCAAATATTGATCTAGTTCACGTAAAAAATATAGCTTTATAACTGTCTATTTAGAATTTGAATCAATTCCTGTCCTGTAGCTCCGCCTCTACCGAAAGAACCACAGAAGGCTTCCGCAGTGCAATCTCAAATGCTCACATCCCAATCGCCTACTGATTGTTTCCACGTGCACCGCTCATTCACGAGTTTCGTTCGGTTATCACTCACTACTACCACGTGTCTTTTTAAATGCCGCACTAGTTTAAAACGGTTACTACCACATTAAAAAACAATTTGCATCCTTCGAAAAAACGGGAGAGATAGTGAACAAGCATCACAGCTTGAAATTCTCTCCTGCTGTAGCGCGCTTCCGTTATCAATCCAAAAGATTGCGCCCGTCATTTTTTTTTCTTGCCGTAAGTAAAACGCGCGCGCGCAATTACAAATCAAACTGTCTTACTTATAAAAGCACCGGCAAAGTCGAATGCAAACGGCATAAAGAGTTTCGATTTGGAAATCGAAACAAGTGCGGATTACTCTCTTAACGAGTCGCGATTGATTATTGTGGAGTCGAACGTTAGTGAGTTAGTGGAGACACCAAGCTGATCAAGTGCGTTTTAAGGAGGCTGAGAATTTTTCATCATGCGGATTATTGTGGAAGAGGTTGGTTGAGAAGAATCGAGTGAGTGGATGGACAAGAAGAGAATTATCCAAGTCAGAATATCTAGATAACTATTAGAAGTGATAGTGATTTGTACTGGGTTAAAGTTACCATTGATCGAGCTCTGGACAAAATTAAGTACGCAGTGATTCATTTTTGATTGAAAAATATATAATCAGTCTTAGCTGCTAGTGCAAATTTTTAACCGAAACATAGAACAAGCTCATAATTTATTGACTTTAGGAGAGTATGTGATAATCTATCTTCAGTTTGGTCCCGGTATTCCTATTTTATTCCCGGGCATTTTTTGATCGCCCTTTTTCCTTTCCTTCTTTGCTCGGCCGAAAATGCTTATGCTATCCGCGAAGCAAACAAATTCGCAGGTTCTGTTGAAAATCGTTTCTTGGCTGTTGGATCTCTCCGCATAACTCTTTTCAGCGCAATATTGAACAACAAGCTTGAAAGTCCATCACTTTGTAGTAGTTCCCGGCGGGATTCAAACTTACTGAAATCTTCACAGAATTTTGTGCACCTTCTATCGTCGCTCTTGTCTAACTGGCGAGTTTCCCGTGAGAGCTGTTCTTGTCTATAAATTTCTATAGCTTTACGCGGTCATGAAAACCATAAAAAGGCGGTGCGTTTAGATCTAATATCTAGTATCCATTGTCGAATGGCCGTCAACGAAGCTGACGTGATAAATTTGCATGGAATCGTTTACTATAGTTGACAGATTATCAAAGATAATGTTTTGAGGATACATTTAGGATGGTGATCGGTCATAGCATCTCATTTTCAAATAATGAATGAGTGAAAGAAAGGAGTAATACGGCCCATTTATAAGAAAGGAGACATTTATTATAAATGGGACGTATTACTCCTTTTACTCATTCATTATTTTGTTTCCCAGATTTTCCCTTGCATTCGTTGCTGGCAAACGGCTCATTTTGCCGAGTCAATCTTGATTGATAGTTTTATTCGTTATCTCTTCTCCAGAATCTGCTTGTATTTCTCGTCAAATCTCAATCGTCCCCTCGACTCCGTCACACGTACCCGACGTTGCTCTCAGCTGTATCCTCGATGACTGCTTACACTATTGTCCAGCAGTCCTCATAAGGGACTCAAGTTCACAAATTCAATCAGAACTTGTTCGATTTGTAGTTCTGTCTCTATAAAACTAAATGGTGTGCCTGCTTCTAGGTGCTACACATGTTCTTCTTGGTTTGCATAGAGATAATAGAAGTTTCCGAAAGGTAGAGTGGGATTTCAAAAGGAATGTACAAATTACAATGGGTTGAGTGCGTGAGATGGATATTTTAGAAAGCAGCTTGTTAATTATGAAACATTTCAGAGAGAAGTTAATGATTCCAAGAGACACTGCAAATCCTGGGCAGTAGCTGAGGATTTCAGCAGAAAATTTGGATCTCATGTATACACTCCCGTGCATAAGTTTGGGTTCACCCCCTTAAAAACATACAAAAGTGTTCTGTCCATATCTCTGTGATTACACGTCCTATTGAAACTCTTTAAGCTGCATTCGAAAGGCATAGAGTTATTCTCAATTCGTATGTATTTTTCCAAAAACATTTTTTGAATTTTGTATACTAAATTTTTACTTAAAGTTGTGACATTTTTCAAAAAACACACTGAAAAATCATATCTAATTTCCTCAGCATTGGATCGACCAAAATTTTCAATCAAAGTGTCATTAGAATCGTAATCTTATATTCTTTGAAGAGACCCCACGAAATTTTGTCAGAAAAATCTGAAAAGTATTCAAAATCAATGAAACAGTCAGTCAAGTCATCGTGCAAAAGTTTGGGTTCACCCCTCAGTATGGTGTATCGTGCAAAAGTTTGGGTTCATCTGAACTTATTTAAATCTGTGAAATCTAAAACCAATCATGTACGCGCCATTAATTGCGCTCAAAAAAGCTTCAAACTGTTAAAAACGGTTGAAAAATGGCAGATATATTGACAAAAATGATGTGCGTGCGGCTCAGGTGTACCCAAACTTTTGCACGATTTGCATCATACTGAGGGGTGAACCCAAACTTTTGCACGATGACTTGACTGACGTTTCATTGATTTTCAATACTTTCCAGATTTTTCCGCCAAAATTTCGTGGGGTCTCTTCAAAGAATATAAGACTACGATTCTAATGACACTTTGATTTAAAGTTTTGGTCTATCCAATGCTGAGGAAATTAGATATGATTTTTCAGTGTTTTTTGAAAAATGTCACAACCAAGGTATCTAAAAGGGTCTATGTTCTACCCATTTTACGTTTATTTTATGATTTATACTTACCTACGATACCGTTTGCTTCTCTACAACTTGGGTTATTCGTTTGCTTCAATGTGGAAATGGCTAAATATGTTCGTTAATCAGTAAATATGTATCTTTCATTGATATAATAGTAGTTTACGGAACAAGTTGCAGAATGATGATTTTTACAGCACGAGTCGTAAATTTATCCTACGAGGCTTGCCGAGTAAGATAATTATGACGAGTGCTGTAAAAATCGAGTTCTGCAACGAGTCACGTACAACATTTTTTGCAATCTCGTAAAAGACCACTCGAGGATATCAGAAATTATATCGGAATGCATTCACCATTATTTAACAATTTCTGAGAAATTGTTGTGTTATGATTCATTACGCAACTCAAAACAGTTGCGTAATGAGAAAGCGTTGCTTAATGCATCATTACAGCACTGGTTTCAGTTAGGTAATGACTATTCCCGCACTGCATACTTCAGTGCAGGAAAGTAGGCCGTTTCATGACAGATTGGCATGATGTAAAACAGCCTATTACGATGAGAAATTGCAAAAACTATTTATCTCACCTTTTGGAAGCAATTGATGTCGCATTTTGGCTCCTATAATTTCGTGCCGATAACGAAACCCTTCGTCGTAGCTGCTGCTGGTGAAGTGACTCGAACAAATGGCCTGGTTCTGCTGTGGTGACCAACCATCATGTTGGCCACAGAACGCGACCCACGATTGTCGTCGCTCTCCATCTTTTGGAAATCGATGGAACACAATTCCACGGGTTTTTGTGTTCGCAACCGTATTCCCGCAATACTTCACTGCACAAAATGATGGCATCTGAAATCCAAAATAAATTTTACCTTTAGAAAACAATTAAACTTTATTCCACTTACCTTCACTATTGAGTCACACGCAACAATTTTCAATAACACTAAAATCTCTATGGATACGCTAGGAACCATCGGTAGAGAAAATACATAAACATATTGGCCAGCTCGCCGACTCACCAGCTGTCACTTTTCACCCCCTCGCAGCTGACCACACCTCGCACCCACTGACTGCTTAGATCACTGAACCTCCCTTCAATTAATCTTGGTCACAACTTTAAGTAAAAATTTAGTATACAAAATTCAAAAAATGTTTTTGGAAAAATACATTCGGATCCTTGAACGTTAATAAAACGTGAGTAGCTTTTTGACGTCAAAGTACTGTTTTTTTTAGTGTTTATTGCAAATGAAATCTTGACAAGGCTTACAGAGTACTTAGCAGAACTCCTATGAATATCAGGACACAGATTTTGGAACATAATTCTTTGAAAATTTAGAAAAAAAATGTACTCACATAAATCTTAATGATTTTCTGACAAGATTCTTAGTAGTTTGCTTATATAATTGTAAAGTGGAGTATCCAAATTTCTGGACAGCATGGCATTCTCAAACCCACAGGAATTTCGGAATCTAAGCCGAGATTCTGATGGGAAGCTGTACCTTATATGACAGAATCCAGAGCAAGATTATTACAGATTCTTGTAAATGGTTTTCACGAAACACTGAGTAGCATTCTTAGAGAATTGTATAACAGTAAAGTGAGATCATGAGTGTGACACTTTGAATATATTGTTTAAAATATAAAAAAGAAATCAAAGCTTTACAATTTTTCTGATAGGTTGATTTTTACTGATTGCACAACATTATATTTTACGAAAATTTTAGAATAAGTTGAATTGTTTGTGCACTTGAAACCTTAGATTAGCCCGATGATTTTCTGTCTTTCTGAGAGTTGGTCCATCTCTCTAAAATGTGGGACAAAAAGTTGCCTTGAATTATATGGCTCACAGAGATGCTTGCTGCAAACGAACCATTTCATTGGTGGCCGTAGAATTCGAAACGTAACTACTTCAATAGGTAATTATAATAACTGCGCTAGAAATGCGGGGCATTTTAATGATTTGAGTAAAATGCGGGACACTTTTCAGCGCGGGACAAATGGTCGGAATGCGGGATTGTCCCGCGAAAAGCGGGACGTCTGGTCACTTTACATTACAGGCTTGGTGAAGCGAGATCCAGCCAGAATAGCGTGGGACCACGGTGAGAACGCAGGCTGAGCAGCAAGCGCTTCTGCAAGCATTCCTCTCAACAAGTCTGCCCGTTTATTATGTCGGTTGTAACGAACAGCTTGCTTTACCGTCTGCACTCGCAGATCGCCTGCCACAACAGCGAATTTGTCCATCTTTCTCTTCCGGAACTTTTCCACGCGGGACGTACCGACAAAAAACTCGAGGCCGGGGATTTGTTTGGTGTCCGCCTTGATGTATGTCTCGTCGACCATGATGAGACAGCCTGGCTTGACCAGCCACTCACGAAGCAGCTTCCGCGCACGCAATTTGGCCACCGTGTTTTGCTTGTCAGTCCGGTTTGGCGCCTTCCTGAACTCGAAAACGAATCACTTCGACGAATTGACCTTTTTGGCCACTCCTCGGATGGAAAGGTTCGGGTTATTCTTAAAGTACTGCCTTATCTGGGTATTCCGTTTTCGGTTTTCGGCCGCTTCCAGCACTCCGCTCGATGGTTTTCGTCTCCTGGAACATCTTCACAACGCGGGACACGGTGGAATGGTGGATTCCAAGCCTTTCACTGATCCATCTGTGCGACCGACCAGGATTATCGATCACCGCGCCCAAAAATTGCTGGCGTAGCTTTTCATGCAAACTTCTTGACAGATCGCGATAATTTGCACACATCAACATAACACTCTAAACTAGTATTACCCAACATTTCATCAATTTTACCCGTGCGATAAAAAGTTATACCCAAAACAAAACGTAGCCTTTTATTCGAGTCCAATCTTCACAAAAGGTTTCTAAGACTTAGGAAATTTAAGGAAAAACTGGTGATTCCGTGGGAAAGCTGAAGATTGTCTATAAAGAGGTTACTTCAAGAAAAAAAATACTTTAGGGAGATGTCGTAAATTGAAAAGGAGATAAAGTTTAATGGAGGAAAATGTAGATTTCTGATTCTGTCTTTGGTGCAATATTCAATAAGGCTCTCTCCGCAGGGATACTTGAACAGACGCTACAATTGTTTGTTCTACGAAGAATATGAAGATTACTTCCCAAAAAACTGATCTATTCACGATATTCAATCCCTTTCAGCATCCCAACCTGTTGGACGTGTCCGAACTACTTCGGCCGGAGAAAAGCTTCACAGACAAAGATGTCTCCATGTTCCGAGACTACACCGTGGACGATAGCGATCCACTCAAGGAACGCGTCCGCAGAACTTACAAACTGATGCACACCCATCAGACGGTGGACTTCGTGAAAGGTAAGTGCAGTAGTCAATTATCACGAAGTTGATAATTTTCAACCGTAAATCCATAAACTTCCACCTGTTTACGACTCACATTCGCCAAGCGATTGCTGCGAAACAAATTAATGACCCCCTCCCTAAAAAGTTGTTTTCCAAATTCTCCCTGGATGGGGTTATCTATGTCAACAACGCGCCAATCTAGATGTGTACAAACTAATCAAATCGCAAGTGCACTGATAACGGGGAACCGGCCAACGCGCCAAGTCCATGCAAACGGCTGTTTGTTTGACCTTTCACTAGTCTGTTCTCATTGAACGTCAAACTGATCGACATGATGTGAGATTGGCCTTAACCACGTGATAGCCCCCATCGAGAGTTTTGCGGAAGCGCAAAATGCGCGCAATTTGTTCGAATTCAAAAACAATCTTGCGCGACGCGTAGATCCAAACGTAGATAACGCATATTGTAAGGCGAACACACCTCCAAATCAATTTCCTTATCACTTTTCAATGGTCATTCAGTGTAATCAGGTCACGAAGGAAAACGAAAACAGACCTTCACCAAGCCTTCTAACTGAACAATTTCTCCTTCAAGGTCGCCACGCAGATTGGCTCAAGTTCGACCACTTCAAGGCCAACATCAGGGATGCGCTGGAGAGGTTGAACGACTTGGTCGACGAATCCGACCCGGATCTGGACCTGCCGAACATTGTGCATGCCTTCCAGACGGCTGAACGGGCTCGCGAGGAATACCCGGAGTGGGACTGGCTCCACTTGACCGGGTTGATTCACGACCTGGGCAAAGTGATGGCCTTCTACGGTGAACCGCAGTGGGCCGTTGTGGGAGATACGTTTCCGGTCGGGTGCGAATGGGGCCCGAGCATTGTCTACCGGGAGGATAGCTTTGTCGATAACGTTGACGGAGCGAACCCGAAGTATAAGTAAGAGTTGATTTGGATGTTCATTGAACCATGATGAGTTGACAGTTTTCTTTACCTTATTCTAGCACGAAAACCGGAATGTACCAACCCAAGTGCGGACTGCAGAACCTAACCATGTCCTGGGGTCACGACGAGTATCTGTATCGAGTGTTGAAACACAACAAGAGTACGCTGCCGGAGCAGGCGCTGTACATGATCCGTTACCACTCGTTCTATCCGTGGCATTCGGGCGGAGACTACGGACATCTGACCACGGAGAAAGACGAAGAAATCAAGAATTGGGTGCTGCTGTTCAAGTAAGGGATCATCCAAAAATGACGTCCATCATTAGGGGGAGGGGGGGGGTCTACGAAAGTGTGACAGTACGTGTAGAAGGTATTGGAAAAAGCGTGACAGAGGGGGGAGGGGGGGTCTAGAAATCTCAAAAAACGATGGACGTCATATTTGAATCGTCCCTAAGTTATCTTTGGGCGTACGACGGCGATCAACGGTGAATGAAACATATCTAATACTTTACAGCCGTTACGACCTGTACACCAAGAGTACCAAGAAGCCGGACATGGAAGCGCTCTGGCCCTACTACCAAGGACTGATCGACAAGTATTGCCCGGGTGAACTGGAATGGTGAGAGGCTGTTGGACTGTTTGCGTAGAAGATGCGTTGATAACAATGACTATTTGGATAACCGATCTGTACTCAATTAGGTTGTAAGTGTTATGAGGAAGAGATTGTTTTATCATTATAAATTAGAGGTTAAGCTGAGGTGTATTAATAAACCATGTACTACTTGATTCAAGTTACTGGAAAAATTCACTTGATACATGATGAATCCTGATCCACAGTTTGCATCTTCTCATTTTTGTGATTAAGTGTTCCATGCTTTCTGTACCACATGGGTGTCTGCTTATCACGCTGTCTTCTTTGTTTTGCATCTTTTCAGTGAGGTCCTTCCATAAGCTAATTTCGAAGCAATTTAGTGCTGTGAGTTGTTCGCAAATGTTCTTAGAGGGAAAAGAGAACCCGACTGGTTTGATTGAGAACGTAGAGTAAAATAAATTTATTTTCCAAATTAAATTCTTACAGACTACTATGATTGGTTTTAACAACCACCGAGTTGCTTCGATCTCTATCACTCCTCCTCAAGCTCGGCGGGCTGCAGACCAATTTGCCTTCGCATCTTCTCCATCTCATTGTGTTACTGGGGCAATAGCGAACGTCCATCACACCATTGTTCACCAACTCCTTCACGTAATTGAAACGAGTGTCAATATGTTCGTCCTCTTGCTATCACCAGTTAATTTTAGCATTGCTATACAGCTCTGGTTGTCCTCGTTGATGACTACCGGAGCGGGAATATTTTCGCCAATGTCCTTCATTAGTTTGAGCAACCACATCAGCTCGCGGCGGGCTTCGGAAAGCGCCACGTATTCGGCTTCTGTCGATGAAAGAGTGACGCATGGTTGCTTACGGGCTGCCCAGCTGACTGACCCTCCGAGACTAAAGATGAAACCGGTATTCGATTTCCGGTCTGCTTTGTCACCGGCCCAGTCTGCATCGACATACGCTACTAGAGGTCCAGAAGAACCCAGTCGCATACTCAAGTTTGCTGTTGAGCTCAAGTACCGGAGAGTTCGCTTTGCTTCGGTCCAATCTGCTTCCGTTGGTCGACTCACTTTGCGACCTAGAATCGAAGCACTGATGGCTATGTCCGGTCTCGTGTTCACCGCAATGCACAGAAGAGCGCCCACCAGGCTCTGGAACTCGTCGTTTCTAGGCATGGGCACCTCCTCCTTCTGCAGTGCATTCGGGTACCCGGGATCCATTGGAATCGGGGAGCGCTTCGCACTTGTTTGTCCAAATCGTTCCGCAACTTTCTCGATGTAAGCTTGCTGATTCAGGAAAAATTGACCATCGGATCGTGTCACTCGGATTCCCAAATAATGCTTCACATCTCCAAGGCACGTAATGGTAAACTGCCCTGCTAGATGCTTCCGAACTCGTTCGTACTCCGCTTCTGTGTTGGTGATTATCAGCATGTCGTCTACATATAATAATATAAACGACTTCTTCTTTTTGCAGGTCTTCACGTACAGACAGGGGTCTGCATCGGACGGCACGTATTCAAGTTGCTTCAAGACTTCATTGATTTTGGTGTTCCATACTCTTCCGGCTTGCTTGAGACCATATAAGCTTTTCCGTAGTAAGCAAACCTCGCCCTGATCTCCTTCAGCTCACCATGTAAATATGCCGTCTTCACATCAACGTGCTTGACCAACATACCATGGCGGCCGGTGACACTCAGCAGTGTCCGAAATGTAGTTTGCTTGGCGACTGGCGCAAAAACCTCTTCGTAATCGGTTCCATACTGTTGGCTGAAGCCCTGCGCCACAAGTCTGGCTTTATAGCGGACCACGTTACCACTATCGTCCATCTTCTTCTTGAAAATCCATTTGCAGCCAATAGCCTTCTTGTTTGGCGGCAAACGAACAACCTCCCATGTAGAATTTTCTTCATGCGACTGCAGCTCTTCCGCTACAGCTTGCTTCCACATATCGCAGTCAGGCCCGGCCATTGCTTCCTCAAATGTGCGGGGCTCATCGTCTTGCTGCGTTGCTATTCGTACGGTATCGCTATACCGTATGGGTGGGTTTCCTTTTGTAATACGCTCTGATCGCCGAATCACTGACACGTCAGCATCGAATGAGACGTCCTCCTCTTCACTGTCGGATATGCCGGTGTTCTCCGGTGCGTCTTCCAAAAATGACTCTTCATTGGCATCGTCGTAGCTGGTTTCGAACCCACGAAAATCGGACTCCTCCGATTCGTCATCACTGGTACTGCCTGGAATAACGGGTGCTTCAGATTTCGATGCCAATAATTTGAAAGGGTAATCAAGGGTACTTCCCTGCTGAGGTTCGGCGGTCCGAACCTCGTCCACGGACAGGAACCTACAGTCACGACTGACGGTTAGCTTGTCGTTGCTTGGGTCCATGAATCTGTACGCCTTGTGCTGCAAGGAGTAACCGACGAATAACAGCTTGTGTGATTTGGCTTCTAACTTTCCTCTTTTCTCCTTAGGGATCCATACGTATGCCGGCGACCCAAACATCTGGAGATGACTCAGATCCGGCTTCGTTCCATTCCAGAGTTCGAAAGGAGTCTCCTTCAACAACTTCGTCGGCAAACGGTTTTGCAAATAATTTGCCGTGTTAACCGCTTCGGCCCAGTATTTCAACGGCATTCTTGAATCCAGCAGCATGCAGCGCGCCATTTCGACCAATGAGCGGTTTTTCCGCTCCGCTACCCCGTTTTGCTGCGGGGTGTACCGTTTTGATTCATATTACGGACACTTAAGGCCTCAGTGAAGTATAACCCAGCTTGGACCATACAAAATAAATCATTCTGTATGATTTTTTAGCGTTATCGAGCGTCGGAAGCCCTTAACTTTCGGATGGTGGGTAAAGAATACGCGTCCGCAACTTGAATAATTTTAAATAAATCAAAACGTGTGGCCTTTTCATGATTCTTATTCCGGACGCTCCCTCATTTTTGCCTCATATTCCGGACGCTTTGATTCGAAGGTGTTTGATCTTCCGACCTTGACGCTTGTTCCTGCGGGGGCCGGCGATGAGGACAGGATCAAACATGTCGCGCGTCGATCGAGTAAAGTGAAAAAGTGCCGCGTCGATCGAGTAAAGTGAAAAAGTGCCGCTTTCGATTAGTTCTTTTTGATCTTCCGACATTGACGCTTGTTCCTGGGGAGTGCGTCAAGAAAGCCCCAGCAGTCGTCAGTTGTTGTCCCTCACGGGTTGCGCGCCTATTTTCTCTGAGTGCTTTTATATAGCTAAGCAAACGAGTGACGCCGAAAGAGGATTGTTGCTGCTCAAGGATGACGGATCAATTGGTGAGCTCGTTTCATGCTATTGTTTCTAATCTATAAAATATGTATGACTGCACCTTTAATCGTTAAAACGGTGAGACGTAAATATGATTTTTCAAAAAATATGAATGGTTCGTCACTGTGAGTGTCGACATAAACTCTGATTCACAAATTATTCCTGCCTAATTTTTTTATTAAAAACACCTTCTTCTTTTTACCTTTATTTTTGTAATTAAAAAAAAAACTTTGAATGGTTCGACACTTCAAGTGTAGACTTCCAAAAGGTTCACTTTATTCAACAAACTTTAAAAGGTTCGTCACCTCAAGTGTCGGTATATTTGTTCTCTACATAGATATTGTTCATATCAAATGAAAATATTATATTTACATATAAGCATGTTTATATCTATATAAATAAAAATGGAGTGGTGTTTGTATGTCACGAAATGGCTTGAGAACGGGTCAACGTTCTAACGAAAATTTTTCACTGTTGCACTCCACAAGGAATGCGACGTGTTCGTTTGAGGAAAAAGTTCGGGAAAGTCTCCGGAATAATCGGGAGAATGTAAGAAGACTAAGAGGTCATTTTGTATGGGGGATTTCTTGACGTTTTCGACAGCCTACTAGATGGCAAGACGAAGTTTGCCGGGACCACTAGTCTCACAAATAATTATTTATCATGGTCTAATCGCTTATCAAAGTGAATCCTGTGACCCAACGATCCTTCCCATTAACAAACATCCCTCCCAGTAACCTTTGTGGAGATGCAGAGGCAAACACGGTCTCCAAATAGCAAAGATTACACACTAACAGTCCTTCCCCCAATCCCACCTGACTGTAAGGACGTGGCCGGCGCTGTTATTGACCATGTATAAATAGAGGCACTGAATTATGCACACTGAAGAAGATTATGGCCAATCCCAGCCGAACTTCTAGTTGATTCTTTGTGCATTTTCACTGACTTCGGTCAATCACGGAATAGCAACCATTGATATGTGCAGTCAGTCTAAGCTAAGCTAAGCTATATTCCGGACGCTTTGATTCGAATTACGGACAGCTCATGATAATCATTAATGGAACAGTCAAATCATCAATTGAAATCGTTCAACCACTTAAGAGACGTCTAAGGTAGTGGGGCATTATAAATTTGCAATGATATTTATGGAAAAAACCTAATAAAACGAGCCTCGAAAATGAGAACTTTTGGACGGCGAAAATTGAAACATTTCGTATGAAATGTTTCCCATACAAACAAGAGTGTCCGGAATTTGAAGCTGTCCGTAATATGAATCAAAACGGTATGCAGTGGTAAACTGTTGGCGAATCCCTTCGGCTCGGCAAAACGCATCCAGCGCTGCACTCCGATGTTCACCACCCTGATCAGATCGTATGATCTTCGGCGGTCTGCCGAATTCTGTTTTTACCATCTGCACGTACTCTTGGACACGCTGAGGTACCTCGGACTTCTTTGTCAGGAAATATACGACAGTGAACCGAGTGAAGTCGTCAATAATGGTGAGAAAGTAACGACATCCACCCGGTGTCACAGTCCGCATGGGTCCACACACATCTGTATGAACGAGATCCAACGGTTGGTAGGATTTACGGTCCGACTTCTTGGGGAACGGAAGGCGTGTCAGCTTACCTTCAAGGCAGCATTCACAAACAGCCCGACAACCGCAATCTTCCATCTTTATTCCAGTTGCCATGCTCTTAGATACGAGCTCACGGATGGCTTCGTGGTCACGATGCCCCAAAACACGATGCCACGTGTGTTGACAATTTGGGGTGTGCTTCGCCGCAAGTGCCGGCTGGACTACTTTCATACAGTACAGCCCTCCGGATACGGTCGATCCTGCAATCACCTTCTTGTCCTTCAGTATGCGACAACCATTGATGTCGAAAACAACCGTGGCTCCGAATGAAACCAACTTCTTCACCGAAACCATACAAAGTACCATCCAGTTGTATTAATTCAGCAAACCCATGAATATGCAGCTATTCCTGTCACTACTTGTGTTACCACAAGTGGCATTGTGAGCATTCCAGTCGCCACTGATACTACCTATATTTTTATTTTTCTGGTTCCCTACTCAATATTATTTTCACAACTCTTTCAAGTAAATGATCAACCCACTGAAGTCTGTCATAGTTTACACGCTTATTTATATACGATTTGTTATACATATGATGTAACTTGTGATTCATGCGTCTGTGCCACACTCTATTCTCTAGTTTCCAATCGAATATTGTCCAGAGCACTTTACACTCGAAAACACCAAAGACTCTTCGGTCTCCTTTCAACATCCACGATGTGTGGCCGTAGAGAAGCACAGGAAGTTTCTACGTTTGAACAAATGAAAAGCGCATTAAAATACGACGATTTAATGCGATATGTTTAATTGCCAGAATCTAGCACTAGTAGCGTATGAGCCGTATACTCGAAAATCAGGAGCAAGGTTAGGGCAAACCGACCAGAAAATGGGTACCAAAACGCGAAGTACCAAAACGATGTGAGGAAGAGCCGGAATGTATGCAGGATGACAGTCGTGTCAGTCCTCTGGTCTCCTCCACGGCTTGGCTATCAATCCCGATTATGTCGATATCGTCCGCGTAACCAAGGAGCTTATATTGACCATACTTGCATAAATGGGCAGTATACGAACGTGTGATGATAGTGCCGTTCCTATGCACGAAAGCTCTTCTTATTGCGCCTTGTAACGCTATGTTGAACAATAGGTTTGAAAGTACATAGTCCTACTTCAATCCGTCTAAGGTTACGAAGGATGTAGCAATATCACCCGCAACCCGTGTACTTGCTTTCGATCTTTCCGACGTTGCATGAATCAGTCTAATCAGCTTTGCCAAAAAACCATGTTCTACACTGAGGCAAAAAAACTTAATAATTTCTTAGGGAATAATTATGATTTGGCGCCACAACGATTATTATTGAAAATTTTAAGTTTTACTTATGATTTTGGTGAAGAATTTCAGTAATAAATTACATAAGTCAATCAATGAAATTCGGAGATAAACGCAATGATAATAACTTAATTCGAATTATCAATCGATAATATTATTTCAAGCGTGCTCAAAAATTGACATGTTTTGATAACATGTGATCTGTTTTCGATTAACTTGTAGCCAACATCGAAAGCGGAGTAGTTCTTCTAGCGATTGCTATAATTATTTCAAGTAATTCTTGTTAAAGAATTCAAAACTCTCACTTATGAAACTTATGATCCCATTTTCGAAATGTTTAAGCGTGCAATAAAACCATAATTTGGCTGGTTCATAAGTCTTGATTTATAGAAAACCTAAGTATTTTTGTCTCAGTGTATCATTGTTTGACACAACTGGCGCACTCACTCCAATATATGAGCCTATGCATGCTATAAAACATTTGACTTTTACTGTGCGCCCTGTTTTCAAGTTACCCCTGAGAGAGAGTGAGACAGTACCAACACACGGCGCACAGTAAAAGTTAAAAGAACAAAAGAATTTATGGCACGAAGAGAAGGCAAATGAGACCATCCATCCAGATAGCAGGCAGTTCTTCTTCCTCCCCTATTTTCAGTAGTGTATGGTGCATTATTCCATGCAGCTGCTCACTACCGTGCTTGACCGGAAGTTCATCCTTCCCAGCAGCTTTGTTGATCTTCAGCTGCCTAATCAGCTTCTTAAACTCATCAAGTGATGAAGGTTCCACAGCTTGACCATCGTTGTCGATATTTATTCTGTTCTCCGACGCTCTATCGTTCCCACCATTCAGTAACGTTTCGAAGTGCTCTCTCCAGCTGGCAGCAGGCATTGAATTCGCTCTTATTTGATTTTCAAGTACGATCAAAGCAAGCGAAGAAAAACATCGTATCTGTTGCGGTCCATGATCGGCAATGTATCGCAAGTTGTAACAAATCTGATAAATAGGAGCGCTTGTTTACCGTTGGGGGTAGGTGTTTTTCGAACTTCCGATAGCGATATCTCCCCGATACGATAAATAGTCTCTCATAATGTGCTCCATATTATGATAGTTACAGAGAGCGATACGTGAGATAATCTCTCAATTATCTCAGGATTCAAGTTACCTTCACAGTCGGTCCACATGACGGGATATGGCGTACCACACGCCATTGACAGTTGCAAAGAATCGTCGCATATCGTTCTGTTCCAGCATCGGCTATCGCATTTTTCTATGCAATGGATTCGCTTCTAGGTTGATCTTGCTTTCTTGTACCTCGCTCTGTTCATCCTGGAACCAGACACTAACATCCAACGTCTGGCAACGTTCTTCTCATCCGTCACCCTCTGGCACTCCTCGTCAAACCACCCGCTTATGGGACGTCTTCGAGCAGTATTTATCACTTCTCGCCTCCAGTGTTCAAAAAATCCCACTCCAAGAGCTGCTGAGATCAAAAGCCATCAGAACAAGATGCTTTCCGCGCGCATCTTTTGCTCAAATCCAGGCATGCAATGAATCATGCCACGTGTATGAGAGGATTGAATCTCAGGATTCAATCCTTGATCGATTGTTAGCCGGGTGAATGAATCGATGAAGCATTGAAATTTTATTCCATATTGATTGAAAACTTTTGTTTGACATGATGACATGTACGATGCACAGCTTCAGGGAACTAGCGGCAACTTCTGGTAACATTATGACCTTACGTAATGAATTCACATGTAGACGGGACTCCAAGCTCCTTAACAGATAATATGAATCAGGACAATTTAGATTGAATTTCCGTTGAAGCATGTCAGGATTCAACGAAACTCTGTCTTTCAAATCTTTGTCTTGATTAATTTCTCCCTGATCAAAAGTACCTAGTGGAATTTTGCTGTAGTGTGATACCATTTCTCCTTGCCTTCCATATCACTTCATCTCATGTTCGGTAGGCAGGTTCTATTTGTCTCAATCCCCAATGAAACGTCAAATATTCCAGAAGAGCATTTTACCTTGACTCGATTGCCTATGAGCGTAATGACGAGATTCAATCATGGGATTGAATCGTTGTATAAATCACGCACGCTCAGATTGGAAAAATCAGAGTTCAAAACGATTCCGCGCTTTGAGATAATTTCAAAGCATGCTTGTTTAAATCTGGGAGCAGAAGGATGCTCTTAGAAGACTGCTCACCTCTGTTTCACTCACCACTTCATGGGTTGAATCCCAAAGATTAATGCGCCTTCGTATTTCATGGCTAAAGTAGTTCTTGTTATGAACCGTTAATAAAGATCCGAAGTAGACGGGCTCATCGAAAGTATCCCCCGTCGCTTCACGTTACGATACTGTTATGTGTAGATCTTCACTGCGAAACTATCTCTTGTTAGAATACTTACCAAGTCTCATCATGCGAAGCGTGCGTAGATACGAATTATTTACAAAACACAGTAGTGGATTTGTTACCCCAGGCGTTAAACGGAACTGTGATACAAAATTACTGGTCTAGTCCCATTTAAGTTTTACTGTACACTCATTATTCACAAAAAAGAACGGAAAACCTTCCTCTAGTCTCGCACTAATAATAATCCGCTTCTCGTTCATCCTTCTCCCTATGTTCTTTCCTATGGTGGTGCCTCGATGACGAAGACGACCGAGACGTCTTGCTATGTTTGTGACTCTTCTTTTTGCTCTTCTTCTTTTTCTTTTTTGAAGAATCCTTCTCCACCGGGGACCTACTCCTCGATCGTCTCGAACTCTTCGATCTACTTCTGCTGCGCTTCCGTTTAGTCTTCTTGCTCGGCGTTCGGCTGCGACTCCTACTGGTGCCGGACTTTTTCTTCTTGGATTTCTTACTCTTGCTTTTATGTTTGTGCTTCCGCTTCTTGACTTTGCTACTGCCCGAAACCGAAACGGACTTTGATCGCGTTCGGGACCGCGACGGCCTACCGCCGTTGTTATCTTCTGCCACGAAAACTACATCGTCATCGGCACTGCTGGGCGCTCTTTTCGAGTCGGGACTATCGCTAGCGGACGGAATTGAATGTACCGACAGTTCTGAGCTGTCGCTGCTTTCATCTCCGTCGTCGTCCTCGTCTTCATTGTCTGAGAATTGATTTTTCAACAGTTCGAGGCCGTTCTTCGCTTCTTGGGTGGTGGAAGGTTCGGCTTCTGGCGTTGCATCTAGGGCTGGCTTTTTGGCCGGAGGAGGTTCGTCTTCGGCCTGATCCGGTTCGGCTTTATTAATTAGACTAAGAAACATGCTAGCTTTCTTCTTCCTTTCCAGCTGAAGTTGTTTTTCCTTCGTGATCGACGCTAACTTTTCACGGGCCGCCACAGCCAGTTTGTCTTTGATGCGATCTTCTAAGCGTTTCTGATCTTTGGATGCGTTGTCAGCTGCACTGGTGTCTGGCGGTGTGGTGCTTACGACTACCGGTTTACAGTCTTCCAAGGGGGGAGTGGAGCTGAAAAAGACAAAAACTTGTATTTTTTACATCGGAAGACACTTCTATTCCTCAACATACCTCTTGAGCTCCTGTTTCGGTGGACTAACTGCTACCGGAGGTGGAGTCCTACTGATAACTTCCTCTTCGTCTTTCTCTTTCTCCTTCTCCACCGACTCTTCCTTTGACTGTTCTGGAACAACTGGCGAAGGAACAGGCGATTTACTCTTTTCCTTCTCCTTAACCTGCTCTTCCACCGGTTCCGTTTCTTCCTCATCACCAGCTAATTCTTGCATAACGTTTGATTTAATTGCTACAGTGGCGTCATCTTTGCTCTTAATCGAGAAACACACCGCTCCACCCGGTTTGTTCGCCTGAATCTGCGTCTGTGGCGCCGGAACTGGAAGTGGAGCTGCTGTGTTGACAGTCTTGATACCGATGCTAGGCGTCTCCACCACAGTTCCATTCTCAATTTCCCTGGTTATGGTAACTTTTTCCGGACTTTTCGGTACCTCTTCAAACGGGTCAATAAGATACCGCACCCGGAAAGCGTAGAACGGATAGAACTCATGGTCCTTCCGGAGAAACAGAAACCGCGGATCATTTTTGGTTCGTAAGGCTTCCTCGAAGCTGTACCCGTTTTTAGCCACATACGTCGCGGTTTTCTCAATCACGTGTTGGAAAATTTCCGGCGGAAGTTTCCCGCTGAACGTGAGTTCCCGTTTCACCATTTCCGGTTCCGGTTTCTTTTCCTTCTTTTCTTCCGCAGCCTCATCCCCACTTTCCTCACTGTCGGAGGCGTATTGCACGAGCCCTGCCAAACCGGTGGAAACCTTCGCCACGTCGACGTTAGCTTTCGCTTCTGAAGCTAGTTCCGAATCGACCGACTGGGTTGCCGAATTCAGTGCAGATTCGAGACTGGATTCGTCCAATGGCTTGTCCTTGGTGGGAATAGGAGCTCCGGTAATTTTGCTAATCAACTGCGTGTACGCACAATCGATCGATGGTTTGTACTTGATGGTCGGAACAACTACGGCTGGTTTTTCTGGGGAAGGTTGCTCAACTGCTGTGAGGTCTTCCGTGGCATCCTCATCGCCATTTGCTTCTGCAAATGAGATTACAAAATTCAAGCATGAATCATCTAAATAGAAACGTTGAACTAACCTTCTTCCGGAACCTCCTCGGGGTACTGATTAGTCTTGATGGCCATCAGCATGTGTCGATAGTAGCGATACAGACGCCCACCCGGGCTCAGGAAACCGAACTGCGGATTGGCGGCTTGCTTCGCCCGCAGCAAGATCTCCATCTGCGAGTCCTGGGAGGCGATAAATTTGGCAGTCTTTTCAATGATGGCGTGTTCCTTCATCGTTTCCGGCAGCTCCAGATCGGATGGGATTTCAAAATTGGCCGGAGCGACGAACGGCGGATCGCAGCTGTTTTCGTCGTCTTCGCCGGCCGCTGCCGGTTCCGGACCGGCCACCGTTGCCGCCGGGGGCGCATCGTAATCGAACGGGATCTGGGCACTGGTGGCAGCCGCCCGCTTGGCTGCTTCCTCTGTGGATTGTAGGGAAGGGGAACAATGATATGATGAAATTGATGATGCTGAAGAATGCTTATTCTAAAGAAAACGCGTAACTACGAAGCAAGACCTTGCTGTAGACGATTGGGTTCCTTTACAGAGAGTTGGTTTTTTATAGATCTTGATATTAGCTTAACAAATCATGCTGTAAGGTTGTGTAGAGAGTGGCTCTTAATCTCATACGACGAAGATTACTTCTTTTCAGTCACTATCAATATCGAGACACATAAATCATGGTAAAACGAAGGCTGTCGAATCGCTCGACATTTTCGATGATCCTTTAGATATCCAATTGCAAACAGTTGAAGAGGTTCAAAAGCTGCGTTTTTCTGATAACTAACTGTTGCTTGAACCAGTGAAATAGCCGACGCTTACAGAAGCAGAAACGTTATCCCGTTATCTGCACGAAAACTATTGAATAGGAAAATGATCAACTTAAACATAGCGCAGCGATTATAACCTCCAATCTATGAACGGAGAAGATTTTTCAAATATTTCAAATATTGCTATACAGGAATCTTGACAGCATCGTCCAGGGCCTGTAGCGCAGGCGTAGCGCAGCTCATGACTTCTTGAAGGCAGTAAAGTCATTATTCTAGATTTTTCAGATATGAAAATGCACACTTCAAACTACTTAAGTATTTTCTCAGCAGTGTGTGCCAACAGATCACTAATTCAGTTTTCATAGATTTTAATGTTCCATAAGACTAGTAGACTAATTTTCCATCGCATCTTCTCCATCTTCACGCGTGCCAAAGGTTTGGTCAAACCATCGGTCACCATTGTATCGCTGGGGCAACAGCGAACGTCCATCACGCCGAAGGTCCTAAGAACCCAATCACAGAATCAAGTTTGCTGCTGGGTTCAAGTGCCGAGCCGTTCGCTAGTCTACCTCCATTGGTGGACTCGTATTGCGACCCAGAATCGAAGCACTAATGGCAATGTCCGATCTCGTGTTCACTGCAACGCTTGCCCTCTATATTCTGGAACTCATAGTTTCTAGGCATGGGTTTCTCCTCCTTCTCCTGTGCATTTGAATACCTTGGATCTATTGGAATCGGAGAGCGCTTCGCATAAGTTTGCCCAAATCATTCCGCAACTTTCTCGATGTAAGTTTATTGATTCAGGAAAAAAAAATGAAAATCACTCGGATTCTCATATAGTGCTTACCATGCCCTGCAAGATACTTCCAAAATTTTTTGTACTCTGCGTCTGTGTTGATGATTATAAGCATGTCGTCCTTTTGCAGGTCTTCACGAAAAGACAGGGATCTGCAAGTATCCAAGTTCCTTCAAGGCTTCGTTGATTCTGACGTTCCATACTCTTCCTGCTTTCATGAGACCATATTGGTTTTTCTGATCAAGCATACCTCGCCCTTGGTCCCACTTCGGAAACCTTTCGCTCGCTTCATGTATTTTTAGTCGCATTTTCTTGAAACTTTCAGGGAATAAACTAATACATATGGTTATGTTTCGGCATAATTACTTTATTCAATGTCTTTTCCTTCGCTGACAGTCCACATCTTTCCCTGAAGACGCCTCATTACATTTTGTGCAATGGTGGAGCCAACCTTTTTGGTAACTTTCATCCATGCTTTCTTCAATTCCAGCTCGTTTTTAAACATCTTGGTCGATTTTCGAACTTTGGTCATCATTATAGCCAAAAATCTTTCCACCAGACAAATTTCTGGTAAATTTGATGGGTTGGCGTTTTAAGTATAAAAACAACGTTATTGTCTCTGTACCAATCCAACGTTGATCGCGCGTAATGGCGTGGTTCCAGATCCGGCCAAAATAATGTCTCGCCTCCGTGAGACCGCAGGAAGGGCAACAGACGCTTCTGGAGGCACTCGGTGCGGTAAATTTCGCTGTTGATGGTACCCGTTGTGATGTACGGTTTACTCAGTTTACCGCATTGACATATGGCCTACCAGAGCAACTATTTTTTTGGCGAACTTGTTCATTTTTTCTTCCTTATGTCTTGCGGAACATCAAACCGTGATTTGGTAACGTTGAACCCTAGCCCCGGTATCTGCCTAGCGTCATCAATAACCACACATTTCGGTTTCGTTAACCACTCTCCGTGATTTGGAAACGTAGAACTCCAGTCCCGGTATCTGCTCGGTTTTCGGTTTCGTTAACCACTCTCCATACAGCTTCCTTGCTCGGGATTTGGCCGCCGTGTGTTGTTGATCACGCCGGTTCGGTGCCTTCCGGACCTTGAATACACGAAACCCAGCTCGTTTTATGGTTACCTGAACGAACCAGGCGGACCACTTGACCTTCAGAGCTGCGACCGAAAGGTTCGGATTACGCTTGAAATTATCCAACACCTTCCGGGCCTTCGCAGGGTCAGCTGTCTTCGATTTTCTTCCACTTCCAGCCCGCCGCTCGGTCGTCTGGGACTCCTCAAAAGATTTTATCACCCGAGAGACAGTTGTTTGGGTGATTCCCAGTTGTCTTCCGATCCATCTCATGCTCGCAGTCGGATTTGCCATGACGGCGCGCAAAATTCTCCGGCAATTTTCTCGGCACTTCCGATAACATCCTTACCAGCAGCTTTATTATTCTTGAGCTGGGGAATGGCATCCTTAACCTCCCTCAAAGTGGAGGCTGGTTGGTTTCCATCGCCCGCAGTACCAACGAAGGCATTTCCTCCGTTGTCCCGTCCTTCATTGCCTGAGCTCTCAGCACCATTCAGGTGTTTGTCGAAGTGCTGCTTCCACCTTTCGATCACCTCATCCTCGTCCGTCCAAATGCTCCCATTCTTATCCCTGCACATCTCGGCTCGCGGCACGAAGCCATTGCGGGATGCGTTGAGCTTCTGATAGAACTTACGTGATTCTTGAGACCCGCACAGCTGTTCCATCTCCTCGCACTCTGTCTCCTCCAGGCGACGTTTTTTTCTCCCGAAAGAGGCGGGTCTGCTGTTGTCGTTTCCGTTTATTAAGTTCCACATTATGTCGGATCCCTTGCTGCAGCATGACCGCCCGCGCTGCATTCTGGAGGAGAACCAGAATCTGCCTACATTCCTTGTCGAACCATCTCACGCTATGTCTGAACCAGACGATTATAAAAATCGAATGTACATCAGATTTTTTCTCGCTAGAGATTAGTTGCTGATCAATATTTTCATAATCGGAAGGTTTTAAAATATTCTTAAAGTACTGACGGACCGCTTCCAGCGCGGCGCTCGATGGTCTGCGTGTCCTGGAACATCTTTACAATGCGGAACACGATGACATGGTAGATTCCAAGCCTTTTGTCGATCCATCTTTGCGACTTATCAGGATTATCGATCACCGCGCCAAAGATTTGCTTACGTAGCTCTTCTTGTTTCGAATGCATCTTGAAAACTACTTGACAGATCGCGATAATTTGCACACAACAACAGAATACTCTAAACTAGTATTACCCAAAATTTCATTAATTTTTACTCACGCGATAAAAAGTTACACCCAAAACAAAGTGTCGCATTTTTTCCGAGTCCAATCTTTAATCATATCTGCTTTGGTGATCTGCGGGAGTATCGGTGTGAAAGGCTGTACTGAAAGTAGGTGCTACGAATAGCCATATTCTTGGAGACCGCGAGATCAATCAGTCGCAGGCCGTTTTCGTTCGTCAGCCGATGGGCGGTGAACTTTCTAATGGCTCGTTTTCTTTTTTTGCTCAACATTACATCCCAATTGGAACAAAGCATGCTTTCCATCATCTGTTTACCGGTCCATTATAGATCTGCTTGTACACCGTTATTCTTCGAAAAACTTACCCTGCTGAATCTCCTCCTCCACCTCGTTGGCGTAGAGACTGTAGTAGCGTTCCTCTTCGCACAGCTGCTCAGCCCTTTGCTCGGCTGGCGGAAGGCAATCGAACCGGTTTCCGTAGCCTCCGAGTGGGGGTTCGTGCTGCGACAGGTCGTGCAGGGCTCCTCGGGCATCGTATCTGTTGTTGTGGGTTTTTTTGCATGGATCGGATGCAAATGCACACCCACACGCGTACAGAAAGAGAAGAGAAGAGAGGAAAAAGAGAAAACGAATACCAGATTAGGACGGTCTTGGGAAGCGGAACCAGCTCGACGCGTTTGGTGGTTCAGCGTGCTTTGGGGCGAGCTGAAAGAAAAACCACCCCAGCTGGACGGCAAGCGAGATATTTTGATTTTTGCATCGGAGACGGAAAGATTTTAGCCGTGACCGTCCAGCTGGGGTTCCGTTCGGTTCGGAAACGAAAAAATATAAACATTTTGTAAGAATAGTAAATCAAATTACCACTTATACATACCACAGCCGCGCTGGAGTCGAAACGGTTTATAGTGAGAATATCTGAGCTAAAAAGAGAGGCCCTGCTTTTACGATTTCTGTGCAATTACATCGCATTGCTTATGGGAATTGATTCATGTTTTGTATCAGTAAAAAGCGATTTTTTTTAGTTCGATGGTGTGCGTTCAGAACATATCCTCGGTCAATATCTGCGGCGAGCTGTCCTCGTTTTTAACAATCACCTTTCTGTATAGTAGAAGAAAGGCTAATCTTTGTAGACGTGAGAGCGCTTTAACCAGCGGCTGGAGAGCTAAACCCAGAGAAACGTTGCTCCGTCCAAACGAGAACGGATCTCGGATGCCAATCGTCGTAGACAGCTTTTTGAGTGTTGATTCGCACACTTTGAGTTTTGTACGAAAAGGCTTGGAGTTCGTGTATCACTAGCGTGCATTTGATTGTTCCACAATTGGAACAAATTTGGGAATATTGAAAACGTACTAATTTCAATGGTCGTATAACAGTTTTCCAAATATCATTACCTCGAAAACCACCATTGCCCAAAAACTAGTTCTCCGAATGTCACACTTGCCTGAAAGTCAGTGATGCACTTCAAAACATTCTTCAGCACGCATTCACATCTTGAAGTTTAGTTACGACTCGTAGAGTCGGTAGGTCAACATTTAGAACAAAAGCTGCTCTTTCGAGTTCCATTATTAGATTAACTCTACCTACTATTGTTTTCATCTATTTTTTCCTTCTTCTAAACATACTTCATTTTTTCATCGTCGATGATGATTGGCGTTATAACCGCTAACATTTTACCAATGATTCTCGAACTGTAATAGTGGCAAAGTCTCAACTAGAGAGTATTCATTTTGGGTCTTTTTGTTGCAAGAAAGTTCAAGGTTGTGGTCCATTTGGTGAAATGGCATGCGAGGTAATGGACCCAAGGCTGGTAGTAATTATAGGTCTAAAATAGACCTATAGCTCTCAGTGTTAACAACTGTGGAAGTGCTCATTGAACACTAAGCTGAGAAGCAGGCTCTGTCCCAGTGGGGACGTAACGCCAGAAAGAAGAAGAAGAAGAAAATTACTCTATGTGATGAATTAGTCATAATTTCCAGGATAATTAATCGATATGACTGCGAAGATTTATTCGAAAGTTTATCCTGTGATTCTTTCACAGGCTTCTCAAGGAATTCCCACAAGATTTTCGTTCAGGACTTCCTGCAAAGGTTTTTCCAGAAATTTAACAAACTTGGATTTTTTTTAAGATTTTCGTTGGTCTTTTTTTAGAATTTAACCGATAATATCTCTAAGGATATCTTCAGAGATTACTGTCGAGATTTCTCCGGGGATTTCCTCTACAATCTTGATTCAAAATTTCTTCAAAGTTTCAACCAGAAAGTTCTGTATGGATGCCTTCAAAAATTACTCCAGATATTACGTTAGGGATTCCTCAACAGTTTCTTCCTGAAATTTCCCAAATAAGTTCTCAGAAATTTCTCCTCCAAGGAATTGTCGATGATTTGTATTTCAGAAATTATCCAGAATGCGGTTCAGAGATTTTTCTCAAGAAAATCTTAAAGTAATCACTGATGAAACACTCAATACAATACATGAAAGCTCTTGGAAACTCACGAGGATCTTTTAGTAAAGGAAATTTACTCGACTTTCCAGGGCATACAGTATCATCGTTCTTGCCAAACGATATACACAAGCAAAAGTGGTCAATTGGCATAGAAAGCTCTTTCCCAGTAGGCACGTAATGCCAGAAAAAACATCTTCTTGGATTGGCGAATTTAGGTTCTGGTCCTGGAACCAATTTATTCCCTCGTTGAAACCATTTAAGAGTTCATAGAGCTCCTAATGGATTTCATGAAATTGCTTTTGGAATTGGAATTCTTATAGGAATCTCTACTAAAATGTATTAAAGAATGACTGAAAACTTCGTCGTAGGAATTCTTTGGAGGATTCTCGTAGAATTTCCTGAAATAATTTTCAAGCGAATTTTTACAACAAAAAGTTTTATTTGTATTAGCCAGTTAGAATTCTTGTAGGAATCCTTGGAAGGCATTCTGGAGCAGTGAATGCCAAAAAGGATGCCTTTCGGGCGATTTTCAAGCCTAGGGTGGCGAAAATTTGTACACTGAGTTTGGGGTGGGGAACGATAAAACCAGAAACGGGGCGAAAGCGGTAGTATGAGGAAAATTGAAACCAACTACTTATCACATTTGTAGAAGATACCAATTTTAAGATCATACTCTTATACATTTGAATAATTATAAATTCCACATGTCTCTTTGTTTATACTTCAAGCATGCTCATATTTAAATCATGTTATGCTAAACTTGACGTTTGTCAGAAACAAGATATTTGTGTAATGCATTTACTGTTTTACCTTGTGTGGATTATAGAACATGAATGAGCAACTGAGAGTTTCCTAAAAGATGGTAATAATTTGTTGTCACTATCGTTAACACGATGACTTTCTCATAGATACATTTAAGGATTAGCTGATGCTTTTATTATAAGAATCTGATTTTTCACGCACAATTTTGAACTTATTCTGAATTTGAATTTGATTTATTATTTGAACTTTTGTATAAAGAAAGAAATAATCTGAGTTCTCCTAAGTTTTCTTTTTGTATTATGTTGGAAAATGGCTACCGTTTCTGCTTCATATGCAGAAGGTCATGGGTTCAATCCCAGGCCCGTCCCTATCCTCTTTCTTTGCAGTTGTATCTTTCACTTGCTTCTATCTTCCACTCTCAATCTATCACACTCACACACAATTCGTTCATAGCATTTGCTAGAATCAGAAACGGACAAGAAACCGTTTCCCTGCGCTTCCATTCTCTCACCAGCATAGCCACACCTTTCCTTACGCATGAAACATAGGCTGTCTGCTAACCAAAGAGCAAACCGCTCTGCCATGCCTTCCCTCCCCAACCCATACACTTCGGCATGAAACTGGCGTAGATGTAGTCGGACTCCACGGTGTACAGTGGGCCAGTATAAGTGCAACATCATTTCCTCCCCCTTCCCCACATTGGTCTGCATTATGGCGCCTGCCACGTCAGAAAAAATAGCCTAAAAATAGAAGATCATTAGAACTTACACACTGAGGGTGTCTGTTAGTCCCAAGCAGTCATTCAATTGGTTCCTTGTGTAAGTGCAGCTGATCTGGCGATACTGGAGTAGCATCCACGGGCGGCCAATAAAGCTCAAGCTCTATGTTGCAGTACAATAGAAAAACAGCACTCGACACTGAAGAAGTCTGTAAGTCGCAGACGAAATAGGCCTATCTGTCAAGATAAGCAACACATATTAGAGTTTAAAGGTATTTGCTCGCCTTATCAGTGATTTTAGAATTTTTTTTTTTTTTGCAAAAAGTGAAGTGTTAAAGTTCAATTTGTAGTTTTAATAGAAAAGGGTTTTTGTTGGAATTTTATATAGGTATTTCTTTTAAGTTTAGAATTAATGATAAAGCGTCTTCAGGATCGTTGAACATTTATTTAAAGTTTCTGAATCTTATTACAACAATTTCAGAAACAACAGAATACTTCAAATTGAACATTAACGAATCTATATAAAATTTGAACAACATGAAGTGAAACAAGACATCATGAATGCAAGATAATTGAACGTTTGCAAATATAAATTACTAACCATATGATTATCGTAACATAAACAACATAGACATTTCGAAAATTGTGTTGATGATAGAAATAAAATAAAAATGACAAGAGCTTTGCTGAATCTGAAAAGATAATAAATTTGACAGTTATTCAGTGGAGCTTTTATAAATATGTATATCGAGGATAATTTTGACGTACCTACACCGGACCAAGTGTTTCTAAGTGAGTTTAGAAAAACGTACTCTAAAAAATCAGAATTGATAGTCCTTTATTTATCTTTACAAGGTCAAAATATCCCCTGCTCCAGTTTGTCTGAACATCGACCATTATGCTTCAAAATAAAATTAAAAGTTTACATTTTGATCACATTTAAGGTACTCCACAGGTAAATTTGATAATTTGATCAATTTTGGTATACTTATGATAAGATGTAGATCAGAGTCTCAACAAAACTCAATATATGATACAAAAACATAATTTACATATCAGGGGGACGATTCTAAAATATATTGACCTCTAGGGGGCGAAAGTCAAAAAAGTTTGGGATACACTGTTCCAAAGCAACAACTGGAGAAAGCGGTAGAAAGATTACTGAAAGAATTTTTCAATTAAATCCATGGGAGAGTCCATGTGTAAATTTATGGAGTTATCCCTGTCGAAATTATTGGACGTTAGAATGCTGTAGTCCTGAAACATCACAGGAGAAATTTCAGGACGATATTTTTTGCGAGAAATTCTTGGATGAATTCTTAGAGCTGATTGCTGATCAAATCTCGGGAGATTTCCTGATTTGTTTCCCTCGAAAAATCTGTAAAGGAACTCCTGAAGAAACTATGAAAAAGTTTCAAAAGGAATCTCTTACACCAGGAACTATGATGAACTGGAAGAAATAATCTCTGCAAAGAGGGGAATATCTCAAAAGCGGTGATAGATTTTCATGAGATTTTCTTCAAATTTGAACCATAAAATTTGGTTTATCATTTCCGATGATTGCTGATGATGGAATGATGGATTTTGGAGCCTTAAAATAGTGTGCAAATCGATTAAAATGGACCTGCTATTGGCCCTGCCCAGGATATTCAGGGCTGGTAACAACTACACGGAGAAAAATTATCCTAGTTTGAAACAACCAAAATGTTTGTTGAATTTCAAACCTTCAAATTTGTTATTTCCAAGCCAAAATTTGTTGTTGTAATGTTAAGATTTTGTTTGAAACTAGCTTGTTTCATAGGTTGTTTCAATTTGAAATCTTTATGTTCATATAAGGCATATTATGGTTGTTGCAAACTAAATTATTAGTTAATTTTTACAAACAGCTAGTTTGGTTCTACCAAAAAATTTATTTTTTTCCCTGATTAATTTTTAGTTTCAAAATAGAATAATAGGTTGATACAACGATTACAATATGTTGAATCAAACTAAGATTTTGTTTGAATCAAAAACAACCAAAATTTTAGTTTGAAATAAATCAACTTCATGTGTTGCTGCTTTTTTTTGTTTTGGATCAGCTCGCAGTCAATCTAAACATGTCCACCGGATTCCGTTTGTCATCAGTAAATAGTGTTTAAAACGTTTCTACATTTGCTTCTGAGGTAATTTGATTGATTATACATATATTGTTTTTATTTCATTCAGCTAACATGCTTTCATTTATCAAATTTGCAGCTGAAACCATCCTAGAACAATGAAACATGTTAGAGATGCTTGTACTTTATTTTCCCAATTACTCAGAAACGGTAAGATAGATTTTCGCCAACCTTACGTACTAATGCTGAATCTAAAAATATTTCATTTAATTCTAGATTGACTCTATATAGAGAAAGAGCGCATCATCACCCGAAATTCCCCTTCTGAATGAAGCATTCCCTTTTGCATTAAACTTTCGGTTTATCATAGAAGCTTGTTATGGTGGATTTAATTTCTATTATTGTCATAGAGATATTATTATTAATCATTATTTATTAAAATACAAATAGTTTTACTTTCTTATCATGAACGATTTTTTTTATCAATAATAATTAAGAATTTTTTTTTTATTATTATTTATTAAGGAGGTTTTAACTTCAATGTCATTCGCCTCCAAATTAAGAAATAAATAGTATGAAACCACAATCAAACCAAAAACCCCAGCTGAATCAACTAATAAATTTGTTTATTTTAATGTGATTCTTGGTTATTTCAAACCACTTCTTTTAGTTTTAATCTACCTAGTTTGTTGGTTGTTTCATGAACTGTCATATGCTGCAACAAATTTCATGGTAGTTTCAAACTAAGATTTGTTGAATTTATCTAGAAAACCGTGGTTAAAACAACATAGATTTTTGGTTTGTTTTAAACGGTGCATGTTGTTGATTTGAACCATGATTTTGTTTGTGCAAATTTCAACCCAATAAATTGGTTGAAATTAACTAAAATTTGGTTGTATTTAACAATCATTTTTCTCCGTGTAAGAGTCTTAAAAATAGGTTCTTTAGAGACCAAACAGGAATCAAGAAAATTAAAAGAAATCAAGTTGGAACCAGATAGGAGCGTTCATAAAGATTCCTCAGTATATTCGACCAGACATTCTTGAAGGGTTATTTTTTATCAATTTGTCATGACATTTATACAAGTATCTTTGCTCGTATTACTATATGTGATTTTTTTCATGTTTCCTGTTCAGGAATTTCATCATGAAGTGATTGAGATATTCGCCGAAAGTTGCCTTCATATATTATTCCGAAGATTCCTCCAGGAAATTATTAGGTTACGGGCTGCTCAAAACAATTTCGTTCAAGATACCTTCAAGAATTCATCCTAAATTTATTTCTAATTGCAACTCATGAAAATTTTCTGCATATTCCACCATGAGTTCCTACCAAGGTCATTAAAAAAAATCATGAAAGTCCGAAGTCATTTGGTAATTTATCAAGTTATTCTTTAGTCGTTTTCGATTTTTAATCAATCAAATTGAGATATTGAAGCGCATTAACTTTGTATTAAATTACATTAAGCTCTTTCGA
The DNA here is from genome assembly GCF_002204515.2 of Aedes aegypti. NCBI lineage: Eukaryota > Metazoa > Arthropoda > Insecta > Diptera > Culicidae > Aedes > Aedes aegypti. Next base: position 95,781,339 of record NC_035109.1, on the reverse strand, counting down.
TCAAGTCACAAAAAAACTATCCCAATTGTCAAGGAAAGTTTTTAGAATTAATTTAGGAAATTTCTAAAAACGTTCTGGATATATGTGTAAAGCTAATCTTAAAATAATCTCTCATGAAACTTCTGTAGGAATTTTCGATGAACCCCTGTAAGAAAGTCTGAAAGAATTCCTGGACTATTAATAAAGTTTTGAATAATTTGCTAGATAAATTGCTAAGATTATTGAAAAAAAACTATAAATAACATCTCTAGCTATTATCCTGCAGGATTTTTCGAAGTTTTTTTTTTAACCGAAATTTGTTTTGATGGTGTGGAACCTTAAAGGAACTCTTGACGAGTCCGTGGAGATTTTCACGAGATGATTACTCAAGAAATATTTGGGAGAACTGCAGAAGTACTTCCCGAACAAAATGCTCTAGAAGTTTCTAGAGAAATTTGTGAAGTAAATTCGTTCCTGGTTGAATTTTTGGAGGAATTCTTTGAAGGGTTCTGGAATAATCTCTGGAGGAACAATCCTTGTAAGAAGCAGTGGATCAATTCTTGAAAGAACCCATACACGCTTAAACGAAATGATTCATTTTGTGCGGGCACAACTCGCACAATATCAATTTATCAAATACATGAATTCTGGAAAATAAACTCGTGATAGAATGATTAGCAAAATACCTGTTCATGAGGAAATTACTGTCCAAAATTAATTTAATATTTTAAAGTACAGGTACAAACATTGTGGCGGTTTTCTTAAAAAAAAAATCGTGGATGAATGTCTGAATCCAAAATGCTCTGCTAAATTTCTGGCAGAATTTCTTGAAATTACAACTTTTCATCCACATAAACAGTAACTAAAGAACACAATAGATTAGTGAATCGCCACTGACCAAAGTCATGGAAGAACAGCATCAAAGGAAAAAATGTATAGCTTATTTGTTGAAATTCCTAAAATGATTTTTAAGAACAACAGTTCTTGCTTTTGGGGTCCTAGACGAGTTTCTGACATACTTTATATTTTTTGGATTCTGTTTCTGGCTTATTTTTCCTGATTAAGATTACCAAGGAAGTTTACTAGTAATTTATTCAGCAAGTTTGTCAAATATTGATGCTGGAATCAAAAAAAAAAAAAAAAAAATATCTAAATATTTTGTGAAGAAAATTCAGTCCACAGTCGCATCCTAAGTTTTGCTAGAATGTTCTCCAAAACTTCCGCTAAAGTTGTTTTGAATTGTAAATGTGTAGGATAAATTCACCTGAAATCTTCCACAAATACTTATTTACACTTTGGTTTCCAAATTTCTGTTTTTTGCTGTTGAAAAGCTGACCCAGGCTTAAATTACATTATCAAAAGATCACAACAATATTGGCTTTAATGACTATTTTTCTGAAATAAATGACCTTTTTCTGCAAATAGTGGCTTTTTAGTTACCAGGTCGAAAGAAGTGACCAAGTCACTATAAAGTGACTCACTGACAGCACTGCGTGCCTCCATGATTTGGCATCAGTTGCAAGTAGTAAGTGGAAAATATGACTTTAGAGAAGATTTTCTTTAAAAAGAGATGACCTTTCATCAAAATTAGAAACTTTCTGTATGTTTGTTTTCGAGGATAACTTACTAGTATCAAACTTTGTACGACGAAAAAAATGACATGTTCTTCTTCTTCTTGGCATTAACGTCCTCACTGGGACAGAGCCTGCTCCTCAGCTTATGTGTTCTTATGAGCTCTTCCACAGTAATTAACTGAGAGCTTTCTTTGCCAAAGTTGCCATTTTCTCATTCGTATATCGTGTGGCAGGTACGATGATAATCTATGCCCAGGGAAGCCAAGGAAATTTCCATCACGAAAAGATCCTGGACTGACCGGGAATCGAACCCAGATAAGCATGGCTTTGCTTTATAGCCGCGGACTTTAACCACTCGGCCCCAAAATTACATGTAGGTTTTACAAATATAACAAATTTAGAGACTTCAATTAAAATAGTGACTAAATCTCTAAAAAGAGCCCTGCTACCAGCCCTGGGTTTTGGTTTTCAGGGTAATGGTATTCAAGGAAATGTTATAGAATCAATTTTAACATGTTTTTCGAATCCCTTTTCTTATCCACCTCATGCACGCTAGCGATACCAGCCTTATTCCATTCCTGAAATAACCCCGAGCTTCGGAAATCGACCCCATTTTCCCCTTACGCAATTGCGCCCTATAAAATAAAACCCAATCGACAAAAATCACGCTGCTAGATGGGGGGAGGAAGGCTTTTAAAGTAATGCATTTTCAATTAAACGGCATTTGTTCTGAATGGTTTTTTGTTTGGCGGAAAGAAAAGAAATTATTAACCTGTCTATCTTCAACTGATTGTCGCCCATCCACGGAATCAGATGCCGGCCCTGATCGATGAAGCGGGCCTTTTCGTCGTCCCGGAAGACCTTGCACGAGTAGCCGAAGACCAACAGGTCCGCAAAGTTATCCTGATGGAAGTAATGGTGATGATGATGGTGGTGGTGTCCTCCTCCCGGCTTCCGCAGGATTCCCGACTCGCCGTTGTTCATTCCCAGGGAACTACCGCTTCCGCTTCCGGCACCCGATCCTCCGGAATGCTGCATCATACTCTGATCTCTAGCTCCCAAGCCACTCCGCAAGCTACTAATGTTCGCTGGCCACCGGTTATCGTTCATGGTGGTTCATAGCTTATAGGGTCAGGTTTTTCTTGTTTAGTTTTCCGCAACGCCCGTCCGAACGAACCAAAACATCAAAACAACACTCCGCCTCCGCCACCAAAATGAAAAAATGGGGGCGACTTTTGGAGGTTAGCTTCCAAGCACCAAATTTGATTCACGCAAAACGCACCGAAATTCACTGCCCCGTTGAAACCTTCACTTTTTTCCGCTGCGCCACGACTTCCGCCACAAATTGAAACCACTTTTGCACGATTTCGATCGATTTTCACTCGCAAAATTGCGAATTTTCTTCACGATTTGCACTGATTTGGTCACTTTTTCGCACTGAAGCTGTTTTCGTTTTTGCTTTGGCGGCACCGAGGGATTCCACAGTGGACAAAGATGGCTGCCGCTGTGCGATTTTGACAGGTTCCAATTGGAACCGGTTCAGGAGTTAACTTCACCATCTGGGACCCGAAAACAGAACCGATTTGCGCGATCAAAGCGGGGGAGGAAGATGTTTTTCTTCCGTTCTGTTGTGATTATTACATTCGCCGGCGAGCTGCTTTTTGCTGATTCTTCTTTGAGATCGTCATTCGTTGGATTTTTTTTCCGGTCTGGGTTGATTCGACCCTGGAGCTGTCAAAAAGGGTGAAGCAATCTGTCAAATTTCTGCACTTCGCGTTGTTTTCTCCCGTGGACAAAGCAGTTTCATTGGTGTGGATTTTTTAAACTAAAAATCGCCGAAGAAAATCGTTTGAAAGCAGGTAATTTATGTCTTATTTTGGAAAGTGATAATAGTGTTATCGATTGAATGTGAAAATAAGCGGTGAAGTGTGGATTTCGTGATGGAATTTCAAGTTTGAATATTGTGCATCACATCGGATGATAAACTTCTGTAATGGCGGCCGTGTCGTGGCGAAAGTGGTAGCGCTAGCGCTACGCATGAGGGGTACCAGTCGCGGAAAAGCAATTCATAGAAAACAATAATGATTCGCGAATAATGAATGGCAAAACAATGTCATGATGATGGTTGTTTTTATATATTCTATGGAATGCACAAAATCTATTCGATCAGCTATAAATCCAGGGTTCTTACGTCTACGCGTATTTCACGATTTTCGCGGATTTAGCACAATTTTATTAGTGAATTTTAACCTTTCGCGCGGATTTATTGTTAACCACTGTAATCACATATTGTTTAGAAAGAGTATCGAAATGTTCGTTACTTTTCTTTTTTTGATTATTTAATGCCACAATTGGGTCCTAAAATGTTTAATGAAAGCTTGTTTTTATTTAATAACACGAAAGAGCATGTTACTGCAACTACTTTAGCAATTTTTCCTGCTCAAATAATGACTATATCACGTTTAAACTTTAATTTAAAAATTGGGTTCATGAATGAACCTTGACACTTTTGATCATGTTTGACGTTCGCTTAGTCGACAAAAACACCACAGAAGTTTTAGTTTTACAACTGGGGTTGTTCCTATCTGACATTTCGGAAGAGACACGGAAAACAAAATATACCCAACAATTTGAGTTTAAGCCAAGAGGTGTGACAAAATCTAAAGAAACGTAAAAAAATGTTTTTTGGACTTCAACCGTCGGAAAACATGGAAAAATTGAGTAAACATGTGTTTTTGGCCTAAACTTAAGCGTTTAGCGCTGAAATTGGGACAGGGCTTTAGGACCCTATTGGCGAGAATAGTGTATATGTGGATTACAAAAACGAATCTTAAAAGGTATTAATCCAAAGTATGCTGCAGTTACTCCTTCCTTACAGCAATGAAAGTATTGAATGTATTTCGTGGAAATTCGAAGATACTGTTCATACTGTTATTATTTTATGGAAAGTGCTCAAGAAATCCTTGGATAAATTATTTGTAGAAATTCTTAAAAAAAAGCTTTGGAAGGAATTCTTTTTGAAATATCATTTGGCAAGAAAAAATGATATGAAGCCTGCAGAATATGTTTGACAAACTTCTTTGAGTATCACAAGAGAAACTGCTGCGTGAAATCTTGAAGAGATTTTCATGTCCATTTTTCCTTGAGTAATCTAGTATTCTATAAAAAAAAAATGCGCAAAATGTCTGGAACGCATTATCGATCATCACATCCGTGATGTTTATTTGGCAAACATGCCTCTTCATGTGAATCAACATGCTTAGGGATGGTACACAAATTATGTCACGCTAAATTTCAACTTTTTTGACCCCCTCCCTCCCCCCTTTGTCACGTTTGTTGTATGAGTCCTCCGAGTTTTTTGTACGGCTTGTCACGCTTGGCTTGACCCCCTCCCCCCCTCGAAGCGTGACGTAATTTGTGCATGACCCCTTACCAATCTGGAAAGTCCACTGTGACTCTTTTACAAAAAGTTGTATACGATATCGAGAAAGCATTCGCCCAGAAGCAATCCTGCTTGGGTGTTTTCTTGGATATTGAGGGTGCCTTTGATAACGTGTCTTTCGATGCCATATTGGAAGCCGCACGAAACCATGGGCTACCTACAATGATTACCAATTGGATTCATCAAATGCTCAAAAACCGACATCTCTTCTCGACATTGCGTCAAGCAGCGATTCGAAAATTAAGTGTTTGCGGATGCCCCCAAGGGGGAGTCTTGTCACCACTTTTGTGGAATCTCGTAGCAGATACGCTATTGAGGCAACTCAATAATTGCGGTTTTCCAACTTATGGATTTGCCGACGACTATCTAGCTCTGATAGTTGGTATGTGCATAAGCACCCTATTCGACCTGATGCAAAGTGCTCTTCAGGTAGTCGAGAGTTGGTGTCGCCAATATGGCCTTTCGGTTAACCCGAATAAAACATCTATTGTTCTTTTTACGAAAAGACGAAACCGCGATGGAATTCGACCTTTACGTCTTTTTGGCACTGAGATTAATGTGACTGATCAAGTAAAGTATGTCGGAGTCATTCTAGATTCTAAACTTTCATGGATACCTCACATTGATTTCAGAGTCAAAAAAGCTTGCATGGCCTTCGGTCAATGCCGGCGAACCTTTGGTAAAACTTGGGGCCTCAAACCCAAATATATCAAATGGATTTACACAACAGTTGTTCGACCAATATTGGCATATGGATGTCTTGTGTGGTGGCAAAAGGGCGAAGTGAGAACAATCCAATCAAAATTGGGCCATCTCCAAAGGATGTGCTTGATGGTGATGTCTGGTGCGTTCTCTACAACTCCCACAGCAGCGCTCGATGCCCTTTTCGACGTTGCGCCATTACACATATATCTTATACAAGAAGCACTTTCTTGCTCTTACCGTTTATGGGTACTGGATCTACTGGAGAAAAATCCAGTGAATCGTAGATCTACACACACTTCGTTGTTTCCACTTTTGGTGAATTAGGACAAAATTGTCCTTGCTCCAAGTGATCTCACAATTGCTTGTCCCTTTCCTTACAGGACATTTACCACACAATTCCCTTCACGGGAAGAGTGGACGTCTGGCTATTTGGAAAGAAGTATATCAAACAATATAGTATGTTACACTGATGGCTCCCTTCTTGAAGGTAGAGCTGGTGCAGGAGTATATTCTCGTGAGCTAAGGCTGAATCAGTTTTACTCACTTGGTAAAAACTGCACCGTTTTTCAGGCGGAAATATTTGCCCTTATGTGTGGAGTGCAATCAGCACTTCAACAGCGCGTAATGGGTAAAATCATATACTTCTGTTCAGATAGTCAGGCTGCTATAAAAGCTCTTGTTTCGGCCAACTCAAGGTCGAAGCTTGTTATCGCATGTCGAACTCAAATTGAAGAACTGAAATCAGTCAACTCTGTAAACCTTTTATGGGTACCTGGCCATTCTTCCATCGCTGGAAATGAATTGGCTGATGAGCTAGCTCGCGATGGAGCATCGCATGACTTCATTGGCCCTGAGCCGGCTATTCCAATTTCGAAGTGCTGGGTGAAGCTTCAGATAAACTCTTGGGCGGCAACTCAGCACAAGCAATATTGGAATAGTTTTTTTTTTTTTTTTGTTTTATTAAAGACACTTTACACTCAATGAGTGCATTCGTGTCATGAATTTTATTTCTTCCACAACATTACAATATCATTTCACATATTACACTTTTTTCTCGCTCGTGTATTGTGCACCTTCCACTCAGATTCGGGTTTCTGGCCGCCCTGGTTACACGATCTCTTTGCTTCGTTCTCCTCATTCGTCGCATTATTCGATTCGGTTGACAACCGCCGCTTTGCAGACTCAAGTTCCGTTGTGGCTTCAATTTGGTTACCTTGTTCGTTGTCCTCGCTGTTGCTGCTGTCGTCGTCGTCGTCGTCGTCATCGTCATCATCGTCGCTTGTATCGGTGTGAGCCGATGGTGGATCAGCTTTGCCGCACTTGTCGGTTTTTGTTTGCTCTGCTGTAATTGACGTCGTTTGCGATTGCTTTTTCTTAGCCGCCGAGGGAACGTTATTGTTCGGATAGTTCACGTATGTGCTGTGGTTGTCCACAACAATACGCGCTGGGACCGGTTTCTCCATCTTCATCCGCACGATTCTAACACCGTTTGGGATACCCGTGAAATAGTGTTTCCACACTTCGTTTTCGATGGAGATCACTTTCCCGTACTGTTGTAAGTGGTCTGTTATGACGGTATTGCACATTTGTGGTGGGAGATCAGTGATCCTCACGGTAGTAGAGGGCCCATCCACATATACCGGAATACGGTACGTCACTTCTTGATGAGTGAATGCATGCTGCAAGTGGTGTTGTTTCTGCATCCGAGGAGCTACTCCTGCATTGTTCATTTCAATGAACACACAGTTCTTCAGGTTGTGAAGTTGGATGTTTTTCACATCAGCCATGTCGAGTTTGATCACTTTTTTGAGGAATTCCTCCACTTGATCCAACACGGGTCGTTTCGGTAGGACGCTAAAGTCCACCACAAGAGTATTTTTCCTGTGTGGAGGCATCTTGCACAAACTGCAAAATGTAGCACAGCAGGAATCGCGAAAACTTGACACGAAAAAGCAATGTGTAAATACGTCTGTCCCGTTCAGAGAGCAGTTGTCAACTGTGTTCAGAAGTGAAATGAAAAAATGAATATTGGAATAGTGACTCGTCTAACAAAATTGTACATTACTGAGCCATCTCCAAGGGTGGCAAATTATTTAACAATTCTGTCAAAGCAGAATTGCAATCTCTTGGTCAGAGCGTTGACAGGCCACTGCCGACTCAACTATCACATGGCAAATATTCAGCGTGCTGACTCATTTGTGTGTGATAGTTGTGACTCCGATTATAGAACTTCGTATCACCTGATATGTAACTGTCCAGTTTTTTCGCAAATGCGATTCCAATTACTTGGTAAACACTTATTAAGTGAAACTGAATTCAGAAGCCTGAATCTTCAGGACATTCTGTTATTCTTAACCCGCTGTGGTAATGAGCTATAGGCTCTCTTTACGCTCATGCGTTTTGCAGTGCCCTTTTCAGGGCGCTGTTCGAACCCATTGTGGTATGGAGCTACATGCTCTCATTTCGCTTATGCGATCTTCCCTCTTCAAGGAATCCCACTCCTGTTTCCTCCCATCTTTCCCTTCCCCTTCTTCTTCCATCGGGTAGATGATGAAATAGGCTCAAATATGGCGATGGCACAAATCTCCCAACTGATGGGGAACGTGCCTTTGGAGCCGGCCTTCTGATACCTGATCACAAGAGAAACTGCTGCGTGAAATCTTGAAGAGATTTTCATGTCCATTTTTCCTCGAGTAATCTAGTATTCTATAAAAAAAATCCGCAATAATCTTTGTAATGTACGTCAAATTGGCGAACTCGTGTAAATGCTTGAAAATCAAGTGAATTCTAGAAATTTCCACGCGATCCGCTACACGCTACAGGTTCTTTAAAATATTGTGTCGATCAATACTATTTTTATGTCACAATGTAGCTTCAAGTACAGTGCGGATTCGTGTACTGAAACATAATGTTTTTAATGAAATAGGAACAGTTGCAGTAATCGAGAAAATAACAGATCGTAGGAGTCAAGTATGGACCGATGCACGAGTTCATTAATTTGACGTTTGAGCGGTGCCGAATTCACTGGTTACTATTGTCACATAAATAACACGGCACCGCTAAAACGTCAAATAGTGAACACGTGCATAGGTCCATAGTAAGAAAATTTCAATAAAGCAGTCTTAAAAGAGATCTTGGAGAGGAAGCACATTATAATAATCGTTGTTCTGATTTCAAGCCATTTTGTCCGTTTGTCCCATCGTCAAGATCCTTTCCAGTTGCTGTCTGTTGTCTGAGGTCCGGTCAATCCTGTCGTTGTCCAGCCAATCATTTACTCGCCTGTCCGGTCATCAGGTTCCGTCCAAGTTACTGTCTAGCGTCCGAAATTTGGTCAATCTTACCGCAGTCCAGTCCAGTCCAGTCTTGCCTGCCGTTCGTCAAGATCCGTCGTTTGAAGTTCCGCTCGTACATCCAGTCCATTTGTTGGCCGTCTGCCAATAAAACCATGATAGGTCACTACAGTGAGGTTTTTAATATAAAGAATTATTTTATCAAATGAAAATCATGCCAGACGACTTCATTTGAATGTTGTTAATCTTGCTTTGTTGTTAATCTATTGAGCGGATACAGGTGCACTGATGGTATATGTTTCTTATCCAGCTTTTTACGCTAGCTTGCCATAAATTTGGAATCATCCCCTTCTGACATGTTTTGCCCTGAGACGAAACTCGCGGAGACGGTCTTCTTTTTCTACGATTGCTAAGTTTTTTTCTTAATCCACTCAGTGTTTATATCAATCTTTCGCAAGCTGTTCAAGCTCTCACATGACCATCTCAGCAAAAACTGTTGAGTTTGCATCACACCGAAGCATAGATGGCATATTGAGTGAAATTTCATGCCATATTTTTATTATAGATCAATCAAAGCAAGCTTTGGGATTCAGTTTCAATGTTGAAAATGTATTCGCTGCCAAAAATTTTCATTGTTGTTTTCAGGCAATTCAAATCAGAAAATTATTTTTCATTTTAAAGGCCGGTTTGCTACTGACAAGAAAAGAAATCGCCTATCTCGATACGTGGAAAATTTCTCCTAAGAAATGGTCAAGAAAATCACTTTTTTCTGATCGCAGTACGAGTTGAGAAGAAATGTCACTTCAAAGGGGGCTCTCTGTAGGAAATTTCTTGACCCTACTTAGCTTAAAGCCTGAAAATGAATCGCTAAAGAAATTTCTCGCCGATTCCTTACAGAAATTTTCTACTGCGACTCCCACTTGAACTGACAGTTCTTTTCAACTGCGTACTGCGATCAGATAAAAGCGCATTATTGATCGATTCCTTGCAGACATTTCCCATGCATCAAGATAGGCCGAGAAATTACTTGTCAGCAGCGGATCAGGCTTAAATACCAACTCAAGCCTAAAAGGGTCTGCGGTCGGATCATATCCTGCTTAAACGCAAAAAATATTATTTTAAATAAAATCAAAGTACGAAGTATTGATGCTTGCTTTGAGCAGGGACTGCAACATAAGTGGAAACAGGTTCTTGAGAATATGCCACCGAAACACATCCCAAGTTTATCGAGCTTCCCTCAACAATACGGTGCTGTTTAATGTTAGATGTAGTCTCAGCTGATCATTTTTCCTTAGCCATAATTTGTTCTTACGTTTAAAACAAGTTCAAAATTTTAAGGCCTGAAATCAATAACGGATTGTCGTACTTCAATTGTACATGGTGTAATACTAGAGTCAAGATTGAATTGGGTTTTGCTAAAACGCACCAAGTGCCAATTTTTCACAAATGAGTTATTCACACCAGAGGATTCAGATAATCATAATCTTGCCCCATTATATTATGTATCCGGTAGACATCAAGACCAACATTTATTTATAATTATTGTTTTCTCGGGCCCCGTGCGTCGCAGCTAATATGTGAATAGTGCGCTGTGTTCATAAAAATCGTAAGAATGCAGCGCCATACTAAAAAACTGATTTCAAAATCGCGCGAGTTGAGGCGCGTCGCGAGTCTCACTGGCGCGATCCGGTTTGGTGGCGGTGCGACAATAAATATCGAATAATTCAAACAGTCCTTGGTTGAAAAAAAAAATCATAATTTTACTTTGGCAGAATATGTAAAAATGAAATTTCATCCAACCAGAGTGGACCATAAACCTAAGCTTGCCATTGGAGGTAATTCAATATGTGATTCGAAAGGACATTTTTTTCCAATTTCTTCCTAAGACCTTGCAATGTAGCTATTCCGGACAAGTAACAGGAACAAACGCCATCGAATTTTAGCATGTAATGTAAGCGAACGGCTATGTGATATAAACTATTGTTTCTGTGGTGCTGATCTTTCAGCCACACCGCACCGTGTACTATTTATGCAGAAATACGTTTTCGCCATCAAGCCTCCTTGAATGCACAAGTTATGGGAGTTTTTCGCTCTCAATTCAACAGTTCGAAATGACCGAGAGGTAGCACGATTAATCACCATTCGAAGGACACAAGTTCGAATCCCAATTAATATTGTTTTACGTTGCCCCTAACAGACAGTCATAAAAATCAATCAACTTTCAGCTTATGTGACTATTTTGGAACTATAGAGCACAAGCAGTTCCATGTACAGCGGGAATGATGAATTCCATGCCATTCCTGGTATGCACTTCACGTAAAGAATCGTGAACTTGTTCAGCCAAAGTGCGCTAAATGCGAGTAACTTGATGCGCTCTGACCAAGGATGGTCTCTAGCGACAAAAAACACAGTATCGAACGGTCTAAGAGGGCCGTCGTTCTTGCAGCAGCATGATTTCAACAGCTCACTACGCGCGCGTAGAACGGATATATGAAGCATCCGATGCACTGTTTGTCGTGGGACAAAGAGTTTATCGGATGTTGTTACAAGTCGCGATCAGCTTTTATCATGCCGCATTCGCGCTATTATTTCTCGCTCTAACAATGTTCAAACGATTTCGAAGTCACAAACAGCATGTCCGGTGTTAAATCAATAAGTAAAAGTGGAGAAATCTTCAAAAAAATATAGAACTTTGATACAATTAATTACAAGCACACATGCAACACGATGCATTATTCGGGGAGCGTAGTTTGTTGTGATCACTTGACGACAAAAGATTAATCGTTGTTACTATGGTCGCAGGATAAAGAACAACCACGATGCATCATTTATTTTGTCATGATCACTAGATTTCCATGCTTGGCTCTGGCAGAACAAATTCATGGTTTTCTTTGCTCATCACATTTTTAAAATTCATCATTATTTCGAATCTTTGAACGCGTGAGGGCCATCTATTTATATTAAAATAGATAATGCACCAAGAGAAAGACAGATAGAATACGTTCAGGATGGCTTGTACAAATTTATTGTTCACATAGGTCGGAGTGCATAAACATTTGTGACATGTATTTCAGCATGCATGGCGATGATATGAACCATTTGTCTTCATTTTTTTCTTATTTTGCTGGAAATCATGAAACACATTCAACCATATCGAACTGAAAACCATTTTATTCAATTTTTGTTCAGCCAGAGTGAACTGAGTCCTTTCTAATTTGAAATCAAATCTGACTACATGGAAAACATATGATGATTTTCTTGCATATTCTATCTTGAATTACTTATTGGGCCTTGTTTGTCATTTGTGGGCGGTAAAATTTTCAAATGATGAGTGGACTTTAAAGTTAAATATCTCAAAATAAATGGGGGCTTCGTGGCCGAGCGGTTAGCGGCGTCAGTCGTTTAGGCGTATTGTGTCACGAAGCGTGGGTTCGATTCCCGCTCCAGTCGGAGGAAACTTTTTGTCAAACGAAAAATTCTCCACTGGGCTACTGGGTGTTCCGTGTTAGTGATCGTTCAGTCTGTGCAGCCTTTGGCTGAAGACGTTGTAAATTGTCGTTATAATGGTTTTGGCACTTGGTGCGGTTTAGTAGAACCCCGATCAAATTGGGTAACGGTCGTATTTTGGACCCCCTAAGGAAGTGATTTTACATTTTTGTCCCAATTAATTTATTGCACAGCGTAACCATGTCAAAGAACATACCAAAATGTAGAGAAAAACTTCATCTACGAGATAAAAATGCCCATACGGTCATGTAGGATCCAAAAGACGTCCAAAATAATTGAATTGTGATGCACTGTTTTTCATTATTTTGGACACACCAATACATTTAGGACCCTCATGGTATATATTTTGGACCCCCGGCATTTTCTTATCGTTTGGCGACAAAGTCCTCGGCACTGGTTGTATTATATGTTTGCCCAAAGTCTAATCAATCGATTGGCAATGGAAAAGCGAAGAAATTCTACGCTTTTAGTTCAGAAATTAGAAAAAAGTTTTTGTTTACATTTGAAAAATTACTGACGTCTTCAATTTCTGTGTGTAACGTGTTGTAACGGTTGCATGGATGAACCGATTAAATTAAATTAATTTATGATAAAATAAACACATTTTCCATGCACAAACGCTTGATGTAAGTGCGGAATGGTCCTATCTTTCCAAATGGCATGCGGATTGTATTGGTCTTTCGATTTTAACTGGAAAATTTGCAGGAAACTGGCCCAGGGGGGCCCAAAATATATAGAGGTCCAAAATAAATTGGTTACCCTATAATGACAGATTTAATCTTTGCTTTGTTCACTTTTTTGATCAATCCTCCCTCATTCTTTGATTGTGATTCGAAACTTTTCCAAAATTATGGGTTAATCACAGACAAACAGACGTAACACTTAGAACAAATCTCGATCAAAATCATAGTCACGAGGGCATGTACGCCCAATGCTAAAATCGGTGTGTTTGGCCGATAGGCCAACAGATGGCGGTAGTGTGTAAACGTCAAACACGAACATAAACGATGCGAGCGCTGCGGGTGGCGGATTGGCCACCTACCATATTTTTGAATCGACCGTTAAAAAGGTGGTCGATGGACAGTGATGAGAGTGTGACGTCTGTTTATCTGTGGGTTAATGATTACGCAATGGGACCTGTTTCATCAAGCAATGTTTCGGAAAAACTACATGGACCACGAAAAGGGCTAGATCCACATTCCAGAGAAAACTAATGCAGCTGCAGTGATTTAGCATAAGTTCTATATAGAAGTCCGGTAAATGAGGGCGAGAAATTCCTTTAATAGGGTCCTAAAGCCATGTTTCAATTTAAGTGCCAAACGCTTAAGTTTAGGCCAAAAACACATGTTTACTCAATTTTCTAATGTTTCTCGTTGGTTTAAGCCCAAAAAACATTTTTTTTAGATTTTGTCACATCCTTTGGCCTAAACTTAAATTTTAGGTGTATTTTTGTTTTCCGTGTCCCTTACGAAATGTCAGATAGGAACAACCCCAGTGGTCGAACTAAAACCCCTGTGGTGTTTTTGTCGACTAAGCGAACGTCAAACATGATCAAAAGTGTCAAGGTTCATTTATGGACCAAATGTTTAAATTAAAGTTTAAACATGATATAGCCATTATTTGAGCGGGAAAAATTGCTAAAGTAGTTACAGTAACATGCTTTTTCGTGTTATTAAATAAAAACAAGATTTCATTAAAAATTTTAGGACCCAATTGAGCACCTAAAATCATATAAATGAAACATAATTGAATAAAAATAGGCACCTTTTATGTTTTTCTTTAGCAGGTTATTGACCTGTTGAAGAAAAACATAAAATTAACACTAAAAGCAACCTTATTCCAATAACAATCCACCGGGAGAACTTCGTTTACATTGCTAGGCAACAATTCCAGGCAAAATATATTTCTGTGGTGCCGAAATACAGATATGTAAACGGTTTTGTAAATTACACAAAAGGGCATATAATTAGTCAGTTGGTCCATAATAAGCAATGTGGGCAGCGAGTCGTATAACATGGACATCAAATGGATCAAATATGAAACGTCTATCTTCTATTATGGACGCAAATGGGCAAAAGGACGACAGGTTTCCAAATGTGTATATCACTGAAAAACTCGAATCATTTTGTATGTTTTTAAGGCGTACCATGAAGTGAAGGTATGTTGTTGATAGGCTGCACACAACGTACTTTCTTTTAGAATATCATGGCAGAAAAGCGTCGAGAACGAATCGTAGCTGCTAAGGAATGCATTATTAGCAATGGAATCCTAATTTCATAGAAGTTTCTTCAATAATTGCTTCCAGAATCATCTTAAGAATTGCTCGAGAATTTCCTCAATGAAATGCCTGGATTTCTTCATATATTAATCAGGGATTGAATCCTGAGAAAATTGAGAGATTATCTTACTTATAGTCTGTTTATCGTATACTGCTAAGGCTCTGATTATATCGGGAAGATAGTAGTGCATGATAAAACACATTTAAACAAGCTCTAAACCTAGGGGGCATTAAGATGTCGGGGATTGCTTATCATGTCAGTATAGTAAAATATCTACCCCCAATGTTAAAAAGGCGAGAAAAGTGAGTTTTGTCGCCGCTCTCTTTGGAGGTCTTATTCCCTGCTGCTATTTATCAACTCAAGTATCAACTACAACTTGCGAAACATGGTCGATCATGGACCGATACAGATGTGATGTTTTTGATTTGATTGCTTTGATCATGCTTTCAATCGAGAACGAATTTTGCAATGTCTGCTCCAGTATTAAATTCCACTCACACATGTATATTTTTCGGATGTTCAGTACAAAACTCATTGAGCGCAAAAAAAAAATCTGCTAGACTGATGGATGATTATGAGCTATATAAAACCAAATGTTTCTTGGAATAATTCCACCATTGATAACAGACAAAAAACAGAACTTATTTCTTCAGAACGAAGCACATGTTATACGTTGGACTTATGTGCCGTTATTAAGTTCCCAACATTCGCACCAGCTATGGGTAAATCGGTAATGTCAGTAATGGGTGTCAGTAAAGCTGCTGTAGCATTTCGTTCAGCCGTGGAACGGAAAGTTTTTTATAGCATGTAAACATTCATAAAACCGGTATTTTAAACATTTTTGACGGCATGTAGCTCAAAATTGTGACGTACTGGAACATTTCTGAAAGCGGCTTTAATTCAGCAATCGCAAATTCCAATCATTTTGGTCTTTGAGACACACAACAATGTATACGCTCGAGCCTTTGAGTAAAAAAGAAGTAAAACAAAAGCATAGCAGTTTTTATCGGGGTTTTGGAAGTATGCTTACTAGAGTGTTTCAAAAAATCGTTTTTGCTCCACACCGCTCTTTCGATTCAAGATCAAATTCTGAGTGTCCTCCCAAATTTTGAGCTCATTCGGATGAAAATTGAGACTGCACAAGCCCTTCAAAGTTTATATGGGAATTACTATGGGAAAAGCTTGAAAATCGTTCATTCGGTCATAGTGTTTGCCCATGTGCTCTTGGGGATTGGAGGTTCGTTGATAATGTAAGATACATTCATCAGCTACAACTTTGCCGAAGACCGTTTTCAAATCGGACGTAACAGTAATTAGTTATTGATTTATATCTAATCGGAAATTCTTCTGCAGTGCTCATTTATCTTCTGAACAGGCAACATTGCTGCATCTGGCGCGAAAGATAGCACACATAAATCATGGCTACTATGTTTTACTGCATATATCCAGTGATGCCTGTAGATCAGCCCAATTATTATAGCCAAAGTTTTACAACTCACATTAAAATCAATAACTAATTACTGAGGCTTCCGATTTGAAAACGGTCTTCGGCAAAGTTGTAACTGATGAATGTATCTTACATTATCGACGAACCTCCAATCCCCAAGAGCACATGAGCAAACACTATGACCGATTGAACGATTTTCAAGCTTTTCCCATAGTAATTCCCATATAAACATTGAAGGGCTTGTGCAGTCTCAATTTTCATCCGAATGAGCTCAAAATTTGGGAGGACACTCAGAATTTGATCTTAAATCGAATGAGCGGTGTGGAGCAAAAACGATTTTTTGAACCACTCTAATGCTTATAAAAAAACATACGCACTTTGTATTAGAATGAAACGTCTCAATGACGGACTGCTCTCATCAAAAATTTGTCAACTCAAGCCAAGGTTCAGTGATCCAAAACCATGTATCGACAATTAGTTTTTTATTGATAACGATACATTCTGATAAACTTTTAAGGTGAAACATCTTGGCATCCAAACATGGCCGACATGTGCCCCTACTCACGCTTTCAAAGGCACTAAACTGGAGAAAAAGTTGGCAAACGTTTTTGATCCTCAAATTTTAAGCTTTCAGCTTGTGCACAAAGCCAACATAAAAAGTGCACTGTTGTTGGATGGTTCCTTCGCGAGATTAGTGGCTTTGAAATTTAGTGCAATCTTTGAAGTTTGTTTCCAAACTATTTCACCTTAACTGAATAGAAAACCAAAATTGAGATGAAAATTTTGCTTGGGTTTTATGTACAATTCTATTTGATGGACAATTTTGAAATTATCTGTAACACCCGGATTTTTTTTTTACAAAAAGTATCTTATAATTTCTTCGACATTTCCCTGGTGGAGACATCTCTGAAAGAATGCATCCCAATATCGTCAAAGACTTCCTTTGAAATTATCAAAAAAAAAAGAAATACTGGATTAATTTCTGAAGAAATATTAGGAAGAATCTGAAGATATGTTTAGAGAAGTTCCTAGTCGAAGTTAAAAAATCCTGTTGGACAGTTTTATAGGGAATACTAAGAAATCTCTGGACAAGTTGCAGATGATTGTCGGTTTGTCTGTGTATCAAACTGGACTTATATATGTACTTACAGTATGACTTCATTTTGAACAAACATGTTGTTCCTGAAATTTCCATTATTAAGGAACAAGATTTCGGTACCGCTTCGTGTTCAAAATGTTGAAAGAACTCATGAACTTAACAAGAAAAAATATATAAAGTGCATTAGTTGTGTGTTTTGAAAAATCTCTACCAAATTTAAACGAGAATTTGTTGTGGTAAATTTTAATTCATTCCAGTAAGTGAGTGTTCGATTTGAAATGTACGTTTTTAAAGTGTATTATCAACTTCATCTGAACGTTTTACCTTCTTATTCATATAGTATAATATATAGAAAACATTCTAAATAATTCGGAGTTCCATGTGTCGACCTCGACAATTTTGTATACTACACGATCAATGCAAAACTGTTCCTGACACGTGTCCGTGTACAGGCTTAGAATAGTTTGGTTTTTCCATATCGGTGATTTTCTGAGTTTCACAGTAATTAACAGAACTGGAGATTTTGGTAAGTATACAAACAGCGACCAGTGGTGAACCTATTTAACAATTGTTAGCTTTAAAACGAAAGTGTACAGTTAAATCAATAAACAAGCTTTTTCATTTCGTTTTATAACAGTTTGTCATTCTTCTTGCTTCTATTCCCTACAGATAATTGAAAATCTCTGTATGCAAAACCTACCCGCTCATTGATTGATTGAAAAAAAAAATTATCATAAAAAACAGAACTAACAGTCAAGCCGTTTCGAGCGTACGTAAAGTGTTCCCAGTGTTCTTGTGTATTGAAAGTGTCTCTTTGCGCGTATCGCTGCGCCGGCCAAGGGTGCCTGCCTGGGGGTTTGTGGCTAAACTATCGATCCAGAACCCGACTGCTATCTGGTTCTGGATTCGCACTAGCGTTAGCACAGTTTGTGGCGCATCCCTTCGCTGATCCGTAGAAACTGAATCTTGGTCTCGACCGAGAAGTGAATCAAAGTGAAGTGGTTGGACAGTGCGGAGAGCAGAGCCTTTATTGAGGGGACGACCATCAAGAGAGGACCAGTTACTGAGTTCGACGAAGTCCAGGATGGATGAGGACATCGGCCGGATTGGAGGAGGGAGTAACGATAATGAAGCTAGGACCAAGGTAACTATCGTTCAAATAGAATGTATTTTGATCACGATTGGTCACCCGTTTTCTTTCGTTTGTTTGCATATCTTGAGAAGTGGGCGCGCCGGATGGCACTCGAAGCAGGAAGAGATCTCTCTGGCCAAGGAGATGGAGGAAAATGGCAACGGAAACGAAATTCAGTGAAAGAACAAATGTGACGTTGAAATTATATTTTCCTATTTCTTTTGGGTTTAAAAGTTTGAAATTGTTCGGTTCTTTTGCCTATGTCAATGTTGAATTCAAAGTGATACAAGCAAGTGATAAGTGATTTTTCGTAAAACAACGGATAATTTAGTACGGCGTATGTAGCAGGAACTAACAGAACCTCTTTATTCTTTTAATTCCTTCCCACAGACCGAGATCGATATCGAGAACCATGTGCTCAATACGACGGTCAGGCTGTCCGATAATACGGACGGCAAGGTCTTCAGTCGCAATGGGCGAAACAAGGAAAACCAGCTCATCTACTCGTGTCACCTTTGCGGGGTCACCAATCTGCCAGGAGAGCGCGTCCTGCAGACGCACATCGCGGGCCGGAAGCATCAAACGCGGATGAGTCTGCCGTCGATTGATGCGGAACAGTTTCGCAATTCAATTGCCCCGAAGGTATCCGCCTCGAAAACGCCGAAAAGTAAGCAGATAACATTCACTTACCCTAAACCGTTATGGAAAAATGTTTATCATATCTGTGCTCAACAGTCGTTTTCAAAGCTGAGCGACAAGTCTGGGGGAAATTAGAAAAAAATAGTAAGGCCCGTTTTAAGTAACGCCGTTTGATGTAAGTTTGCATATTCTAAAAAAAAATCATAGAAATTCTAACAGGTTTCCATTTGTCGTATTTATTATAACAATTATACCATAAAATATGATTGCAAGAGATGGTTTTATGTTTGCTGAAAGTGGCAAAAACTGGGTCCACAGATACACAGATGGGTACCTAGATAGAAATTCCCCTTACGAAAGTAAGGTTCTTGATCTAGCGCCTCTTGGGCTGTACCATTTTGTATGAGTCTGCTAAGATTGATCGCTGCTGTTATTTTATGCTGCAGATTGATTTGAGCTAACCTAACCGTAGCCACTACCCAAACTAGGCAGGATTCGGCTTTTTGCAATATCAGCACGAAAAAGACCAGCAGCGATAAAAACAGATCGGTATCTATTGAAAGTCGCCAAACGCGAAAAAGGACAGAATACACTGTGTAAAACGCATAATGCTATGTTCAGACTACGGAGTTGTATCATGATACAAGCGGTTTTCGTGATTTTGGGCCAATATCATGTTTCTGTATAGTGATACTTCCATACAATTTGACAGCTTGAAACAAACAGAATGGCATTTCTGTCAAACTTTGATTTCGAGCAGTTTGTATCATGATATTTAAAATATCACCTTCATTGATATTGAAGGTGATATTTTAAATATCATGATACATTGAGGGCATTTTGATGGGGGAGAATCGATAGTTCCGGATAATTGTACCATCAAAAGTTAAATATTCATCCAGGAATTGTTTTTCGGTTGCTTTCCAATAATTTCGGAAAATCATAAGGATTCGGTGAAACTTCCAGAATTTTTTTTTAATGAATACGTCTGTTTACCACGGGCATTCCGTTATAACCACGAGGAAATCCTGTGTGAATAATCTCCGATATTTCCTCTTCCCATTCTGTCGGAATACTTGATATTCTTCAGACCAGCATTGCAATTTATTACCTAAAATAATTTCAAAAACATTTCGGAAAATTGCTTCTGTTATTTTATAGTTTTTGTTAGAAATATATTCATCAAATTCAAAAAAAGGGAATTAATATATTTTTCCAGAGATTCTTGGAGAATTTTAAAGTTTT
This sequence comes from Aedes aegypti, assembly GCF_002204515.2. NCBI lineage: Eukaryota > Metazoa > Arthropoda > Insecta > Diptera > Culicidae > Aedes > Aedes aegypti. Next base: position 95,761,001 of record NC_035109.1, on the reverse strand, counting down.
TTTTTCGACATGGTCGTAATTTGTCCAGATTCGAAAGGTGATGGTGAATCTTTCTAGCAATTCCTCCGAGAGTTTCTTCTAGAATGTCTATAATTTTGCCAGGATCTTCACTGGGAATTTTTCCAAGAAGTATTCCGGCTCTTTTTAATGTATTCGAATTTTTTGAGCAGAATCTCAATAGAGAATCAAGAATGTAGATTTGGGTATCTTGTACCTTTGAATTCCGCCCTAATTGCTTATCTTTGACAGATACGCGAATTTCGACTATTACTTGTAGGCTTCTTAAGTGTCAGTGCTCGTATTCACTGTTCTGGGCTTTCTACAGGGACAATTTTACACTCAGGCAATTGAAATATCGAAATACATAGGAAGTCCTTGTGAAAATTCCGAGAGAAACTCCAAAAGAAAATCCAAGGAAATTCCTAAGAAAATTTCGCAGGAATTTTCGAAGGAAATTCCGAAAAAAAAAAATCCAAAGGAAATTCCAAATGATATTCCGTAGTAACTTTCAAAGTACATTCCAAAGCTTCAAAAGAAATTCAGAATCAAATTTTGAAGGAAGCTCCTAAGGTCATTCGAAAGGTAAATCTGAAGGAAATTTCAAAGAAAATTCCAAAGATAATTCCGAAGGAAATACCAAAGGAAATTCCGAAGGAAGCTCAAATAGAAATTCTGAAGGATATTCCGGAGGAAATGCTAAATGACATTCGGAAGTTTATTCCAAGGTGAATTCCGAATAAAGCTCCAAAAGAAGTTCCAAGCAAGATCCAAAGGATATTCCTATTGAATAGGAAAGCTTCAAAAGAAAATCTAACGGAAATTCCAAAGAATATTCTGAAAAAAATTTCAAAGGAAATTCTTAAGAAAATTCCAAAGGAAGGAAATTTCGAAGGAAAATTCCGAAGGGAATTCCAAAAGAAATTCCGAATGAAACTCCAAAAGAAATTCCAAAGGAAACTCCGAAGAAAATTTCTCAGGAATTTTCGAAGGAAATTCCGAAAAAAAATCCAAATGACATTCCGTAGTAACTTCCAAAGTTTATTCCAAAAGCTTTAAAACAAATTCCGAATCAAATTTCGAAGGAAGCTCCAAAGGTCATTCAAAATGTAATTCTGAAGGAAATTTCAAAGAAAAATCCGAAGGAAATACCAAAGGAAATTCCGAAGGAAGCTCAAAAAGAAATTCCAAAGGAAATTTCGAAAAAAAATTCGTAGACAATTCTAAAAGATATTCCAGAGGAAATTCTAAATGAAATTCGGTCAATTCCAAGGTAAATTCCGAAGAAAGCTCCAAAAGAAGTTCCAAGCAAGATCCAAAGGCTCCGAAGGAAATTCCGGAAACAAATCTAAAAGAAATTCCGAAGATAAGTATAAAGGAATTTCATAATGAAATTCCAAAGGAAATTTCGAAAGGAGTTCATTAATAAATTCCAAATGAAATTCTGAAGGATGCTTCAAAAGAAAATCTAACGAAAATTCCAAAGAATGTTCTGAAGAAAATTTCAAAGGAAATTCCGATGGAAACTCCAAAAGAAATTCCGAAGGGAATTCCAAAAGAATTTCCGAAGGAAACTCAAAAAGAGATTCCAAAGGAAATTCCGTAGAAAATTTCTAAGAAATTTCCAAAGGAAAATCCAGAAGAAATTTCGAAGGAAAATCCAGACAAAATTACAAAGAAAATTTTAAAGAAAATTCCAAAGAAAATTGCGAAGAAAATTCTAAAGTTTCAAAAGACATTGTAAATGAAATTCTGAAGGAGTCTCCAAAAGTAATTCCAGAGAAATTTCCTAAGGAAACTGCAAGAGAAATTCGGTAGGAAACTCCAAAGGAAATACCGAAAGAAATTCCAATGGAAGAAATTTCCACGAATATTTCTAAGGAAACTCCGAAGGAAGCTCCAAAGGTAGTTCCCAAAGAAATTGCAAAGGAAATTCCGGAAGAAATTCCGTAGAAAATTTCTTAAGTAAATTCCAAGGGAAATTTCGAAAGAAAATCCAAAGGAAATTTCATAAGAAATTCCAAATGAAATTCCAATGGAATGTCTGAAGGTAATTCCAGAGGAAATTCCGAAGGAAACTCCAAGGAAAATTCGGATGGAAACTCCAAAGGAAATTTCGAAAGAAATTATTAAAAAGATTCCAATGGAAATTCAGGAGGAAATTTCTAAGGAAATTCCTGATGAAATTTCGAATAAAATTCCTAAGAAAATTTAGGAGAAAATACTAAAGAACATTCCATTCTTGAGTAAATTCCAAGGGAAATTTCGTAAGAAAATCCAAAGGAAATTTCATAAGAAATTCCAATGGAATGTCTGAAGGTAATTCCAGAGGGAATTCCGCAGGAAACTCCAAGGAAAATTCGGATGGAAACTCCAAAGGAAACTTCGAAAGAAATTATTAAAAAAATTTCAATGCAAATTCTGGGGGAAATTTCTAAGGAAATTCCTGATGAAATTTCGAATAAAATTCCTGATGAAATTTCGAATAAAATTCCTAAGAAAATTGGGGAGAAAATACTAAATAACATTCCAAAGGAAACTTACAGAGGAATCTCATTTATACACTACCAGAAGGAACTTCCGAAGAAACTGCCTAGAAGAATTTCCGGAGGAACTTCCTGATTGAACTACAAACTTGATAAGGGGACAAACTTTTCCGATGTACATCTGGAGGTGGAGGATTTTAGAAGAAACTTCCTAGAGGAACTTCCGGAACTGTGATATTTTGGCAAAGTAATCAATTAAATGTGCCCAGAAATTAGAAATAACAAAAAAAATCTTTAAGTTTTAAAGGCATATTTTTTCTAATAATCTCGGTTAATATCTTTGATGTCCTTAAAAATTTGAGTACTTCTACCATACAAAAAGGACGTAACTTCAAGGCGAGCCCTATGACACATTTATTAAATTGTTACTAGGTATGCAGCAGCTTAGCCATAGAAAAAGACTTAGCACAGATTTGACGGAAACATTTATTTCCATAATAACGGTCTGGGTAGTATACCGTGTTAACCGGATCCCGTCTAAACTGTTCGGAATTTTATAGTTCAAATGCACATCGCACCCGGTGAGCCTGTCCCTCCGGGCATGGAGAACGAAGTGAAACCGGTAGCGGAACTTCAGGCCACCATCGATCGGTTCAAGGAAGGGCCAATGGTGGGTCTGGAGTACATCATGGAGTTGACCACGGCGGGTTCTAAGGAACCGAGCTATCATTGCGTGTTGTGCGACAAGAAAGGTGACCCTAGAACCATTGTTGTCCACATCACCAGCTACATTCATCGTATGAAGTTCTTGGTAAGTTCGAACCGTAAATTCCGTCTACAAACGTGAAGCTCTGTAATTTGTACTTCTCTCTCAGGAAAAGCACTATCCGACCGTGGTCAACGAGTTGGTCCCCTACCGGGGTCAGCGTGGCGCTACGAAGGAAATCATCGGTCGCGTGATTCAAACGGTTTGCGAAGCGATCGAAGACCATCATGGTCGCTTGACGCCCTATGTGCACGAAAGTGGCGATTATGCCCGGAACAAGATGAAGTACCTGCAGGAGGCACTGTTCGAGAAGCACTTTGACGAGCGGACGGGACCCAAGTTTGTGGAAGTGATCGACAAAAAGATGCTCCAGGAGCAGATAGCCGCCGTCAATGGGACACTGACTGCCGAGTTGACCCGCGATCCGTCTCCGCCGGTTGTGCTGGCACCGCAGAAGAAAGCACGTTCAAATCGAGCCGAACGTAAGAGTTTGGATTCGATCTCCAGTGCAGACTCGGTGCAGAGCATTTCGTCTGAGTAAGTATTACAAACAGTGAGTTTTGTTCGATGATTGTCGCAGCAGGTCCGAGTCCTGTTCGTTACGCGAATTTTTATATCTCTTAGACTCGGGCAAGTTGTATTTCGGTATTCAAGAGACCATCGAGTTCACCAACCCACTTTTTTCATTTGTCGGGAGATCGCTGTTCTCCTTTAGAATCTACCATTGGTAGGGCTTTGATCCTTTCGTAGCCTAAATCTACCCGCAACCAAACTACAACCGCTAGCTGAAGTTACTCCACCAGAGAAAAAGCAAAGTACATACTGGCAATCAAAACGTTATAGGGGAAGGCGGGGCAGTATGGTCATACGGGGTAAAATGGGCCACCTTTTATTTGAGCTTAAAACACAGATTTTGATCTCAATAACCTTAGGACCTTATAAAGTATGCTTCAATTAGTCACCACCGTGAAAACTAGGCAAAAAACTGATTTGGAACTTGATATATCGATAAAAATCTGAAATGTTGATGCTACTACGAAAATCTTATAAGATTTTGGATGTAAAAATAAGCTTTGCATAAAGTTTTGTTTATTGACTTCAATTTTTTTCACAGCAGTTCGTTCTTCCATTATTCATAGGCATTATGTGCACAAAATTGTATAGATTCTAAAATAAATTTTCAATAAAATATAATTTATATGAAACATCTAGGAACGGGGCAATATGGTCATAGCCGGTCAAAGCTATCTTATCACAAAAATAGATAACCAAAAATGGCATGTAATTTTAGCAGTTTAATTGCAATATTGTTATCGCACGTGATTTCAATTAAAACTAGAATTTTTAACTGGTTAAACTTATTTGAACGACTATGTTTGAAAACTGAAGCTCTTAGAACCATGATTTATTGAACTGTCAGCAAAACATATTATTTTACGATTCAAATCAGACTTCAACCCAGTTTTTGTACTAAACTCTATCATACATTATTGTCTTCTTCTAAATTAAGCCTTGCAAATGGTTTTCCAATTAAAATAATAAGATTTAGTATGGTGGCTCATATTGCCCCGTAGGGGGGACCATTTCGCCCCGTATAGTGTAGAGTTACACACAAAATAGTGTTTTTCAAAAATGTTCCCAAAAAAATTCTAAGTAATCTTTTTACCAAAATACAACTGTGGTATGAAAGGAGATGCTTCAAACTACAAATGAAGCTTATGGATCGATTAAATTGTATTGTTTTTCTATGCTTTTCAAGAACTTTTGCTTAGGTGGACCATACTGCCCCTATTGACCCTATTGACTTGATTGACATAAGAGATAACAGATCTAGAGATTATATCAACATTTTGTTTCCTAGAGGCTATCGTCATACGATATCGCTGAGTTGAAAACAGAACTTGCTAATCTCGGTGTAGTAGCCACTGACGTAAAGTCACTTTCTCTCAAAGTTATCGGGCAAGAAGAAATTGCTTTGTATCTACTCCACTTTGTGAAAGGAAGTGTTAAACTAGCAGATCTGCAAAAGGTAAAAGCAGTTTTCACCGTAGTGAAATGGCGCTACTATGAAAGAAGACCCACAGATGCTTTCCAGTGCAACTGTTGCCAATGTTTTGTTCAGGGAATGAGGAATTTAAATCTCCCTCCTCTGTGTGTTAAGTTTGCTGATATACATCACTCGACTGAATGCAAACTCCCGAAAAAAGCGGACTTGGAGCGAAATAACCGAAATAACCCTAACGAAACACGGGGACTAATCAAATGTGCGAATTGCAGTGGCGAGAAGTTGGCGAAACTAAGAGCAGTTGGTCAAAACCGCCCAAACAACACGTTCATTCCTCCTTCGGGTAGCTCATATGCCCCGGTCTTAAAAGATCAAACATTTGGTAATAATGATCCTTTCTCGCTATCGAAGTTCTTTGCAGACAGCAAAAACTTCTAGCTCTGTTCGGAGCTGACAACTAAGTACATCTACAATGTATAACTCTATACTAATTGGAATGGACTTTCTATCCTTATAGCGGTTCGAAAGGGCATCAGATTTACAGAGCTCAACATCACTACCAAGATTATTGAAAGCGTAGGCACTACGATTTGCACGTCAGACGGAAACATACATATTATTGCCGCATACTTCCCAGGTGCAAGAAGATGATCAATCTGGACACAGTTTCGTCGCGACATCTTAACTCTTATGGGGGTCGACGTGGCGTAGTTGGCTGCACGTTCGCTTCATATGCGGATGGTCATGGGTTTGATTAACAGCCCCCCAACACAACTTTTCGTCAAGCCGCATGAAAGCAGCTTGCACCTTGCCCCTCTTCTAGAGCATGTGCTCTTAATGATCCTGATAACCGGCAACCCAGACCAATGGCAATAAAAATGGACAACTTCTCTTCGTTCACTCCTGATGGACTGACAACAACAATCGCAAACAATATCTACTTGCTTTTCATTCTACCTGCGTGCAGAGGAAAAGAAGCAACGTCGCGGTCAGATCCAAAAATAGACCATTATAGTAGTAGTAGTAGTAGTGTATGCAGATACTGTTCAAGTGTGTTCAGATATCAAACTGTACTCAGCGTGATGCCTAACGGCGAATTCAGCTTAATAAAATAAATAAGTAGGAAAAAAAATCTTAACTCTCACCGTTCTTCGTAATGGGCAATTTGAACACTCGTCATCGTCATTGGAATTGTTTAAAAGCCCACAAGGCTGGCCAACTGCTGTTTCAGGAAGCCACATGCCGCAACTTTTATATCCACTTCCCGGATTCTTCTACATTCCACCCCACGGATCACGGTCGTCCATCTACTCTGGATCTAACTCTCTCCAACAACCTGTTAGAGATGACCAAGCCGACTACTCTTAAGGCCTTTTGGTGCGTCATCACAAAATGGCTTCTTCCAAAATCATTGACATATTGTTATGATGGTATTGGTACTTACAACATCGATGAAATATAACTGCTTATCACCTGATTTAATGGATAATTTATGCGAAGAAAAATGCTTCAGGTGGTATTTTAATATTTTATCAACACTTTCAGTTATAGCATTATCAATTTAGCGACAATATACATGAGATTTATATGCTCAAAAAAAAAAAAAAATCTCCGGTTTCATGCCGCATTTCATTGCCTCACACAACTACACTTGTAAATAGAAGGTGCTTACCTTTTCCATTGTAATTCTGCAGCAAGCATTTGTTTTTTGGATTTCTTATTGCGTTCACTACACTTCCACTAAACAAATCTTTCAGTCACTTTCCTTAAAGGAACACATTTCAAACCGGAATCAAATATTTATAAAGTTTTATCAACCGCATCACTCAAAACTATTATGGCGATGGTTTTCACTTGCTGCGAATCGACGCCGCCACCGCACACTGAGACATGCTTGTGTTTATAGAAATATCCAACTTTTTTTCTGATGCGGACAGGTTGGGTAAAGCATAGAAACTTGAAACTCATACGTTGTTTGTTTTTCAATTCTTTCAAATTACAGAAATCATCTCTACAAAGCATAAAAACATACCAAGTGTTTATCAATTTGGGCCACCCAAAATAATTGAAAAGCTCCACAGTGCTATGCGTCGGGATGCGTCGGGACGCGTCTATCGTGTGTGCACAATCATCGCGATCGTTGAGCGCAGTGATGTCAGAGTTTCTATCTATAAAATCATAGCATTTAATGTGGATTAATCACAAAAATCATTAAAATTTTATTAAATCAGTGATCTTGTGATGGAAAACTATTTTCAAAATGATAAGTTTTTATAATATGCAGCAAATGTTCCGAAAACAAGCATATAACAATTGCTAGAAAAATCTGTCACCATTCACCTGGCAACACCGTCATCCCTTGCAAACATAAACCGTACCGATGCATAACCAAAATATGCGATAAATCCAATAAAAAACAGAGAAATTCCGCTGCCCTTCATTAAATTGTAATGTTTTCTTTTGATATGTACGATTGAACAATTGATTTTGATTTCCAATACTCGTCAATCTACTAAATTTCCCATGTGTTTACATAAAAGTATGCTTAACAAAAATGTTATATTTTTTGTTTGTTTGTTTTGAAAATATACATGGAAAGGCGACACTACTACTATTACATCAATGATGATTCTAATGATTCTTTGAGTTACACGCCGCTTCACCTTAACGAACTGTCATCAGACCATCTTCCGGTAATCTTCAAAATCAGCTTATCAGCTCCACCTGCGCAGACACCACCGAAGCTCCGTTGCTATGCACGTGCAGACTGGTCTCGTTTTGAGCAAGTAATTAACCCAAAGTTGGATCTGCTTGACCCAACCATCGCAATCTTAAGCAGCGAAGCAGAGGTTGGCAGGGCCATCGAACTGCTAACGAGGACCATAGTTGAAGCCGAATCTGTTTCAGTCCCTGAACTGCAGCAACGTCCGTATCAAACAGCGACAATTCCCGAAAACACTCGCAGATTAATCGCATTGCGAAACAATCGTCGACGCCAATGGTATAGAAGAAGAGACCCCATCTACCGGAGTATAGTGCTAACACTCAACCAGAGAATACTCGAAGAATGCTATCAGGCCAGCTACAAAAAATTCCAGGACACGCTGCGCACTCTGAACAACGATCGTGACAAACTTTGGAGAATATCCAAAGCCCTGAGGAAATCAACCAAATACAGTCCACCGTTGTGTCATGAAGACAATATTATCGCTTCGTCGTCCGAGAAGGCCCAACTACTAGCCTCAAGTTTTGCTCAAGCTCGTGTCAATAAAATAATTGATGATCCCGAAACTGTGGTTGCAGTAAACGAGTCGACCACACACATCGATAAAATTCGCTTGACTGATGCTCATCCGTGGTCGATTCGTCCAAAAGAAATTATACCGCTTATCCGTAGGCTCAAGGCAAAAAAGTATCCGGGTCAAGATGGCATCCGGAATTGTGTGCTCAAGAAATTGTCTCGGAAGGCTTATATTTTTCTCGCAAAAATCTTTTCTGCTTGTTTCCGTCTTGGTTGCTTTCCTTCCAAGTGGAAGCACGCAGTAATGATCGTTATACCGAAGCCAAACAAGGACTCAACAAATGCATCCAACTATAGGCCAATTAGCAATTTTGAAGCGCATCGAACAACATCTTGAAACTACTCGTCTTATTCCTCATGTTCAATTTGGTTTCAGAATCGGACATTCCACTAACCATCAGCTAGCTCGACTTGTGAAGGAGGTTCGAACTAATTTTTCACACAAGAAGTCGTCAGGAATGTTGCTTCTGGATGTAGAAAAGGCGTACGATTCTGTTTGGCAGGAAGCAATCTTGCACAAGATGCATCTTGGGAACTTTCCATCTTACATTCTGAAAATTATTCGTTCGTTCCTGGCAAATCGATCGTTCCACGTGACTGTTAACGGTCATACCTCTAGCAAACATGGAGTGCCTTTCGGCGTCCCTCAAGGTGCTGTTTTAAGCCCGACGCTCTACAACATCTTCACCGGTGATCTGGTGATGCTAGATGGCGTACAGTACTTCCTCTTTGCGGACGATACTGGGTTCATCGCACTGGGCACAAAACGCCATTGAAACTTATCAGCGCAGATGGAAGATCAAGACCAATTCGAACAAATCGCAGTCAATTTTCTTCACTAGAAAACGATCCCCATAAAAACTTCCTCAACATGATATTTCCATATGGGGACAACAAATTCCATGGTCCGACAACGTGGGATATCTAGGTCTAACTTTAGATCGTAGGTTGACCTTCGCATCCCATATCAAGAACACACTGAGTAAATGTGACAAACTGACCAGAATGCTTCATCCACTGATCAAGAGACTCTCACAGCTGGATAAGAAATCTAAAATGCTTGTTTTCAAGATGTTGTTTCTTCCTTCCATAACGTATGGCTTTCCTGCCTGGTTTGACTGCGCCGCTACTCACAGGAAGGAACTTCAGGTGAAGCAAAATCGTATATTGAAGATGATGCTGAACTTGGACCCGTTCTACCCCACTGAAGACGTGCATAGGCTAGCGAAGATGGAGATAATTGTCGACTGGATCCAACGTGTACTTCACAAGTGCTGGGGACCCCCCCCCCCAGCCAAGTGTAACAATCCTTAAACAAAAATCAAAGGACGCATAAAAAAACGTAAAGGGGGGGGGGGGGGGGGGTCAAAAAAGTCGAAATTTAGCGTGACATAATTTGTGTACCATCCCTAAGGACTTTAACTCTCCCGATCTTGTAATTTTTCCCTTTAATGCTAATTTGTTTTCTGTAACCGGTAAATTTGTTTTCAAACTGAACTAGTTAAATTTGTCTGATCGTGTGAAAACAGTCACCAAAATTTTACATTTCCACTTAGTTTTGCGAAAAACTGCTATTTTTGAGTATATTACAATTACCCCGTCTTGGGGAAATTTTTTAATGAAAATTTAGTGTGTATTTTTCGTCAAACTTAAGTTTACGACTGGTGTAAAGTATGCCTAAAATATTTTTTAAGGGACCAGAAATTATCGTTATATAGAGCTTTTGTCGCTATAAAAGTTGTCGTTATAACGAGCTTCTACTGTATAATCGATATACCTAATTTTGGATATAGGCCTTTTTATGTGACAGATCCGTCTATGCATTTGTTTACAGCGGCGGAGGACCGGTGCTAACACGGGCCTGCCATTTTCATAGAAGAACTGTCAATGTGCTTTCCGATCAGCTGATTGGAGACGTCATGTGAATAGGCCTATAGTGAATTCTAAATGTAGGTAATTTTTTCTTAGTTTGTTTAATCACGTTTCCTCTTTTGTTTTCTGATAGACTTCTGTCTTATTCATGAGACACTGAATCGCTATCGGTACTGTCACTATTTTCACAGCTTTCTAATTTCAGATTTCATAATTCATAATAAAAACACTTCAGTCGTCGCGCTGTTGTATTATGTACAACACTGCTGAAAAAAACCTCGCTATACGTTCACAACAACAGCGTGGTGGTTCTGACGGTGGCAAACTGCGCGACGACTGGAACGATAAGGCGATAAGCTTCAATAGTACGTTTTAAATAGCTTCTAGGGAGCAATAGATTAGTTTTAGGACTTTTTATACATATAATACATGCATCCAAAAGGTTCAAAGTCAACCCTTAAGATGAAAATGCCTCAAAGCCGAACCTCTAATTTTCATTAGCACAAATCTAGAGAACCAGACAACCGTTTGTGCTGGAATTTTTAATGATTGATCATCACCAGCGAGTGACTAGTGAGTTAATTTTTCAGAACAAACGGATGTCGAGGTTTGGCTTTGATGCATCTTCATCTTGAACGCTCGGTGAAATTTCAGTCCGTCTTCATAATTACAAAGTAGGTACTCTCAAGATTTGTTTTCTCAATCTTATAAAATATCAGTTTAGCAATGATCAAAAATGGTTATTATAATAAACGAAACTCGCTCAAACTAACGCTTCCAAAAATTCATTCAGTTTTCCACGCTGTAGTTTGGCATACCTACGTTATCGTATTGAATTGGTCTGTGGAAGTTTTTACATTAGTATTTGCGTTATGGAAATTTATAGCGATAAATAATTGTCAATCTATAGAACTTTGTTAACGACAACAACAAAAAAAAACTACACTGACTAGCCGGGACCTCGATTCTGACTAATCGGAAGATCGTTCCGCTCTTGCTTGGAGCCTTGTTTCGGACTTGTTTGGAACATTGTTCCGAACATGTCGGAACCTTGATCCGTACTTGCCGGGACCTTGTTTCGGACTTGCCAGGACCGTGGTTCGGACTTGTCGGAACCTTGTTTCAAACTTAAAGGATCCTTGTTCTGAACATACCTGATCCTTGTCTCCTTATTCGTATTGGAACCTTGTTTCGAACTAGTACCTTGTCCCAGATTTGCCGCAACCTTGTTCCTGAATGATCCATTCTTCTACGCTGCCATAACATCCTAACTAAACGCGCAATTATTATCTTCTCATACTTTCAGCGACTCGCCCGGCAAAGGAGTACCGAGACACCTCTCTCGATCATCCGCAGCTCAGCGCAATCGCTTATCACCATCACGTGATCGACAGCGCGGCTCCAATAGACGGCGTAGCCCGTTACCTTTTCGGCGTAGTCCGGTTCGCGGCCGCTACAGCAGAAGCCCTCCACCGAGACGTCGTAGTCCCCCTCCCCGAAGGCGTGGATCCCGTAGTCCCGTGCGAAGACGCAGTCCTCTTAGCCGATATGATCGCTCTCCTTTGCGGTTCGGTGACCGCAGGTCCCGATCACCTCCGCCCGATAAACGCAAGGCCTTGCCGACCCCGAAAGAGCTCTCGTTGCAAGCTTCGGAAATTGCACATGAGCGGTACAAGTGGGAAAAGTATCGATGCTCACTGGAGATCGCCGTAGCTCAGCTGGAGAAGACATTCAAGGAGCACGAGAAAAACCCGGAAAAGCACCCGATGTATCCGGAAGAATGGAAAAAGTTCTGGAACCGGCGGTACAAAGAGCTGCAGGCAGAAAAGAAGGATCCCTCAAAGCATGACTTCAAACCGGAATGGATCGGCTACTGGACCAAGAGGATGAAGGAGCTGCATGATGAGGAAATTGACAAGAAGAAAGCAGAGATTAAGAAGCGGTTGAACTTGCCCGACGAGGATGCAGAAAAGGTGAAGGATCTGAAGGAGCAGTACAAGGTGAAGGTTGCTAAGAAGAAGTCATTAGCTACAGAGCCGATCGATTCGAGTGACGATGAAAGGATGAGCATCAAATCTAAAGGCTCGACCAAACAAAAGAATAGTCGAGCCAAGCGATCAAGAAGCCCCATCAGTGACGATGACTTTGAAGAGACGTCGCGACATAGCAGCCACAGCAGACACTTCAGTAAGGATAGAGATCGCGAGAGGCAAAGGCCGCATTATCGAATGTCATCGTACATGCAAGAACAGCAAGATTACGATGATTGGGCGAAGAACTATTACGGACCGAACAAGAAGGTGTTTGTTCGTACCGAACTCGATGCAGAAGATACAAGCCCACTTAACTTCGTTGCCGTCTGTCGCTTGCTGACTGCTTTGGAGGATTATCTAGGCAGTTTAGGACCGAAAGTGATTGATTTGCTCTCGAAGTCATTGGCGCTGGAGAAGGTCAAAGCAAACTCTGCAGATGAGTTGCTTTTGAATGAAGACAATTGTATGTTCCTTGAGACGGTCAAAGAGAAGCTCAAAGGCCATCTGATGGCAGATATGGTTGAGCCACAAAAAATTGCTCCGATCAAGAAAGCGATCAAGAACATTGCCAGTCTGATCCACGAAGCATCCAAGAAGGAGAAGGTTGAACCGCAAGCAGAAGAATCATCTGGCTCGGCGCCGAATGCGGCCACTTCAGCCGGAGGAGTAGATAAAGCAGCCATTGCTGCAAAATTGGCTGCTGCTCTGGTGGCGCAAGGTAAGACTGACTTCACTAGCGAAGAATTGGAACAGTTGATCAATGTGTACGTAGCAATGGCCGAAGCCTCTAAAGAAAAGGATGCTCCAGTGACGGCCAGCAGCTTCCTAAACGAAGCGTCAAGTTCTACAACGAAGACTAATACAGAAAAAAGGCCAGAAACTTCATCACGCCGTTCGGATGAAGCAGCCGATGATAACAATGCGCTCGAAGGTCTTACGGACTCCGATCTGCAAACACTGCTTCAAAATTTCAAGGATCTCTCGAACGAAGAACAATTGCATTTAATTTCGCATCTCAAGAAGCTTGAAAAGACTGATCCCGTACGAGTGGAAAAACTGCGTCGGTATGTGAATTTAGATGACAAGTCATCGAGCGATCGCCAAAGGGACGAGTATTACGAAGACGATGATCAGAATTACAACGACGACGATAACGGACGTGACTTCAATGACGACGGGGCCAACTTCAACGTTGGAGGTAATCAAAGCGACCAGATGAAGCCTTTGGTATCCGGTTATGGTGATGAGTCGCCTGATCAGTTCGCTCAAAAGAAGCTGATCGATTCGGAAGATGAAGACGACTACACTTACGATGATGTGGTTCGAGCAGCTTCCAAGAACGTCGTTGTTCCACCGATGAACAGCAACAGCATGCAAGGACCGAGCCGCCAAAACGACTTCGCCAACGACAATTTTGAGGTTAACTCAAATTTCTCGCGAACCAGTAATCCACAAAAGAGCAGTCAGCTGGATACGCAAAATATTATCGCGAACTTGATGGGTTCGCTGCCAAAACCTGGCACATCACATCAGAACCCACAGAAGAATTATGGCAAACCTATTTCTACCATAGGACAGCCGGAGAAGCCACGCCCAAAGCCCACCGTCTACGATAATACCAATCCCACGTACAGCACCAACTCGTTCAATTCCTCCATGCACCCGTCCGGTCCCGGTGGCCCCCAGGGTGGTTTCATGAACCAACAAAATCGGCCCCAATTCGCCCCGATCCAGACGGCCAACACCAGCTTGAACAGCATGCCGTACTATTATCAACAGCAGATGCGAGCCCAACAGCCGCAAATGAACCCACGGATGCCGCAGCAACAACAACAGCAGCAGCAGCAGATGAACAGTTATGGTGGCGGTGGACAACCGCAGAGACCCCAAATGCAAAGTACCTTCCCCTGGGCGCAGCAGAATCCCGGACAGCGACAACCTCCGCCGGGGCCATCGCCGTACCAGCAACAGCAGCAGCAGCAGTACGGAAATAATAGTTACTACTAAGCTTATTCCAGTATGAGCCCACGGTGTATTTACATTGAAGATTATGTAGAATTAAGTGACATCGCTTGAAGGTACATACTTTTTTTTTAATTGAGGTAAGAAACTCAACAACAGATTTTGGTCCATTCTATGTGAACTGAAGATAAGCTCTAATAAATTTTAGTTGTATGCAAAATATTTTGGGCGACAGAACGATATATCTATATCACCATCCTTGATGCGTTTATTGTGATTTGTTAGTGTAGATACCAAAACTCCTGGGTTCAAGTGTGGTTCAAGGTTTGAAAATATTACTTGAATTGAAACTATCTTGAGTACAGATCATCTATAATGGGGGAGACTGGTAAGCTTGCCAAGGGCGAAAAGCCACCTAAATAAAGATAAATAATAATAAAGGGGGAGTCCTGTATGCTCGGACATTTTGTTTAAAATTTATGCATGAACTTGAGCATGAGCACGATTGATCGTTCGCAGTTGGTACTCCGTTATTGCAAGAACTGCTGTACTTACACAGGAAGCCAGCAGACGGTACTCGGGATCAGTAGCATCCTCAATGTGTAACAACTGATGGTCTCATTATTCTAACCTTCCTAGTCCCTGACAAAAAAGTTACAAATTGTGACTTAGGATCGTTTTCGAAACAGCTCGCAAAAATCATTCTCGTGTTATTCCGGTGGTCCAGAAGAACCAAAGTGGTTATTTATCTATAATTGAACTAGCAGAGTCAAAGGGATTCAAAATCATGAAGATTGAGCTTTGGCATGCCTTATTTTTGGTGCGAAAACTTAGTGGTCCCATATTACGGGTTTCCCGGTGGTCATTCCGGTGCTCCAGAAGGACCAGAATAACCATCATTTAATTCTTTTGGCAAAATACATCCAAACATAGGAAACACTGTAAAGAATTGGACACAATGCATTTGGTTTTGGAGCATAAATCCGAGTAATTGAATTGTCAAGATTAGCCACCTTTCGGGACTCCAGGAACCGGTTCTGCATGGATTATACTGGACCAAATTTTTCATGGGATGTTCGCTGGTAAATGGTTCCTTATTACAGAGAAATTTTATGCCAGAAAACATTTTGGAAAATTTCAAATTGTTAGATTATTTTGGTGGGATCGCTCATCAAACCTTCCGGTCCGCCTCATAGTTACATACTATTTGGTGTTCTTGTTTTTTCAAAGCATGAGCCATAGTCTTTGGCATACAATCGGATCATTCTTTAGCAGATAAGAACCGAAATGTCTGTCGACGACCGGTGATTGCTAGCAGATATAGTGAAGAGCTTGTCTTGAAACATTCATCGCTTCAAGCTAGTTGAAAAACTGAATACACTGATTGCCTGTCGATCAGAGCCGAACTAGGCATAGATCGTATACATACAGTATTGGACAAAACATTTGCAACTTTTTCGATTTTCCATACAAAATGACCAACTTTGGTAAGCTAGATTTCAGTTATTTATGGACCGATTTGAATATAACATTCACAGAACATCAGATATAACTTGAATTTTAACATATATTTTTGAATATTTTTTCCAATCACGAGTTTGTAATTAATAACGGTTTGACTAAAGTGTAATTTTAGACGAAAAATTCAAAACTTTTCATCTCAAAATCTGTTAACCCTACACAAAAACTGTCTTCAGCAAACTTATTCATCTCGTCAAAATCTACAATCAATGGCGGATCCTGCCCCCTTAATTTCGGCGCCTGCTTATGGAAGATCCCGGTGTGCTAAACGGTATAGGACATGTTAACGGGGGAGGCTACTTTCTGGAAGTTTCTTGGTGAGGATGTAGAACATTCCATCATCGCCAGGAGCTTTCATATTTTTGATTTTTTTTAATAATAGTTTTAACTTCTTCCTAATCAGTCTCCCAGGAATTTTCGAAAACGTTCTCTTGATTGGAAATATTTTTGAAGTCCTGAGTAACTTGATTTTCTATTGGACTACTACTACTTCTTCTTCTTCTTAGCCTTACGTCCTCACTGGGACAGAGCCTGCTCCTCAGCGCAGTGTTCTTATGACCACTACTACAGTTATTAACTGAAAGCTTTCTTTGCATTAGATGCCATTTTCGCATTCGTATATCGTAAGGCAGGTACGATGACACTCTATGCCCAGGGAAGTCAAGGAAATTTCCATTACGAAAAGATCCTGGACCGACCGGGAATCGAGCCCTGACACCTTCAGCATGGCTTTGCTTTGTAGCCGCGGACTCCACACGGCTAAGGAAGGCCCTATCTATTGGACTAGTAAGTCCTAAATTAAAATTGTGCGCGCTTTCAAACTGCATAGCAAGTTTTTGAGCTTTTTCGCAATTAGTTAGTAATAATTTGTTTTCCTTTTTCGATATCGGCAAAGGATTTTCCGTGGGAAGATACATTCGAAATTAAACTCATACAAAAAACGTGACAAAAGGGGAAAGGGGTTAAAAAAAGTTGGAATTTAGCGTGACATAATTTGTGTACCATCCCATGGGTATGATTCCTAATCAAGCGATCATTAACTGAAAAATGAGCATTGTACGATAACATAAGTTTTGCTTTTTCTAAAGCTTTAATATTATGTAGTTCTTTTTTGTTGAAGTGAACTAAATAATATTCTTGAGAAAGCCCTTTCCGAACAATGAAAGTTTGGGTTCTCTTTTTCATAATGATTTCTTGGACCGGGGAAAATCCAAGTAGGGGAATGTGGGGCAAGATGAGCACCCGGGGCAAGATGGGCACCTCTAGTTTGTGTCATTCCTACCGATTTTTTTCAATAAATCATTTGGGGTTCTAATGAATATCATAAAATTGATATGATGGCCATAAATTTCAGCTAAAAAATCAACAGCACAACGTAAATATTGTCAAAAATACATAGAAGTCCAAAAAATTACTTTTTCATATAAGATTTGTTCATTTAAAAGTGATAGTTTTGTTGCGTAAACAATTTAATTCATACGTTTTTAGCCGTATAGTTATAGAATAATCTTCTGTAGATAATCAGGAGCAAAACTTTTATCGAATTTAAAAAATATTTCAATTATTTTGATTATATTAATAAATTTACACCCTTGGGGCAAGATGAGCACCATGTTCAAAATCAAGTAAAACTGTGAAATCATAGAACCACATTTAGCTGTGGGCTTAACTTACGGTATCCTCTTTGCACAAAACATTTTTTCTAAAAAAATATAAACAAACAACAAATTTAATCGTTTTTTAAGTAAAATCTTAGCAATCTATGAAAAGTTATTTAATTTTTGATCAAAGTTTTAAAAACTAAGCTAGTGGTGGGGATTGCTTATCAAACCTTCCGGTCCGCCTCATAGTTACGTACTATTTGGTGCTGGGTGTAGTTCTTGTTTTTCCAACTGTATTGAAAAGCATGAGCCATAGTCTTTGGCATACAATCGGGTCTTTCTTTAGCAGAAAAGAACCGAAATGTCTATCGGCGACCGGTGATTGCTAGCAGATATAGTGGAGAGCTTGTCTTGATACGTTCATCGCTTCAAGCTAGTTGAAAAACTGAATACACTGATTGCCTGTCGATCAGAGCCGAACTAGGCATAGATCGTCTACATACATCTGAATCTACATGTCTCCGATGTATTACATCGTTCCAGGTGGGAGTTATCTGATATGTGAATATGGTACCATAACAGAATTTTTCATCTGGATGAAGTGATAAATCATAATATTCCGCAAACTGTATCACACATCTACAGAATGTATTGCGTGAAGTTAAGACATAGCAGAGTATTGGGTACATAGGACCAAGTCCCTGCCGGGTAGCGCGAAACTGATGAGCGATAGACAATAGAATCATCAACACTGCCATAAGGGATAGTAAGCATGTGACTATTGTCGAAACTATGATTAGGAGGCAAATCAACATCCCAAGATCAAATTTTTGTTACAACCCAATGTAGATATTATTAAATTAGGCTGTAGAAAATGATAAATATCTGATCACTTAGGAACCTTGCAACAGGTAATAAATGCTCGTAGTCTGTTTTCTTCGAATACACATGTATAAATTGTTAAAATTGCCGAATCATACGCGGAATTTATTAAACGGATCATGAAATTAGGACTGAAATCATAATGATGATAGATTATCAACTTTCCTTTCGTCTTGCTATTTGTTACCGTTAGAATCACCAAACTGATTGGTTTCCCACTACTTACACCAATACAACAGCACGAAAACTGAAGTATTATAATCGCGCGTTGGAACTTTCAATATCCATATATTACATCAATAGTGAATTCTTGTAAGTAGCCAGTATAAATAACAGAATCATCAACTTCTTTATCAAACATGCTCAATCTGCACCTAAAATCTCGGATCCAAATAGTTTTCTAAATAAAATTGTGTCTAAATAAAACTGTAGGCCAACAAAACATAATTGAGTAGGAGTTTACAAGTTACTTAGCACATGAAAAGCAGTTTAAATTAATCTATTACTAGATCAACACTAATGCTCACATTTTTATATTCTCATTTCATCATGGTCCTCATTGCTCGAGCGGAGACGAACACCCTGGAGATGGAAAAATCGACAGCGCTACGATAAGGAAACGTAACAGATGAGAAACTATCGATACATTTATCAATTATAAAACCCCGTTTTAATGTTAACACTTTGTTTCTGTTTTTTCTGTTTTTCGTTTCAGCAATCAAATAACCGAACCAACTCTACTATCTTTTCATTTCTTCTTCGTTATACTTATAGTCCTTCTGGCACTGAACCGAGTGGTGCGCCTTCCGCTTTCTTACTGGTGCCGTTTTTCCTGTACATTTGGCATAGTGTCGGAGGTGGTGTACTGTATTTGCTATACAACGCGCTACTTTCGATATTGTGCTTGGCGTGTGGGGAAGCAGTACTAGTGGTGAAGCGGAGGGCGCAATTCGGTTTAGTGCCAGAGGGACTATATCTATTTAATGTATCTGAAGCTTGTGGGACCGCTTTAATTCCGGCGCCTGCTTGTGGAAGATCCCGGTGTGCTAAACGGTATAGGACATGTTAACGGGGGAGGCTTGGTAGGTCCTCACCCAGCCCGTGTCTAGATGGGCGGATAATTGTCTGCCAGGGTGTGGATTGAGCAATTACAATTACAATTACAATTACAATTACAAAGTTTTAAAAACTAAGCTAGTTGAAGATAAATACTATCAGATATTAAAGTTGATATCTTGGTATATTGCAAGCATTGAAAAATAATAGTTTTCTTTAGTAAATTGCATCTTTTTATGGGGGTGCCCTTCTTGCCCCGCAGTTTTTTTTTTGACCGATGATAAAAAAGCTATTTTTTAACGTATTATTTAGAAAACTATTTATTACTTGTTAAAACTATTAATGGTTGGAGGTCGAAGTAATAATGTAAAAGATAAGGATGGTTACCAATTTTACCAAAATAAGAACGTTTAAGTAGGCTTAAATCGCGCTTATTCTTAGGGTGCTCATCTTGCCCCGCCTGACCCTAAATCATTTATTCCATTTTCGATCTCTTCAGGTGATTTATACACGGGAAAAAAATCTGTGGTAAAAATTACTATTTTAGCTGACTACGCCCATTCTTGAAACTACCATGCAATTTCAGACCAATTTACTATGTTTACGGTACATCTGACCACATTACTGGTACATTTGACAGAAATAATTTACAACAATCTGATTTTGACTACAGACATGGTAAAACCAAGCGCATTTCTGGTCTGCTGAAAATTGCCGGTGCGAGCGCTTAAGTTAACCCCCTAAAATAGTAGTTTTTACCGCACAATTTTTTTGCGTGTAGTCACTTGAGAGACCTTTCAAGACGACTTTGAACAAACGTTCAGTTTTGCCGTCATAAGTAAAAAAAATGTGCTTCTTCTCTTCAAGATGTTTGAGTAGAAGTTCGCGATCTTTAAGAGTTTCCGGCAAAACGCGACAGTCTCCTTTTTTGCGATTTGGAAGGAAACCTTGATTCCCCTGATGGAGTTCAAGATCTCCTGCCTAAATCCCCCAAATTCGGAACAACTGATCACGATAGGCGGCACTCTTTGCTTCCTCACTTGAATCAAAGAGCCTGGGCTAGAGGCTGCTTCGATTTGGTGTTCGCAAAATTTGTCTAGAACATCGAACTGATTGGTCATTTCGATACAATTGTAGGCAGAAATCTGGAAAAGTGGAATGAAACGTACCGTCTTCACAAGTGATCGTTTATTAGTGTTTTCCCGATCAGAGTTCACTTCTAACGCGTAACTTTTCAAAACGTCCTAAGTAACAAATGTAAACAAATCGAGATTATCATTGCAAATCATTTGCGTTGCACCACTTAGCAGCACACTAGAACACTCGTTCTGATATATTAACAACAAATTAATCTATTCAAAGCTTAACAAAATGACCAATGTTCAAAACTGCATCGCTTTTAATCGATTGTTACATTGGACCTTTGATCAGAGAACCAACCACATGTCCTATGTAACATTTATGAATAAACACGATTCTAATGTTACATTGGACATTCCTGAATAAAGCTTTGTAATGGAGTTTAAAAGGTAGAATGATTTGTAGAAGCGTGTCTGAGACACTACTTAGATGCATAGAATGCCATAATAACTGCTTCTCAATCATTTCAGTCGATATTTTCATAGTCGCACTGCCTCGCAAAATTGAAAACGCTCAAGTGACAAAAAGAGAATGAGTTACACAAAACTGTATTTTGGTCTTTTTGCCAAACCATGTTTTACCGTTTCGCTGGATTGGATCAGCTGCAACATCTCTTTTCATATTATTAGCGCATTGCGTGCATATAGGGGAATGATATTGAGCACAAGATTGAGCATCACGATGTCATTGTATCAATCTGATTCAGATGCATGGTCGATCAAGCATATATAAATATGCTTCCCGGCAGCAACACGAGCAACGTACATGCGCGACTTGCTCACACATAGTTGCAGAGCGATCAATCACCGAAGAGAGGAGAAGCTGTATGTATTTGTTAGACGTGGGCTCCTTTCTCGAGTTCCTACAACAAGATGGACGGCGTCGTCATCGTCATCATTCCCCACCGCAATTTCTTGTTTCAACCGACGGCTGGTGCTGATTGCAACACAGCCGTCACCACCACCACGTTATGCAGTAGGAAACTCTCACATGATCATGTGGGCGAAACCGTCATAAAAACGGGGGGAAAATTGAGGGAGAATCAGTGAGAGAGCAAAATGTCCTACATACAGCTCAACGTTTCCCCTCCTTCTGTTGTTACATAGGACACATAGACGGATGGGAAGAAGTGAATGAATCAAAACGAAGCACAGCTGGTGTCTCCGATTAGCACACCGCAACAAAATGTCGATTATCAGCGAATTGAGTGCATATAGGAAAATGATATTCAGCATCATGATCTTATTGTATCAATTCGATTCAGATCCATGGTCGATGAAGCATATACATATGCTTCACGGCAGCAACACGAGCAACGTGCATGCGCGACTTGCGCACATATATTTGCAGAGCAATCATTCACCGAAGAGCGGAGAAGCTGTATGTATTTTTTTGGCATTGGTTTCCTACAACACAATCGACGGCGCCGTCATCGTCATCATTTCCCACCGCTATTTCTCGATTACTTTTTCAAATCGACGTAAGTAACTTTCATACGGTTTTGAGAAAACTAATTGAGAAGAATCACAACCTGTCTTTCAAAACTGTTTTAAAATGAATCACCTTTTTAACATTTTTTCGCCGAGTACATCGCTCAAATTTTACATACAATCATATCGCGTTCAAAAACTAGGTAGTTTCTATTATTTTCAACAAAAATAATTATAACAAAATGATAAGCCGTTTCATACAGTTACTTTCGACGTTTTTCTACCAGTGTAAAATCGGCTCAAGTAGTGTTTTGTTTTGATTCGTGGTTAAGTCACTTTGTCTCTCTATACAGCGGGGCGGCGAAAGTAGTGGTTAGGTTGCGAAAGTTGAAAATCTTACTTTCGTCGTTTTGTAAATCCGGAAATTAAACGTTCTAAAAGTGAAAAATCTAGTTGGGTAGGAGCGGAGCATGTAGAATCTCGTCTGCGAAACACGTAGGATCAATAAAGTAAGTTTATTCACGTTTTCGACTTGAAACTATTTGAATAAGTTTTCGAGATTTCTTGTTTGCGCCGACGGCTGGTGCCGAATGCAACACAGTCTTCACCACCCGTCGTGCAGTGGGTAACTCACACACGAACAAGTGTGGGCGAAACCAGCATTGAAACGAGGGGAATATTGAGAGAGAAACAGTGAGAAAGCAAAAAGTCCCAAATACAGCTCAACGTTTCACCTCCTTCTGTTGTTACATAGGACACATAGACGGGGGGAGTGGGGGGGGAAGTGACGGCGTGGCATTGAATGAATCAAATTGTTGTTGTTCGTGAGAGACTTTAACCCGAAGGTCATTCGTCTCTTCTTCAAATGAATAAAAACAAAGCACAGCTGGTGCCTGCGATTATCACACCGCAACAAAATGAGCAGTTCAACTTGAATGTTGAATCAGTTAAACGCACGTGGATACAAAATGAAATAAAACATGATTGTTGTGTGCTCAAATAAAAATATCCGATGTTACTATAACTGAAACAAAATGACAGAAATGAATGTCCAATGTAACAATTGTTGAAACAGAACGACCTATGTGATTTATCCTATGTACATATTTTTGGTCAAAACGTCCTATCTGATGTTTTTATAGATTTCAGTGTAATTTCCAAATAAATTGACAAAATTTCATTTCATACGTTGAACTCTATTACACTGCTTCCCTCTACAAGCAACACAGTGGGGAAAAATTGTTTCATTTTGATACAGTTTCAAAATATATTTCCACAACCTTCAAGCTCGATTTACTCGAAATGTGTGAACTGTTAGATAGGCCGTTTTGAAAAGTTACGCGAGAACTGACTATCGGTACACACTCCAGAGTAATTCTACATATCTAGCTATAAACTATAGGGTGGTTCATATTCGATAGGGTGTATCATATTTTATTTTTCTCTGAAAGCTTACACAATTATCAACATTATTCATTTCACCCTTGGAAGGAAGTTCACATTCCGGAGAAACGTCCATTCTTGCCACGTTTAGTGACAGTTTTAAATCCAACTTTTTTGGAAGGAAGTTGTGAATTCACAGATTCACTCTTCCTTTTGTTTGTAGTTACAACCATGTTTAGTGAATAAACGAGAGAAGACGAGACCTCCTAAGAGGTTTTTTCCCAAGACGGTGTCCAAGAAGGATTACCACCGCTAGCTTTCGCCAACGGGTCCAACGAAAAATCGAAGGCACGGGTTCAAACAAGGATCGTAAAGGTATCAATAGTAGAAAAAATAGTACTGAAAAGTACTGTTTTAGTAGCACTTAAAAGTACCGTTTTTAATTTTAGCACTGAAAAGCACTGTTTTTGTAGCAGTGAAAAGTACTGTTTTATTGCTTTAGGTAGTTTTTAAGAAAACTTCCAAGAGCAGAGAGAATTCGTGTACGCACAGCACGAAGGTACGATGCGTACTGATGACAGCATTGCTGTTCTGTCAGGCTTTTGGGATAAATTTGACATAACTGGCTGAAGCTATCTGAGATACTTATTGTACTCTGCAAGATAAATCCACGTAATGCGATTATCTGAAAATGTCGATATACCGTCGCAGTGGCAATGAAAATCACCAAATGTTTCAGATTTAGCAAATTTGAAACATTTGTGTTCTTGAAGGACGAAAAAATCCAAGCCTACTTGAATTAGACGTTGCGTTTGGATTGCGCGCATATCTTCTGCGCCTTACCGCCGCCGCTGGATGTGGATTTAATATAAGCGCCGCAATATTCTCACGGTAAAAAGAAGCAAGGTATTATACTCCGAACAATGACATTTGGTAGTGACGTCATTCCTATCGCAAACTCGAAAGAGTGCAAAAGATAGCAAGGCCTGCTCTCCTTTACTATCCTCAAGGCCTCATGCTTGACGATAGGAATGACGACACATGACTTGGTAGAAAATCGATGTTTACACGTGGGAATAGCCTACCTTGTTGTGTATACCGTGCTTATTCTTGGCATTTTAGATTCACTTCGGCAAAAGCAATGAGAATATATACCGAGGTGAGGAAGAAGACATTTCTCGAAAACTTATTCATATAGACTCAAGTCAAAAAAGTATACAAACTTACTTTATCGATCCTACGTGTTTCGCAGACAAAATTCTACACGTTTCGCTCTGAACCAACTCGATTTTTCACTTTTAGAACGTTTAATTTCCAATTTACAAAACGACGAAAGTAAGATTTTCAACTTTCGCAACCTAACCACTACTTTCGCCGCCCCGCTGTATGGAGAGACAAAGTGACTTAACCACGAATCAAAACAAAACACTACTTGAGTCGATTTTACACTGGTAGAAAAACGTCGCAAGTAACTGAATGAAACGGCTTATCATTTTGTCATAAAATTCTTGTGTGAAATAAAAGGAACTCCATAGTTGTTGAACGCGAGCTCATTGTATGCAAAATTTGAGCAATGTACACGTCGAAAAAATGTTAAAAAGGTGATACATTTTAAAACAGTTTTAGAAGACAGGTTGTGATTGTTCTGAATTAATTTTCTCAAAACCGTATGAAAGTTACTTACGTCGATTTGAAAAAGTAATCGAGATTTAGTGTGCGTGACATCCGTGTACGGTGCAAAATGTTCCACAACTACAAGCAAGCGACCTCCCATAAGAAGCCGTGTAAATTAGTGACGTAGTTATTTTTGTTTACGTTTTTTCTCTTTACTAATACATAGCCATTGCTTCTTCTTCCACACCTTAGTATATATTCTCATTGCGGCAAAAGGGTTTCCTCAAAGCTTATGAGCTCATAATTGGACACAGTAGTTCTTCTTTTTTTGAAGTTTCAGCCTATTCGGCCGAGTCATTATTATTATTATTGTCTTTATTAACGAGGCTTTCAGCCTGTGACTGGTTTACCTCGAATTATTCGACCGAGAAGTAGCTGGTGCCAAAGTACACCATGGAAGTGCCCAAGTTGTTCTTTGACCTATAAGTTGTCCGACAATCCCTTGGAGACTAGATTCAGGTTTTTGCATGCTCGATAACGAATATTTTGTGCTCTGCTTTTCTCAGCATACTGAAAGCTCCGTTTCGACCAGGCAATCAAGAATCCCGCCCTACCTGACGGGCATTAGCGGTAACTTCATCAGACGAACAGACACGCGGGCAGATACGATGATTGTACAACTTCTCACACACATATACACCTAATCATATCGGCGAGCTTTCGGTTTTGTTTACACACGCAGCAACCTCTGCATCCGCATCTGGCACGGGCACCTGAATGGAGTCACCTGGCCACCTTTTGCATGCATGGCGCCTTCCCCTTCGGTTGTGTGGGTAAATCACTGAGGTGTAGCTGTTTTTTGTGTATACGCATAGCTCAGTTCGTAGCGTTCGGGTGTCGTCGTCGGTTCGCGATCGGCATTTGCGAACAACAAACGAACGAAGCGCTGCCGAACGAAAGCTCACCGCGAAAGTTTTTCATTCAGTTTTCTTCTAACCGTCGTCGACGTCGTTTCTGAGGTTACTGCGATTCGAACCGAACAGTGGATAGAATCCGCGCGCATTCGGTTGTTTTATATTGGAAAAGTGCCTACTTGGACAAGTTTTTGTGTGGTGTTTTGGACTGATTATAATCAGCAAAGTAACAGTTATCGAACAACGATTCCGAACGGTGTGGTGACAATATTATTTCCTGCGAATAATTTTGATCAGTGCAGTGTTGTGTTTTCCGGAATCAAACTTCTGTGTTACACTACTGTTCTATAGCAGTTGCGTAGAAGCAAAACAAGCCAGTGTGTGAGAAACAACAGTTTTCTGTGTGTTGAAGAAGAAGAATACTGAAGCAGAGTTAGATTACGCAGGTGAATATCGGATTTTGGGCGGAAAACCGAGATCAATGAATGTAACGTTTGAAGATTTGAATGATATACTGGAACGGCAGAATTTCGAAGGGAAATCTCCAGGCAAATGACAGCTGTTTGTTGCTATGCCTGACGTGTGTTGTGCATTGCGAGCAAGGTGGTTGACATACATAACATAATGAAAGCAAAATTATTGTACTACACATTCATGCGAACATGAAGATGCTGAGCGTTGATCATCATCATCACATACTCATTCGCCCATTGAGAGTGTGCTTATGCTTTTGAATGGATAGCATGAGTGTAATCGAACGTTGCTGGATATAGTGTAGATTGCTGTATTATTGTAGTTTTTTTGTTTGCAACAGACTCGGTGCGAAGAAGTCTGCGTAAAGTGCCTGGTATGAGTGGATTGGATGGATAAGGAGAGTACAATGATATTCACTCTGTGACAGATGATTGATCTTATAAATTGATTAGTGATCAAGTGAAGAGTGAAAGTTTAGGCGATGAAGATCGTTTCGGTGAAAATGTTATCGATTCCAGATGTGGAGTTTGATTCTTAGCGGTATTTACAGAACTTTATGTACTGCTTTAGTATAACGAAATGTATTATTGTAGATCCCCCAGTTCCCGACACTTAAGCCGCTGAATTGTGAACTCCAAAATTATTTGGTTTATGTAATATTGTTACCCATCTCAACTAAGTATGATCAGTTATATTTCATACAAAATTTTGAATTATCTATACACATTTCGGCACTGTATTTTAGTACCCAATTTATCAATTTTTTAAGGTGGCCTTCAATACCGGACACATTTGTTTCTCCTTGATTTGACCTAAGCATATTATTTAAAAGGTTTACGACTTGAAATGTCTCGAAGTCATGAAGTTTGTGTCTCATAGAATTTTTCCACTTCAAAAGTGAAAAGTTGCAAACTTTTTCAGTTCTGAAATTCTCACCAATTTTACTAGCGTCTTAAACATAGACATGGATTATTTGATTTAAACTTTCCATTAGATATGTCAATTGCTTAAAATGGCTTAGTATATGGATTCCTCTTTTAGTATGTTGTTATTCTGATAGTTAGTTTTTCTATCATCTATTAATTAAAACCTTCAAACTGTGATCATCGTAAACAACGAATATTGTCTTTGTCGATTTTAGGCCTTTTCATTCTGCATACATTTTCACTCTTCATATCTCGATATCCTCTTTATCTCGATATTTCCCTATCTCGATGTGATTTTCATTCCAAAGTTTCTCTCCGTATGTATGCCCATTATCAAATGTTACTAGACTAGATTCTAGTGTTCCTTGTTCCTTGTCTCGATCCCTCCCTATCTCGATGGTCTCTTCTTACTCGGTCTTACTCACTGTGAAAGATTTCTTTTGATCTAATACAGCAATTTGTTCCACTCGATCTAGACTTCAATCTGCGGAGTATTATATCTTACCTCGACACCAGCTCACATCTGTTAAAAAGATTGATTATAATCTCAATAATTTTCTACAAAGAGCTGTCAAAGATTACTTACATACAAGAATTTTCACTTTAGAATTAAGTGATAGAGCCAGTAGCGCTAATCAAATGTAAGAATTCTTCAAATTATGGTGATTGGTGTTTTGAATTTTGTCAACAGTTCATCCATTCAATGGTGCTGATTTTTTTTTATCGCGTAAATGTTTCAAACAGATCGTTTTTTCTGAATCACTCACAGAAGTTCTTGAACATTCTTTCAGGATTTTCATAATGCATTCCATGTAGAATTACTCCAGTACAAATCTCAACGACGCTCAAGGATTCCTTGAAACAAATCAGGAAAAATAATCAACTATTTATGGAAAATTTTTGGTAAAACCCCATAGAATTGCTTGGAGAAATTCCTGTTAGAAACATTGTAAGAGTTTTTTTTGCAGTATAGCCCTTAAGTGTGTAGAGAAATTCGTTGAAGAATGCTTGGAAAAATCTAAAAGAAAAATCCCTAAAGAAATATCAATTATCTGAGGTATACTACCAACTTTCTGGCGAAATCTCTAGTACAGTATCTTAAACTTACTTATCGCAAATATTGCAGGGATACCTGTTGTGAAATATGACGAAACTCAAGATTGAATTACTAGAAAAAAAATTTAGGGGAATCACTGCCTAGATCAATGCTTGAAGGTATTTCAGTAAATTATTCGTTTTTTCATACAAACAATGCTGGAATGGCACCAGTAAACATCCTTCGATAATTTTACCAATCCTTGGCGCTCGGGAAGCTTTAATTTAATCAAGTGAAGGTGGAATTCGATAAGTTTTACATGAATTTGAAAAAAACTTGTAGTTTATTTCAGAACTAGCTGGAGAAAATCGAAGTGCTTCCAGGAAAAATAAAACTGAAATAATTTATGGAGAAAATATGGACCAATCTCAGAAAAAAATGACTAGACAAACACATAGGCATCCTATTTGGAGGTATCTCTGTTGAGATTATTTGACAAATATTCTGAAGAATTTTCGGACTCATTTATTTAAACATAACTAGTAGATTTGCATGCAAGATCCTTTGCTGCAACCTTAACAGATTTTGGCAGATTTTTAGTAAGATCCATTGTGGACTGTTGATAAAGCCTTCCAATGTTTTCTGGGAAGATCTCTGTAGAAATACGGCGGTTTGGTGGACTCCAAGATTTCTTTATCAAGTAAATCAAAACACAATTATTTAATAAACACGATTTCAAGAGACAATTTTTGAAAAAATCAACTATGAGACTAATCACTGTAGTAAAGCAGTTTTTCCATCAGAGGGAGCGGTTAGGCAATGCCTCTCATTCAAGAATCTCAAAACAAATTTGCGAAAGACCTTGTTGGAAGAAGCCAAGAATGTTTCAAATGTTTTGTTAAGGATCTTGCCCAGATTAATCTAAGAAATGTTGCAAGAATACGTCAAAACTACACTCTTGAAACTTTTCAAATCGTCAAAAATGTTCCCGAAAATTCTTCGATGATTTCCACAGAAATTGAGAGCTTCTCACTTATAATCCGACAGTTTTCTTTAAAGGCTGGTTTGCTGTTGACTAGAAAGGTATTCGCTTATCGCGGTGCGTGGAAAATTTCTTCCCATAAATGGTCAAGAAAATCATATTTCTTGGATCGCAGTATGCAGCTTAGAAGAAATGTCATTTCTAATGGGGCACCCTGTAGAATTTTATTTGGCTAATTCAGTCATGGAATTTCTTAACTTTTCCTGAACGAAACAGAATACTTAGCTTAATGTGCTAATAACATTTGCTAATCCCTTTGTATGTATGAGTGAAATCTAGTGATGAATGCACATGCACAAAACACAACATTCGGAATACTCTCATAATGTATGGGAGTATTGCTATCGTCTCTATATATTATTTGGGAGAGTCATACAACTTTTTGAAGTGCAGATTTTTCTTTAATGAACCGTGAATGGTAGCTTGATCTTGTCGTAAAATATATTAACTCGCACGGCATCTTACAGAAGTCATGTACAAGCTGAGCAGATTTTTAATGCACTTGTTTAAATGTGCCAGCTGATTGCCAGTGGTGCCAAAATATGCATGCAAGCTTAACTCGGTTTGTTTGTGAAAGTGATAATAGTAGTTAACGCAACAAGCTGCAGAATGAAGATTTTTACAGCACGTACGTTGACGGGTTGGCGTGATGAAAATCAGCCTATTACGATGAGAAATTGCAAAAAAAAAAAATGCAATATTGAGTATCATAGGAAACATCTCACTAAATTTTGATTAAGTAAGAATGCCTAATTCGCGTTTTTATTCATGTTCCATAGAGAATATCGCAAAATAATACTGGTAACCTAAAGGATCAGCTGTACACTGAGAACAGCGTTGCGATTGAAAATACTTTATCAGAGGGTTAAACTCCACTTGATTTGTGCAGATTAAATTCGCATTTATTTTGAATATGTTATGTATTCAATTTTACTATGGCACCATTTGAACAGTAAAAATTACTATATCATGGTTAAAAACTTGCAGCAGGCCAGAATTGAACCGAGGATCTGGCGATTGTCAAGCGCGAATGCTTACCGCACAGCTATCGATACGGATGGATAAAGAGGGAACAAAACGCAAATAAAAAGCGTTCATGATAGCTCAATCGTGGTTGGAATAGTAAATTTAAAAACTCGTTCATGGTTCTCATTACTTCAGCGCTTGTTCCAGTGTACCAAAGTGCATTATCATACATTGAATAACATGAGAGTAGTTATAAGCTACCGGGTGGAAAAAATGACTCTTGTATTAGCGACAAAATGCTAAATGCTTGGTATGCTCTCGACGATAGTCATACCAATCGTAAAACTTTAACAATTGTTTCCATACTATTTAGAATCGACCACTATCCTTTTCACGAAATGTCGGTTCAACCAAATATCAAATGCTTTCTGTTGCAACTGAATCTTTTCGACCAAAAGTCCATTCGACGATATGTCCATTCGACCAAATGTCCTTTCGACTAAACGTACTTTCGATCAAATGTCATTTGACCAAACGTCATTCGACGAAATGTCCTAAAGCCATTCACAAGCTCCAGCTTTTGATTTTGAAGCAGTTATTACGATTTTAAAGACTTTGTCGCGAGTTTTCTTGTGATGTTCTGATAACCCAATCTAAATGCTTATGTTTTAAAAAAGACACGGACAACGTCTTCAGCCATTTAGCTGCACAGACTGTTACTTAACACTAGACAACGGACAAACATGCTCCAATGGTACAGCCGAGAAAAATTCCTGACGAAAAGTTTCAAAGGCTGAAGCGGGAATCGAACCCACACCCCATGACACGATGCGCTCATTGCCTGATGACACTAACCGCTCGGCCACGAAGCCCAGTTTTTCTTGTGGAATTTCTGGTAATGCTGTTGGAAAGCCCCTGAGAAATTCCTGGAGAAAGTCAGGAGTTCTTGGAGATATCTCCAGAGAAATTCTTGAAACCTCCGGAAGAATTCCTGGATGAAATCCCCGGAGGAATTGCTATGGGAATTCCCCTGAGAAATTCCTGGCGAAAATCCCCGGAGAAGTGCTTGAGGATTTCCCCGGAGGAATTGTTGAAACATTCGGAGAAATTCTTGGAGGAAATCTCTGGAGAAATTCCTAGTGTACATCCCCAGCAGAATTCCTGGAGAAAAACTCCGGATGAATTCTATGAAAACATCCCTGCAGGATTTTCTGAAGAAAATTCCCGGAGGAATTTGTCAATGAAATCCCCGAAAGAATTTCTGGGCAAAATCCCCAGAGGAATTCTTGGAGAGAATCCCCGAAAGTTTTCTGTGGGAAATCCCTGGAGGAATTGTTGGAAAAAATCCCCGAAGGTATTCCTGGAGGAAATCCTCGGAGAAGTTCTTGGAGGAAACCCCGGAGAATTTCATTGAAAAAATCCTAAGAGGAAATATTGGACGAAATCCTCGGAGAAAATGCTATTGAAAATCCACTGAGGAGCTCTAGGGCTATATCCCCGAAGGAATCCCTAGAGGCAATCTCCTGAGGAAGTCCCTGGAGAAAATCCCAGGGGAAATTCCTGGAGGAAATCTCCGGAGAAATTCCTGGTGCAAATCCCCAGAGAAATATCTGGAGAAAATCTCCGGATAAATCTTCTGAAAAAATCGCAGAAGGAATTTTCAGAGATAATCTTCGGAGGAATTTATAAATAAACTACTGGACAAAATCCCCGAATGAATTGTTATTGGAAATCCCCCGAAGAATTCCTGGAGAACATACCCGGAGCAGATCTTGATGGACATCCCCGGTGGAAATCTTGGTAGCAATTTCTGGAGAAAATCCCCGAAGAACTTCCTGGTGGAAATGTCCACCTAAATTCTCCTAAAAATCCTCTAAGGAATTTCTGGAAGAATTTCATAATGAAATCCCCAGAGAATCTACGAAGAAACCCTTGAATTTTTTTTGAAGAACTCTGGAGGATTTCCCGGAGGCAATGTAGAGAATTTTCTGAAGTAACTTCAGGATAGCTCGAAGTGGTCTACTAGAGGAACTTTGAATAATTCCTGTAGAATTCCGAAAAAAAAATCTAGGAAGAAATATAGAGGAAATCGGAAGAAATTCCCGTTCCAAAAGAATTCCCGGATGAAATCTGTAGGAACTCCCGGAGGAGCTTCAAAGAAATTCAATGAAGAACTGCGAAAAAAATCCATGAGGAATTATGAAGAAATTTCTGGAGGGCCTCAGGGAAGCCGAAGCAATTTCTGGAGGAATATTTTTTAGAAAAACTTCGAAGACATTCCTAAAGGAACTATGGAGATAATCCCGGAGGAACTCTGGAAAATACCCTGGAGGATCTCTGAAGGGAAGAGCTCCATGAAATGTGTGCAGGAAATCCTATGAATTTCTGAAGGAACACTGAAAGAATTCTATGAGAATCCATGGAAAAACCCGTAGGAGTTTTCGGTGGAGCTCCGAAAGAATTCCCGTAGTAACTATTATAGAAATCTCGGACAAACTTTGAAGAAGTTTCAGATGGACCTCCGAAGGAATTCCCGCCAAGTATTCTGAAAAAAAAAATCCTAGGGCTCTGAAGGAATTCTTAGAGAAACTGCGAAGTTAATTCTGGAGGAACTACGAAGAAATTCTGAAGACGTCTCCGGTGGTGCAAATCCCCAGAGGAATTTATGGAGGAAATCTCCGGATTAATTCTTTAAAAATAACCCTTGAGGGAATTGGAGAAAATACCCTGATGAATTTCTCAATGAAATCTTCGGAGAAAGTGCTGGATGAAATCCATGGAGGAATTGATATTGGAATTCTTGCTAGAGGAATCACTAGAGGAAATCCGGGAGATAATTCTCGGAGGAATTCCTGGACGAAATCTCAGTAGGAAACTCTGTAGGAAATCTCCGGAAGAATTACTGGATGAAATAAAAAAATCTCCGAATGAATTTCAAGAGAAAGCCCTGGAGGAAGCAAAATAGCAAATCGCCAGAGGAAAAAAAACCTCTAGAGGAGTTCCTGGGAGAAGTCCCCTGTGCCATTCCTAGAGAAAATCTCCTGATTAATTCCTGGAGGAAATCCCCGGATTAATTCCTGGAGGAAATTCCCTAGAAATGCCTTAGATGAATTTCTGGAGAAAATCCCCGGAGGAAAAAAACCCTCAAGGGAATTTCTCAATTAAATCCCTGGAGGAATTCCTGGAGTAAATCTACGAAAGAATTCCTGAAGGGAATTATTGGAGGAATTTCTGGGGGGTTAATTTCTGGAGGAGATCGCTGGAGGAATTCCTAGAAGAAATTCCCGGAGGAAGCTGGAGGTAATCTTTAAAATAATTTCTGAACGAGATCCCCAGAGGAATTGTTGAAGAAAATCCATAAAGGTTTTCTGGGGGGAAATCTCTGAAGGAATGCTGGGAAAGAAAAATCTCCGGAGATAATCCCCGAAGAAATTCTTGGAGGAAATCCTCTGAGGAGTTCTTGGGGGAAAACCCTGGAGAAATTCATGGAAAAAATCCTCAGAGGAAATCTTGGACGAAGTTCTAGGAGAAAATTCTATTGAAAATCCACTGAGGAGTTCAACCGGGTATATCCGAAGGAATCCCTGGAGGAAATCTCCTGAGGAAGTCTCTGACGGAAATTCTCTAAGAATTCCTGTAAAAAAATCTCCGGAGGAATTCCAGGTAAAATTGCCCAGGCAAAGCTTAAAGCTTTTAGTCAACCTTTCTCCAGTAGAGAAGCTAGGTAGAAAACTGACTTAAAAAGGGCTTAATTTTAACCACCTAATAAAATTTCAATCTTGTCGCTTCCTTTGCGATGCTTATCCACCTATTTATTTCCATCATTTGCAAAAATCTGCTATAGACTCTCTTTACCTTTGAATCGCATGACCGCTATAGCCAAAACAAAAATAATATAAAAAAAAACAAAAGTTAAGTAAATGCTCAGAAAATCCTAAGTCACCTTCTTACCATGCTCAGTTCGAAATTTGTGAAAGGATTTTATTCGCTAGAGATTTCTCTGGAGGTTCCTAAGAAAAAGCTTTAAGGGATTTGTCTACAGATAATTCTCTAGGTTTTTTTTACAATTTTTAAGGTATTCCTTCAGCAACTCTCAATGCCTAACAAAATATCTCCACTGGTTCTTGTGTTAATTCCTATAGTAATTCCCGAAGTTATTAATTACTTGAAGAATTTCTTCAGTTTTTTTTAAGGTTTCAATACTTCTTGATGTTCCTCATTGTGTTTTCTCAAATTTTTTTTTTGTTTTATTTGACATGCATGAAATACATTAAAAAAAACAAATTAGCTCTTTTTATATTCATGACTTATCTATATTTTATTTTAAAATCTCCCAACACATCTTCTACGGATTTTTAAAGGAGTTCGATGGGAATCAAACCAGGAATTTAAGGGAAATTTCAGTTTGTTTTTCTATCTCCAGGGTTTTTTTTTTCAGGAATAACGTGATCCAATAGCTCTATAAAAATCGTTAGAGATTCTCAAAGATTTTCACCAGACATTTATCTACGGACAACTCTCTTCCGAGAATTTCTGAGGTAACTAATGAAAGGGCACTTCATGGAAAGTTTCAAGACAAATATACAAAAGATTACCAGTATTTGAGCATTTTTTTCCTCTGCAAAAATAAAATAAATAAAATAACATAAAAATTTCTGGAAACGGTTTTAGTAGAAGTCCCCTGAAAAACCCATGAAGTCTGATTTTTTATCCTAGTGAAATTTTCAAATAAGTTTCTTTATAAGAAAATTGGTGCTCTTTCCATAATTGTTTAAAACCTGGGTGGAGTTTCTTAGAAAACTCCATAAATTGCTGGAATAATTTGTTGGAAATGTGTAAGAATTCCAGAACAAAAATCTGAAGAAATTTCTATAAGAATTCATGGAGGTATCGCCAGTGGTATCTCTGGACAGATTTTTGAACGAATACTTGCCTTTATTTCACTGGAAATTCTCGGTGCAGTGTAAGTCATACTTTAATACGGTATACCTTTTTTGTTCTGAAAAGTCTTTGGAAGTAATCCTAAACATTCCATAGAGGAATTATGGATAGTGTTCCAGGACGGAATGCCAATATAATTGTTTTAAGAGTGTTTAGAGAAATGTTCAAAGTAGCGACTAGAATGAATAATTGAAGATTATATTTAAACTTTTAGAAAAACTCATGTTTTTGAAAAAGTAAAATCTTGTTTAGTTTTTGAAATAATTATTTTTTTGAGAAATGTCTGGAATATGGATTATTATTCTGGAGAACTATAAGAAATCTCCAAGAACTGTTCCATAGTCAAATCATTCTATTAAAATGCATGTAGAAGATAATGTTCAAAAAATTAAGCCACTTATCACACTTGTTTATTTTTGCATTGCCCATGATGTGTGTATTTTAATCAGCGATAAACTTCATGGATCAAAATTTCAATTTCAAAGCACTTTTTATTGCACCTTTACTTCTTCAGGATTTCTCTAGGATTTCCCATGTGCATATCAGCAATGTATTCTAGGGTTCGTTCCCAAGCATCTCCCAAAAAAACATTATCTGTATTTCATTGGGCAATTTATCCGAGAATTTTGGTAAGGATTTGTAGCAAGATGATACTTCCACGATATTTAAAAAAAATCGATAACAAAATTATTTATAATTTATAAGTTCCTCCAGATAGTTTTAAGAATTAGCAAAAAGATTTCTGCGGGATTTTCACTAGGATTGTTACAATTAGTTTCATCCCAAAGTATCTAGAGTACTCCACAGATTCCTTTGAAACATACCTAAGAGTATTCCCTAACAAATCTGAAAAAATATCATGGAAATTTATTAAGGATATTTTTGCAGATATTGTTTGAAATATTGTGAAACAATTGGTGTAGGAATTCTTAAGGAGTTTCCGAAGAAACCAGTGGAAAAAATCTTGACAGTTATCCCGAAAGTCCTTGGGATAATTTAAGAAGTAACGATTGTAGCAATCTCTGAAAAAATCATATTTGTATATTTTTTATGAATTCGTAAAAAAAATACACGAGAATCGCTGAAACAGATCATAGAAAAAATGATTGTAGGAATCCCTGAATACCTTTGATGACCCTCTGGAATAATATTTAAATGCATTACTAAAATGTTTTTACAAATCTCTGCAAGAGTTAATAGAAGAAATTCTGGAAGAATCCTTGACCGAATTCTCAGATCAATATCTAAAGAAATCAATAGAATTCGGAAAGGGATAGCTAAAGATAGAGTAAGACGTGCAAAAATCTTATAGAAGCATTTCTGTAATTTTCAACTCACATATATTTTTAAATCTAGGAATTGTTAAAATGCCAATAATTTAAAATTGTCTTCCAAATGTCTTCACAAATTGTGAAAAGTCTTCCAAAAATCTGCCGTCTTCCAAATGTCTTCCACACTACTCAAATGTCTTCCAATGGAAGACATGTCTTCCAACCTGGCATCCCTGTGCCTAATAGGAAAACGTTCTTCAAGGAAGTCTCTTTCGAAGCATACTTTCTATAACACTTGTGCGAATGCATTGCAGAGGTATTCATGGTTAATTCTATTCCGCCATTCTTTTCCACGAATTCATCGATCGTGTTGCACGATATCATCAATCTCGAGTTCCATCATCCCACTTCAGATCTCCATTTAGCACCATAATTAATTCGTTTTAATTTTCTTCCATTCTCTTCCCTTCAGATCATCTCTCCCGAGCTCGGCAGTGGACTCTACCTTGATCCCTGTCTGTACACCTTCAGCTGAACAATTAACGAAAACAGAGCGTTCATAAAAGTCGCGAAAAACTGGTCCCCCTCTCGGAGAAGTGAGTGTATTGTGCCCGGCTCCGAATCCGATTGAAACTCGAAACCGATACCGAATTTGGCAGTCGAAGGGAATTCCAGTTCCAGTGGTTTCGGTTTTTTTACTGGCCCCTGCGAAAAGTCGCGAGAAGGTGGCAAGGTGGAACATTAACCGACCGAGAAAAAATATATGTATGTGAAAAAAAGTTTATTACTATTGCCTTCACCATAATTTGGCAGAGCTTTTCGGCTGTGTCGCGCCCAAAGGCGTGTGATTAAAAAGTAATCTGCGCCATCGGATCGCGAACTGCGAATTCCAGTTTGGTCCAACCAAAAAATATAAATTGAAATCAGTGTTGCCGAATGAGTGTACCTACTTACATATACGAAAGGTGGAGTCCTATAATAGCATTATAACTGCGAGCGAGAGAGCGCGCCAAAAGAAGAATAATCCTAGAGTGAGTGTCCATCACGGCGAAAGAAGTGGATCAAGCCCTCGTCTGTTCAGTTCCAGTTCCAACAGTGAAGAGTTGTTTTGTAATTTTTGTTTCCTTCGGTTCTGTGTGTTTCTCCGGTTGTTGTGAAGGTTGAATTTCTGTGCGGTGATTTTGATTTTCGGGTGTTCCGATTACTTTGGCCAAAAGTGGAAACTGCAGGTTGAGATACCTTACTTAGCTGTTGCTGTTGCTTTTCGGAGGAACGAGTTTTGTGCCACGGCTTGTTGGATTTTAGTGTTTTGTTTTTTTCGTGATTGTGCTGCGCTGTTGCTCCTGGAACCAAACAGCTTGAACGGGGTGCTTAATTGTTGTGATTTTTCTGTGCCGAAAGGAATAGCTGCTACCTACTTACATCGGAGAAAGACGTTTTCGCTGAACAGGCCGAGACACCACATTCGTTGCCACACAGGTGAGTGCCATGAGTGTAACTAGAAATCAGGCATAGGTGGGGTACATGTGAACCTGTTCGCCGAATTATTTTTATTATAAAAATATACTAGAACTAATTTAGTCAACGTGGCTAGCCACAGTCCAACGGAATTTGGAAGCGAAAAACTATGTATGATCTTTCGGAGACTGATAATAAACTTGTTTGACATTACGCTTGGCATTAATGATTACAAATCCACATAAATTTATGGTCTAATCATACTCCATTGAGAATGTTGTCTCATTGCTGTTGTAAGATTCTAATTTGAAATTATGCAAACATTAGAAAAAAATACCAGAACATACTAAGAACAATTAATTCTCGAACATTTTGCTGTATGGTAGTTGTAGTGTTCTTACATTTACAGTGCTTTAAAATTGTCGCAGCATTTCAACAGAGAACTCTGGGATTTACATATATGATAATATGGCGATTCAATTTGCTCTACTACATTTTTTTGTATGGGATAATCTTTTAAAAATCAGTGGGGATATCCTTGCGAGTATTCCTTGAAACAATCTCTTCAGAAATTGGAGATATTCCCTGCAGGAATATCTGAAGATTGTTTTGAAGGAATTATTTCTGGAATTCAGTCCTCAGAAGAATTCGTGATGTAATACTTGGAAAAACTTCGTCGATAAATCTTGTGAAACTCCTTCAAATGTTCATGGAAAAATCGGAGAAGTATCTGAAGAACTTTCAGTGGAATTCCAACAGGAATCTATGGAGGATGTATTAGAAATATTCTTCATGGAATATTTGGAAGAATCTTTGAAGAAACTTTGCAAAGAAATTCGTAGAAGAATCTTTTTGAGACTATTAGATTCAACTCCTGAAGAAATACTAGAAGTAAACTGAAAAAAAACTAACAGGAATAGATTAAGAAATCCCCTCAAAACTCTGGAAGTATGTTGGAGAAATTCCTGAAGAAATTCCAGAACCCCTTAAAAACTCTTGTTAGCATTTCTGGAAGTATTACTGAAGGAGTCCTGGAATGAACCCTAGAGGCATACTTAAGAGGAACTTTTGGTAGTGCTGCAGTAGAATGTTTTGTTAGAATCCCTGAAGGAAGGTATTTCTATAGAATAATTGCTTGAAGCATTATAGAGTAATCCCTGAAGAGATACATTAAAATATGTCAGTGTTAATTCTTGGAGAAATCCCTAGAGTGATTTTTGAAAGAATCTTCGAAGAAATTGCTGAAAGAATCATTGGCAAGGTTCTTGAAGAAATATCATGGAGAAACTTTTCAGAATTACTAGAAGATTATTTCAGTTATTTTTGGAAGAACTAATATGCAGTTGCTCAAAAAGATTAACGTTGAGCATATAGTATCTTATAATTGAGCATAAAGTAGCAAAAGCAATATTTTTTTCTAATGCATTTAGAAGGTGCAGGAATAATTCAAGAAGTTGCTACATGTTGTAACGAAAGCAGTTGTAAAGGAACCCGAGATTGAATTTCTAAAAAAATAATAGCGAAGTTCTTTAAAACATCTTCGGAAACATTCTTGAACAAATTTTGAAAAAAATCTCGTGGTAATTCTCAGATATATCTATAAGGTAATTTACGGAGAAATTACTAGATAAAAATCAATTGAAAAATTCAGCAATTTCATTGAAAATTTTCGCAATAAATAACTAATGGAGCTCATAATGAAAACCTTTGTAGGTTCCGTGGATGAATGCTTAAATAAATTCTTGAAGAAATCTCTAAAGGAATACTTGTAATAAAAAATGATGGGTTGCTGTGGGAGCTCAAGGATTTTGTGGAGAACTTTTTCGAAAAATAGTTTAAGAACATTCAGAAGAGGTTACTAGAAGAATTCCAGGAGGATTTATTTCCACAAAAAATTCCTGAAGCAATTACACATGAAATATCCATCATGAATATTTGAAGAAATCTTCCCCATAAGTATTTGGAGGAATACTGCAGATATCCTTAGAGGACAGAACAAAAAAAAAATAAGAATTGAAACAAACAGTTGGAATGCTCTTGGAAGACTCTTTGTAGGAGTTCCTGAAGGAATCTCAGGATGAATCCTAGTATTATTCCAAAGAGAAGTTTCTGGAGAAAATCCTAGAGGAATGTATGTATTGATCTCTGGAGAAATTATTAGAGTGGTTCTACTATAGAATCTTGGAGATACTCCTATATAAGGTTCCTAACAAAGATTTATAGCTCTCTAGCTTTCTGGAAGATTTCATTTTTAGCTTTGGCTTTTTCGCGGAGAAATTTCTGATATTTTTTGCTTGTTTTCCGAATGCACCGCTGTACTAGAAAAATCCGCGAAGCAACTCATTAAGGTATCTCTGGAAAACTTCTAGGTAGAATCTAGGGATTCCTGGAAAAATTTAATGACATCAAAAATGCTGTAGGAATTCTTTGATATAATTTATGAACAAAAATCCTGAGAAGTTAATAGATGTGTCGGTGATGTATTCATAAAGAAATCATTTGAATAAAGTTCTTGGACATAACTTGTTTATAATTCTTAGACTAATCTCTGGAGGAACTCCTGAGCAATTTTTTTAAGACAATCTTGGAGGAACCACAGGAGACATTTTCAATGAAATTAATCGATAAATCCCTTGAGAAATCCATGAAGTCTCTGTAGGAAAACTTGGTGGAATCTCTGGAGACATTTGAGGAAGAATAAATTGAAGAATCTTAAAAAAGAACAAGAAAATCCTGGGAGAATCTTTATTATCATCTCTGAAGGAGTTCTAAGAAGTAATGGAATACTGGAATCACTGGTGTCCTTCGAAGAATACCTGGCTTCATACTTATTCATGTAATAATTCCCGAAACACCTCATAAACGGATTCCTTTTGAACTCCTGAAAGATTTCTTGCGGGAAACTACATCGTACTACATCAAATAATTTTCACAGTGATTACTCTGAAAACTTTTCCAGAGACCAACCTAATATTTCCAGGAAAATTCCAGAGTTTGAATAATTTCGTTTCAGGATTTTGCCAAGAAATCTACAAGAATCAAATCACGAATTTTTTCAGTTATTTCTCTAGACGTTCATGTATGGATTTCTTCAAAATTTCATCCACTGTTTTTTACAAGGATTGCTCTGAAAAATCCATCAGCAATTTTTAAATAAATTCGACTAATAATTACTCATGAAGTGTCTTCACAAATTTCTCTCGATATTTCTTAAGGTCACTTGCAGTTTTTCCAAGAATTTTGAAGTTATTTGCCAAGTTTAATCTTCATGCATTCTTCAAGTTCTTTAAGTTTTCACACTGGCAAATTCTACAGCAGTTACTCAAGTTATTTTGCCGATTATTCCTTCTAAAAGTTTTTCACAGGTTCTGTCTTTTAGTTTTTAAGCAATTCCGTCAAAAAACCCTGCAGTCTATTCTGCAATTTCCGAAGTAGTTCATTGAGGTATCCTTAGGGCCATTTATGGACGAATGACGTAGGATTTCAGGGGGTTAGGTATGGGAAATTGGCCAAAAATGTTGCGTCATTTATGGAGGATCCCTAAAGAACCTTTTAGTTCAAAACTCAAAGAAATTCTTTATTGGAGGAAATCCTTTTTTCCTGGAGGCATCGCTAGAGAAAATACTTTTCGAATTTTTGAAGTTGTCCTTAACACTTCAGTCGTCGCGCTGTTGTATTTTGTACAACACTGGTAAAAAAACCTCGCTTTTCGATCACAACAGCAGCGTGGTGGTTCTGACGGCGGCCAACCACGCGACAACTGGAAGGAAATCCTAGGAAAATCAATTAAAACATCACTGGTTGACTTCCTAGAGGATTTAGGACCTTCTTTGGAGGAATTCTGGTAGATTCTTTGGAGTAATTTCCAAGAATTTTTACAAAAATTCCAAGTTCTGAAAGATATGTTGGACAAATTCTTGTAAGAGTGCCTTGGGAAGTCTGTCAAAACCATTAATAAGCGGTTTCTTCACCTCCGCTTAGGCCTTAATCCTGGTTTAATCGTATGGGTAAATGTGGTTTACGGCATAAGCAAAGGTGAAGAAATCGGCCCTAAATGAACTATGAACCTAAAGAAATCTCGCGTAACTTTTCAAAAGAACCTATCTAACATCGATTATAACCATTTTTATTTTTTTATTTTAACGGCCTGTGACGAATCGTAAACTTGACAATTTCTAGTTCATTATCTTGTATAATTGTTAGGTTCCGGGTCATTTGGCCGAATGCCGTTTGGCCGAAATTGAAAACAAAAGTGAACTACAGTTAGCATGGATTTATTATGAATTTCAAAGAACTTATTCATAAAAATAGGAAATATCATCATTGATATACATAAGCTTTATAGTTTTAGTTGAAGAAACAGTCAGAGCTGAAAGGAGAACATCCTAAATGTAAGCAGTTGTTCAATGCTATGCTAATGGTAATAGCCACCAGCAGATGTTTTGGCATCGCGTTTGTTAACTTAACAGTAACTGAAACAGTTTAAGCGTTAACTTTTGACAGTAACTGAAACAGTTTAAAACTTATTCGTCCTTCTGCTGGATCGGCTTGCTTCGATCCCTCGAATCGTACTAAGTAATATATGTCATAGTTCTGACATCAACAAGTCTTGGCTTCTTCTTTTCACAACGGAGAAACAGTGTACTTCTTTGGCGTTAGTGTTCACCGAGTCGGTTATTATTATATTCAAGAAATGGTGCAGAGTTCAGTTCCCAAGTTGTAATTTTAATCTTGGAGTAGAATGATATCTCATCTACACTCTTAAAAATAATGAAAATCACTCCGGACGTAATTCACATTATGACTGAATGGCACATAATGTAAGTGATGAAATGACGTAAAAATGGGTTCTGAAAGATGTATTGAAAGAAAAATGTAATTTTACATGATGAAGGACATGAAAACGATGCCGCTATGATTGACATTTCCCGAATCAGACACCATCGTATTTAAAATGAGACATAAATTCACGTCATTTGGCTCGCTTCTTTTATGTGCATTCAAAAGACGTAAAAACGCATGATTTTTTTTGGAGTGTGTAAGTTAAACCTTGAGCTAAATAAATATGTTTTGAAAAGAACGTATTTTAAGCTTTAATTAAATTAATTATGAAAAACATTTCCCTCTTGAAAGAACAGCCTATGAACAAAAGAAGGATAAATCTCTTATGAAAATTAAAACCAGTGCAATGCATAGAATAATTTATTTCACCATTACAACAACAAAGAATTGCCGATGATTTAAAGAAGGAAAAATTCCCAATTAAAATATAAGGTCAATCATTGCCGAAAGTAATGGAACCAGTATAACTAGAAAGAATAGCCTATGTTTAAAAGAAGGAAAAATTTCTGATGAAATCATTAAAAACACTTGAAACCTTATTACACCATTGGTAATCCAGTGGCGAATCGATCATCACCTCAGAGTCTTAACGTGAAGTGTGGAGTTCACAACTTCGTCCTGAATAAAAGGGTCGATGATATCATTCTCTTGGAGCACTTATATAGTGACAAACATGACGTCCCGTCACGTCATAAAAATCAACAAATTAATTAGCTTATCAGTTATTGGGTCACACTGATGAATCCTACACATCAGCGTTGTAGCAATTTGATTTTTTTGTTCATGATTCGGCCAAATGACCCTTTCGGCCAAATGGCATTCGGCCAAATGGCGTTCGGCCAAACGGCATTCGGCCAAACGGCGTTAGGCCAAATGGACGGACACCAATTATTATTTATATCGCTGGAATTATGGATGGATATCCGCATAACTTATCAAACACAAAA
This sequence comes from Aedes aegypti, assembly GCF_002204515.2. NCBI lineage: Eukaryota > Metazoa > Arthropoda > Insecta > Diptera > Culicidae > Aedes > Aedes aegypti. The sequence continues at coordinate 95,717,135 of NC_035109.1, read as the reverse complement.
TGATATAGAAATTTTAATAGTAAAACGACATAAAAATTGCTCTCGTGAGAGCTTCGTCATTGTGACTTGACGAAGTGAGCACATGAAATATAGCTTCGTCTAGTGACGGTGAAAAGACTCGTTTCGTCAGTGTCGCAACGCAAGTCGGTTATGATACTGAACAGCACGAATCATAACAGTGCAATACTAAAGCTTTTGGGAAGTTTTTGACTATACATCAAAATGTCATTGGATAGCATTCATATAAAAAAAAAAACGCAACAGAAGAGGTTAATGTGACTCAGATAGATAGATAAAGAGATAATAAACAAAAAGAGTTTCTCAATGTTATATGAGTTATTTTGAAAAAATACGTGAAACACCTTCGGTATAATATCTGAAGGAAACTTTAAGGAACCTTGTGAAGTATTTTCTGATGCAATTGCTGGAGGTAAGGATGAAAAAAATCATAAAGCAATGCGATCAGGTATGCTTTTTGTAATGTCACAAGACATTTAATAAACACTCAGAAAAAGCCTTAAGGCCCAAACGCCATGACAGCGGAACGGCAACGGAAAGCGGGTTTCCAGTATGAACTAACACATGCTTGTCGATTTAGTGTTCGTTCACTTTGATTCGTTGAAAGCTCAATCGAGATGGTGTAGTTCATTGTGGAGAACCGGTTCCGCTTTCCGTTGCGGTTCCGCTATCATTGCGTTTAGGCCTTTATTGCAATGCTTAGACGGATTCTCTGATAAATCCTTATAGAAACTCCTGGTTCCGTTATTTTTGTTTCCTTGGCTCATTTCGTCCCCTTAATGCTACAACTAGACAACTCGAAATTTAGATTTTTAGAGTTCAATTTGTCGAAACATAAATCTTAATTGAATCTTTCAGATATTCACAGATCATTAGCGTGTGATTCAAAGTAAACAAGTCAGAGATCACCTTTTCAATGACATTCTCTGTGATTAATCATCGCTTTGTCAAACGGTCAAACTTTCAATGTTGAATAGTTCAAAATTTGGATTTTCGAGATATCTAGTTGTAGCATCAACGGGACAATTTAATGTCTCTTCTGAGTCACTTTTTTGTGTTGTTTAGATACAAAAAAAAAACTGTTTTCACAGACAAGAACATCAGTTCGGTGAACACTCTTGAAAGATTGACATAAGTTTTCTGCTAGTTGCTTCCACGAATTATTTGTATAATAATTATTAATAACGATTATTTTTAACCCTAGCTAATTTAAACCCTAGGGCTAGTTCATGTCAGGAAGTCGTTACTATAACGTGTACGTCATAAGTGACTTTCTCGGGGATGGGATTCGATCCCAGGTCCGATGCACGAATTTATTGAAAGTAGTACTCTAAGTCCCCCTTTTTTACGCCAATGGTTAGTGCAAAGCTTTTTTCCCCGCACAGTCGATCTTATGGTGCCGCAGCAGCAGGGCACCATTAATCTGAAGGGGAACCTGTTCGGGAGCATGCGAGCTGCAGTGCATTCGAAAGAGGTCATAAATAAGTTGTTTTATGATGGGGACTCAATAATTAACTAAAAGTAGATCACTTATTCGGTTTCAGTCAAATAAGCAATTAACGACGCAGCTTATGACATAGTAAATTTTCCGTTTTTTCACTTCAGGTAATCGGCTTGGACATTTTTATGAAGATTGAAATATTACATCTCAATCGTTTCCTGCCGTATTTTAGAACTGTAAGCGATTTCTCCATGGATTTATCCAGGGACGAAAAAAATCATCCTCATTATAGGCTCATGCACAAGTTCACTCGTTGACGTTTGAGCGGTGCCGTGTTATTTAAGTGACCATACAAACTAGTGAATTCGGCATCGCTCAAACGTCAAATTAATGAACTCGTGCACTGGTCCATGGACCGATGCACGAGTTCATTAATCTGACGTTTGAGCGGTGCCGAATTCACTCGTTGCCATAGTCACATAAATAACACGGCACCGCTAAAACGTCAGATAGTGAACTTGTACATCGGTCCATACTCAATTCACTGACATTTATGCCTCCATCAAAGTAACCGCAACACCACCAATGGACCTATGCACGAGTTCATTATCTGACGTTTGAGCGGTGCCGTGTTATTTATGTGACCATGGAAACCAGTGAATTCGGCACCGCTCAAAAGTCAAATTAGTGAACTCGTACATCGGTCCATATGATTGTACCAATGAAGATGGCACAAAAGTAGATGAAGAAAACAAATAACGATGCCCGTATGTCGTTGGTGTTTTTGATTATCAGAAGCAGAAGAGTGTCAGTTGTAGAAAATTGATTATCAATGAGGTTCATATTAATTAAAAAATATGCTGCTTTACGGGTAATGAACGATCCGATGCACGGAATCGACTATATTGACGCGTCTTTAGTGTGCTTTGTGCAAAAATTACAACTTCCCGAAGAGGAATGTAAAAAAGTCAAGCTGGTTAGAATGAATATGATTTTTTGTTTCCGATTATCGCAATGTGGTTGAGTATCAGCAGGTTAAAAGGAGACTGAGAATCTTGCGGCAAGCGCTTTGCCAATCTTTGTTGTGTTGTCAAGGCGAGGATAAAAACAAATAAAATCGACGAAGATTCTACCCTAAGACAAGACGTGACAGGTCGAAGTACAAAAATGGTTTCGTGCCTGTCAAAAAAGACCACTTCTCATTGGTCGTTTTGGCAAAGGCCTACTTCCATATCGTTGAGTTTATTTGCAACAGGGCACTTCGTTGCTAGCCCAGCCGTGTTGCTCGTTTATATATTAGGGTTTTTATGGAAAGATTGGAAATTTTTCATGAAACCTTTTTGTTGCAAATGTATTTATATTCAACGTTAAGTTTACCGAATGTGCTTCTACAATGCTAAAATCAATGAAATATACTTAAATGACAGAAATATAATGGAAATTGTGTCAATTTTCCGAAAAATATCGCCGTTTTTAAATATATACCTAATTGTTTTAAGAGCTAGCATCATATATTGCACTAAATTAATGAAGCGTTCAAGAAACAATCAATTTATGATTCTTAATATTTGAATTTGTTCATAAGATTTACTTAAAAAGTATACTGGTAGCACTGGCTTTTGTATCGTCAAGGCTATTGACTGAAAAACAACTGGGCAGTCTTAGTTGAGCTGTCACGTCCTGTCCTTGATTCTACCCAGCATGCATCAATGTAGGCGAGGGTATATTGAGTATTTTGGTCCCTGGATTTATCTGCCCATAAAAACATCAGCGACCCATACTCCTTTCGAAACAAAACATTTTTCTCCTTCATCATCAAACTTCGGGGCCTTCCTTAGCCGAGTGGTTAGAATCCGTCCGCGGCTACAAAACAAAGTCACACTGAAGGTGTTTGGGTTCGATTCCCGGTCGGTCCAGGATCTTTTCGTAATGGAAATTTCCTTGACTTCCCTAGGCATAGAGTATGATCGTAGGTACCTGCCATACGATATACAAATGCGAAAATGGCAACTTTGGCAAAGAAAGCTCACAGTTAATAACTGTGGAAGTGTTCATTGAACACTATGCTTGCACCCAGTGAGGACGTTAATGCCAAGAAGAAAAAGTGTTCCAGCAGCAACATTGACATTCGAATTGACAAAACTCGAACGGTTACCTAGCCTAGAGTAGGTGGGAGCAAAATTAGTATGGCGATGAAAATGATGTGTACGATGTTCACTTTCAAAAGATTGATCGAGACATGAATCTTAAAATTTGCTATAAAACTTAAATATTTCTAAAGAACTTAATTTTATCTTCAAGTGAATTTGGATTTTTTGTGAATTTTTATTATGATTTTGGCAGAATTTTTCATCACCATTCAAATGAACTGTGTAACTCATTCTCCTGGAACGTGATGAACACTTAAAATTTGACCAATTCATTCGAAAGGAATCGCATTCCTCGTGTCGGCATACCGAACAAATAATCCAAAGCGTTGGCTGGATGAGATCATCGCATATTATCATCGTCCGGCGCGCCAACACGATCGTAAAAGTGGCAGAGATGGCTGCATGCTAATTTGTTGATTAAAAATCTTGGAACGGGTCTAGAACGAGTTCTCCAAAAAGAAGATACAAAACAATCCACGACAAATGGTCACACCTGTTTGACCTGTCGACTTTTTTTTTCCTCGGCATTCATTAACACGTTTTTGAATAAATTTGGAGAAAAACAGAGACGAACAGTGGATGGTTTCAAAACATTTGAAACTCTTGATTCGCAAATCGAACCCTTCATTAATTTTCGCTACAACCCGCAAAAAATCCTTACGTAACTTCGTCCAACCGTTAATTGGGCTTTGTCACTGTTTCGACAATGGCTCTTGAATAACTTTATAAATTGCTTCCTCCCTTCGGTTACACCCTGCAGTAAAACAAACGCGCCATCGAGGATCGCTACCGGGTGTTGGGAGATGTCGTAAATTATGCAAATTTGTGCATAAATCACCTCGACCGCTGATTGTCCCTCCGTCTCTCTGTCTCTCTTTCTGTGGAGAAAAGCAACACCTTAGACGATCCAAACACGAGATCGGAATCTTAATACAATCTTTTGGGCGAGTTGGATTTCCACCGAAGCAAATTACCAAACTTCGCTTGGTCGTCCGCTGGCAAATGATGATGAAGGCAGTAGTTCCCCGGATGAAAGAATTTGAAACGTAGATCACCGTCAATCCTCTCGGATCATACCCAAGTGGATGATGGGAAAAATCAGCTCTGACAATGACAAAAACAACAATGCTCGGCTTAGTTGCACAATGGTCTAGATTTGGCTAACGATTCAAATTAGCTGCAGTACACTGCTGATAAGACAGACCATACAGTACCGACGCCTGCCCCGGTGTCACTTTCACAACGAATGGGAAGTTGCCGTAATTATGATCGTTTGGGATGAATTAACTCATAAATCTCGAAAGGTTGGGTAAGATTTGAAAGTGCATGTAAACTAGCTACGGCTCGCCGTTGAAGGAATGCGAGGGTTGACATAATTGCTGCCATAGATTGTCAACTGAGGGCAAACACATTAGATTAGGATAAGATTGGAGTTGGATTAGATTAGCATTTGAATTAGATTTGGATTGGATTTGGATTAGATTTGGATTGGATTTGGATTGGATTTGGATTGGATTTGATTAGATTTGAATTGGATTTGAATTGGATTTGGATTTGGATTGGATTTGGATTATTGGAGGATTTGGATTGGATTTGGATTGGATTTGGATTGGATTTGGATTGGATTTGGATTGGATTTTGGATTTGGATTGGATTTGGATTGGATTTGGATTGGGATTTTGGATTGGATTTGGATTGGATTTGGATTGGATTTGGATTGGATTTGGATTGGATTTGGATTGGATTTGGATTGGATTTGGATTGGATTTGGATTGGATTTGGATTGGATTTTGGATTGGATTTTGGATTGGATTTGGATTGGATTTGATTGGATTGGATTTGGATTGGATTTGGATTGGATTTGGATTGGATTTGGATTGGATTTGGGGATTGGATTGGATTGGATTTGGATTGGATTTGGATTGGATTTGGATTGGATTTGGATTGGATTTGGATTGGATTTGGATTGGATTTTGGATTGGATTTGGATTGGAATTTGGATTGGATTTGGATTGGATTTGGATTGGATTTGGGATTGGATTTGGATTGGGATTTGGATTGGATTTGGATTGGATTTGGATTGGATTTGGGATTGGATTTGGATTGGATTTGGATTGGATTTGGATTGGATTTGGATTGGATTGGATTGGATTTGGATTGGATTTGGATTGATTGGATTGATTTGGATTGGATTTGGATTGGATTTGGATTGGATTTGGATTGGATTTGGATTGGATTGGATTGATTTGGATTGGATTTGGATTGGATTTGGATTGGATTTGGATTGGATTTGGATTGGATTTGGATTGGATTTGGATTGGATTTGGATTGGATTTGGATTGGATTTGGATTGGATTTGGATTGGATTTGGATTGGATTTGGATTGGATTTGGATTGGATTTGGATTGGATTTGGATTGGATTTGGATTGGATTTGGATTGGATTTGGATTGGATTTGGATTGGATTTGGATTGGATTTGGATTGGATTTGGATTGGATTTGGATTGGATTTGGATTGGATTTGGATTGGATTTGGATTGGATTTGGATTGGATTTGGATTGGATTTGGATTGGATTTGGATTGGATTTGGATTGTGAATTTGGATTGGAATTTGGATTGGATTTGGATTGGGAATTGGATTGGATTTGGATTGGATTTGGGATTGGATTTGGATTGGATTTGGATTGGAATTTGGGAATCTGGATTTGGATTTGGATTTGGATTGGATTTGGATTGGATTTGGCATTGGAATTTGGATTGGATTTGGACTGGATATGGATTGGATTTTGCGATTGGATTGGAATTGGATTTGGATTGGGAATTTGGGATTGGATTTGGATTGGATTTGGATGGATTTGGGATTGGATTGGATTGGATTTGGATTGGATTTGGATTGGATTTGGATTGGATTTGGATTGGATTTGGGGATTGGATTTGGATTGGATTTGGATTGGATTTGGATTGGATTTGGAATTGGGATTTGGATTGGGATTTGGATTGGATTTGGGATTGGATTTGGATTGGATTTGGATTGGATTTTGGATTGCGAATTTGGATTGGCTTTGGATTGGATTTGGATTGGATTTGGATTGGATTTGGATTGGATTTGGATTGGATTGGATTTGGATTGGATTTGGATTGGATTTGGATTGGATTTGGATTGGATTTTGGATTGGATTTGGATTGGATTTGGATTGGATTTGATTGGATTTGGATTGGATTTGGATTGGATTTGGATTGGATTTGGATTGGATTTGGATTGGATTTGGATTGGATTTGGATTGGATTTGGATTGATTTGGATTGGATTTGGATTGGATTTGGATTGGATTTGGGGATTGGATTGGATTGGATTGGATTTGGGATTTTGATGGATTGATTTGGATTGATTTGGATTGAATTTGGATGGATTTGGATTGGATTTGGATTGGATTTGGATTGGATTTGGATTGGATTTGGATTGGATTTGGATTGGAGTTTGGATTGGATTTGGATGGATTTGGATTGGATTTGGATTGGATTTGGATTGGATTGGATTGGATTTGGATTGGATTTGGATTGGATTTGGATTGGATTTGGATTGGATTTGGATTGGATTTGGATTGGATTTGGATGGAATTTGGATTGGATTTGGATTGGATTTGGATTGGATTTGGATTGGATTAGGATTGGATTTGGATTGGATTTGGATTGGATTTGGATTGGATTTGGATTGGATTTGGATTTTGGATTGGATTTGGAATTGGATTTGGAATTGCATTTGAATTGGATTTGGATTGGATTTGGATTGGATTTGGATTGGATTTGGATTGGATTTGGATTGGATTTGGATTGGATTTGGATTGGATTTGGATTGGATTTGGATTGGATTGGATTTGGATTGGATTTGGATTGGATTTGGATTGGATTTGGATTGGGATTTGGATTGGATTTGGATTGGATTTGGATTGGATTTGGATTGGATTTGGATTGGATTTGGATTGGATTTGGATTGGATTTGGATTGGATTTGGATTGGATTTGGATTGGATTTGGATGGATTTGGATTGGATTTGGGATTGGATTTGGATTGGATTTGGATTGGATTGGTTTGGATTGGATTTTGGATTGGATTTGGATTGGATTTGGATTGGATTTTGGATTGGATTTTGGATTGGATTTGGATTGGATTTGGATTGGATTTGGATTGGATTTTGGATTGGATTTGGATTGGATTTTGGATTGGAATTTGGATTGGATTTGGATTGATTTGGATTGGATTTGGATTGGATTTGGATTGGATTTGGATTGGATTTGGATTGGATTTGGATTGGATTTGGATTGGATTTTGGATTGGATTGGATTTGGATTGGATTTGGGATTGGATTTGGATTGGATTTGGATTGGATTTGGATTGGATTTGGATTGGATTTGGCATTGGATTTGGATTGGATTTGGATTGGAATTTGGATTGGATTTGGATTGGATTTGGATTGGATTTGGATTGGATTTGGATTGGATTTGGATTGGATTTGGATTGGATTTGGATTGGATTTTGGATTGGATTTGGATTGGATTTGGATTGGATTTGGATTGGATTTGGATTGGATTTGGATTTGGATTGGATTGGATTGCATTTGGATTGGATTGGGATGGATTTTGGATTGGATTTGGATTGGATTTGGATTGGATTGGATTGGATTTGGTGATTTGGATTGGATTTGGATTGGATTTGGATTGGATTTGGATTGGATTTGGATTGGATTTGGATTGGTTTTGATTGGATTTGGATTGGATTTGGATTGGATTTGGATTGGATTTGGATTGGATTTGGATTGGATTTTGATTGGATTTGGATTGAATTTGGATTGGATTTGGATTGGATTTGGATTGGATTTGGATTGGATTTGGATTGGATTGGATTGGATTAGGATTGGATTTGGATTGGATTTGGATTGGATTTGATTGGATTGGATTGGATTTGGATTGGATTTGGATTGGATTTGGATTGGATTTGGATTTGGATTGGATTTGAATTGCATTTGAATTGCATTTGGATTGGATTTGGATTGGATTTGGATTGGATTTGGATTGGATTTGGATTGGATTTGGATTGGATTTGGATTGGATTTGGATTGGATTTGGATTGGATTTGGATTGGATTTGGATTGGATTTGGATTGGATTTGGATTGGATTGGTTGGATTGGATTGGATTTGGATTGGATTTGGATTGGATTTGATTTTCAGATTCAGATTCTCATATTCAGATTATCAGATTTAGATTCTCAGATTCTGATTCTCAGATTCAGTTTCAGATTCTCAGATTCAGTTTCAGATTCAGATTCTCAGATTTAGATTCTCAGATTCAGGTTCTCAGATTCAGATTCAGATTCTCAGATTCAGATTCAGATTCTTAGTTTCACATTCAGACTCTCATATTCAGATTCAGTTTCTCAGATTCAGATTCTCGAATTCAGATTCAGATTCTTAGATTCAGATTCAGATTCTTAGATTCAGATTCTCAGATTCAGATTCTCAGATTCAGACTCTCATATTCAGATGCAGTTTCTCAGATTCAGATTTTCAGATACAGATTCTCAGATTTAGATTATCAGATTCAGATTCTCGGATTCAAATTCTGATCCTCAGATTCAGATTCAGATTCTTAGATTCAGTTTCAGATTTTTAGATTCAGATTCAGATTCTTAGATTCAGATTCAGATTACATTTAGATTCAGATTCTCAGATTCTGATTCTCAGATTCAGATTCTCAGATTCAGGTTCTCAGATTCAGATGCTCATATTCAGATTCTCAGATTCAGATTCTCATATTCAGATTTAGACTTTCGTGTTCAGATTCAGACTCTCATATTCAGATTCAGATTCTCAGATTCAGATTCAGATTCAGATACAGATTCTTAGATTCAGATTCTTAGATTCAGATTCAGACTCTCATATTCAGATTCTCAGATTCAGATTCTTAGATTCAGATTCTCAGATTCAGATTCTCAGATTCAGATTCTCAGATTCAGATTCTCAGATTCAGATTCTCAGATTCAGATTTTCAGATTCAGATTCTCAGATTCAGATTCTCAGATTCAGATTCTCAGATTCAGATTCTCAGATTCAGATTTTCAGATTCAGGTTCTCAGATTCAGGTTCTCAGATTCAGATTCAGATTCAGATTCTTAGATTCAGATTCTCAGATTCAGATTCAGACTCTCATATTCAGATTCAGATTTTCAGATTCAGATTCAGACTCTCATATTCAGATTCAGATTCTCAGAGTCAGATCCAGATTCTTAGATTCAGATTCTCAGATTCAGATTCTCAGATTCAGATTCTCAGATTCAGATTTTCAGATTAAGATTTTCAGATACAGATTTTCAGATTCAGATTCTCAAATTCAGATTCTCAGATTCAGATTCGCAGATTAAGATTATCAGATTAAGATTATCAGATTCAGATTCTCAGATTTAGATTCAGATTCAGATTCTTAGATTCAGATTCTCAGATTCAGATTCTAAGATTCATATTCAGACTCTCATATTCAAATTCAGATTCTCAGATTCAGATTCTGATTCAGATTCTTAGATTCTGATTCTCAGATTTAGATTCTCCTATTCAGATTCTCAGATTCAGATTTTCAGATTCAGATTTTCCGATTCAGATTTTCAGATGCAGATTCTCAGATTCAGATTCTCAAATTCAGATTCTCAGATTCAGATTCTCAAATTCAGATTCTCAGATTCTGATTCTCAGATTTAGGTTCTCCGATTCAGTTCTCAGATTCAGATTCTCAGATTTAGATTTTCAGATTCAGATTCTCAGATTCAGTGCTGTTCATCTAAAAGCTATAATTGTTCTAATATGTTCGTAATTCCCAGAGGAGCGTCAGTTGATGGTTGATTACTATCATTGAACCTTCAGTCCTCACAATCTCCCGAACAATGGAAGGTGCTTTTGCAATGTATTTCCTGATCATTTTGGGAATGAACAACGCGAATAGCTCATTTCATCATAAGCTACTTCGAAATCTAATTATCCGCTTCGGGCAAGAGTTGACATCTACTACTAATATCTGTTTGTTCCATTCATAGAAAACGGAGCAAAACGTTATTCGTTACTTAGCAGAGGATAATTCTGCAGCAACCCTCGCTTACCTAAACACGAATTTCTCAAACAATCGGTTGAAGTGCTCTGTCTACCTCATATTTGAAGCTTTGAACAACTTTAAGGAATCCGTACACAAGTTGAATGCATTGTTTCTTACGGAGGCATGGAATCCATCGGGGCTATTTATATTCTTCTGTGAATTCAAATGTGACGAAAGCACTGTGAAGATCTATACACACCTAGTTGAACGATACGGACTGCAGAGAACACTTCTTTGTAGGGTTTCGAATCTCACGTCTTACGATATCTTTGCGAAACAGCTAGCTACCCATAATACCTCAGATGACAGTTCCATTTCAAACTTGTCCGCTTTCAAACCTTTAACCAATGCCTACGGCTTCGTACTACGAGCAACAGGATCTTTCACCAAATTTCCTTATTTTCTGGCGAACAATGGAACTCCAAATGGACCATTCATCCAGATATTGAACGCCCTAGGGACCGCTTCAAACATCTCAACCCGTTGGCAGCAAAGGAGCAGCCTGTCTTCAAACTACAATTCCATGCTGTTATCAAACGAAGTTGATGTTGTATTTTTCAAAAATATCCGTTCGGCCCACACAATTCAGGTGGTGGTACAGGACCAGGACACACGCTGTCTGTTTCTCCACGAAAGACCAATCGAAAACTTCCTCGTCTTGCTGTCGAGACCGTTCACCGATTTGGCTTGGGTGCTGATCGCATCCGTTGCAGTACTATGTCTCGTTCTTGGTCACTTCTACGTGAAGTACTTTCCGCGAAACCTTCTGTTAATGGCCTTCTTCGGTATACCACTTCCCTGCCATCGGTTAGCTCGATCCGAGCGAATAGTCCTGCTCATGCTGAACTTGTTGCTTCTCATCCTCTCATCAGCCTACATCACGAAGATGCTGGAAGTCATGTACAGTGTCAAATATGAGCCGCACATCTAAACTATCCGGGAGTTTGGGCAGTCCGGTATGGTGGTGTACTCCGTATACACTGCGGAACGCGAGCAGATCCAGAACGTCTACCCTTCCTGGAGATTAGCTGACGTGGTTTCGAGTGAAACGATTCCCGAAGACAGTGCCATGCCGTTAAGGTGTGTTGTGGCGGAGTTGGTTCTACAGTCTCGTTTCAATTCGGATCCACAAACCGAAATGCGAAAGTTTTACGTTGTACGTGAACCGCTCTTTTGGGATGCTATCACTCATAGTTTTGCCAAGAGTAATCCATTGGTGGAGCGGTTCGTGCAGGTTTGGGATCGTCTGTATGAGGCGGGTATTGTACACCGGTTGGTTCGGGAGTTCAAGAATGAGAACCGCGAGGAAAGGAACGTATTTGCGGACAGTTTACTGCAATTTAACGATCTGATATCGATGTGGTGGATATTGGTGTATGGGTTTGGTGGAAGTGCGGTCATTTTGATGAGTGAAATCGCTTGGAGTTGCAGGATTCGTGTGAAGCGGTTCATAATTAAAAGTGTCAATAAAGTTAACTCTCGATAACTCGGAATATATACCGATCAAGTTATAGAACTATAGTAAAATTTGGTTCTCATGGCTTCTCCGTTAGTTTCTTTATCCGCAGTTGCATTTGGTGTTCTTCAGCTTCAATATCGATTTATAATGTTCGAATCAAATTCAAATTATGAAGAAAACGACAAAACTCAAACTACGAAAAATGTTTATACTTGAAAAGTTGGAAATAAAAATAGTTTGAACAAGAAAACTATAAAATACTGCATACTTAATATAGAAATATTAACATGTGAGTCTATGACAAAAAGTCGAAAGAACAAGGTTGAAGAGAATAAAATCAGGGACTAACGGTCGAACGAAAGATTTTTATATTAAATTTTCGGCCTTTTGGCCTATTGTTCTTTCGACGTTAAGCAAACTGGATATACCCCTGCATCTACGCCAGTTCATGCAGGAAGGTATAGGGGGTAAGGTAATTTTTATGGTAGAGAGGCTTGCTTTGGGTTAGCAGACTGCCTATGCATGAGGCGTAATGATGGAAGAATGGATACGTAGCAAGACGGTTTCTTATCCGTCTCTGGTTCTAGCGATTGCTTTGAACTAATAGATATGTATTGATTTAGATTTGATAGATACAACTACAAAGTACGAGGTATAGGACCGGCCTTCGATTGACCCCATGACCTTTTGCTTATGAAGTAGATGCGGTAGCCATTAAACCACCAACCCCGCCCCAAGAAACATGCGAGAATTATTATTACTAAATGAAACTCCTTATTTGGAATGTTCTAGTCTCTGACGATAAGCCCCATGTTTTTAGTAGTTTACGGGGCTGGTAGCAGGTCTCTAAAAAGCTTCTATTCTAATAAAAATGGTCTCTAAGGCCTCTTTTTTCCTTATTTGTTTGCGATACATTGCTGTCAAATTTAAGAGGTACTAGAAAAACCTTTCGAGACTATTACGTATCACAATCACAGGTTCTTCAGCAATTTCTTCTCGGATTCCTCGAGTAAGAGTTTCAGGAATTCTGCTAGTGATGTCTTTAGAGATTTCTTCTGACATATTTTAAGAGACCCCTCTAGAAACTCCTCTAGTCATTCCTATACATTATCTATTCTCCAAGAAATTCTTTCAACGGTGTTTCAAGGAACTCTGAGTGTTTTTTTTTTCAGAATTTGCTCCAAGAAATTCAAGAGCACTCTTAGTGTTTCTACCTCCAGTAATTTCCCAGGGACTATCTCAGGATTTTTTCCAGATATTTTTTTGTACTAATTCTTTCAACGATGTCCTTATCTGCTATTAGAGGAGATATTTCAAAGATTCATACAGAACTTATTCCATGAAAATCCACAATGGTTCATTTAAGAGTTTTTGAAGATACTTGGTTAGATTTTTTTCCATGAAGATCTACAAGAATTCCTACGCCAATGTTTGACATTATTATATGAATTCTTATATGAAATTGTACTTTGATTCCACATTTTATCGTGTAACTACAATGCAAGCCGGTTTTACTATGTGTTTCCTGATGTTTCTGAAGGTTAGCTCAAGCTGCTCGCTTTACCATAAGCTACTTCGAAATTCAATCATTCGTTTCGGGCAAGAATTGACATCTACGACTGACATCTGTTCGATACATGCTCAGAAAATCTAGAATTTTCTCCAGCATTTTAATCAACGATTACTTCTGCAGTTCTTTCACACATTTTCTCTAGTACTTTCTGAAGTGAGATCTTCGTAGATTCTTCAAAAGTTCACACTAGCCAATACTATAGGTAATCATTCCAGCAGTTCTACCGATCATTCCTACACATATTCCTTTAAGGAATTCCTGCAGAATATCATCAAGAGATTTGTTTTAGTATTTTTTCAATTATCTTAACAAGTCTAGAAAATCCTCCAAAGTCCAGGATTTTTTTTTCAGGGAGCCTTTTGGGAGTTAACCAAAGGTTTTTGTTTTAATTTAATCAAGTCTCATCAGATGTTACTATAGATTTTCCTTATCAAATACCTCCCGGATATAAAAAACAATATTTTTTGACTATCTGGAACATAGTCTTCAATCCTCGGAAAATTTATCAAAGAATTTTTGTGGAAGAAATCCTACGGTAATCTTAGGAGGAATCTCTAGAGAAATTCCTAAAGGCATTCTTAATGGCATTTGTGATTAAAACTTTGAAGAAATCCTGGACGCTAATTTTAGCATATCCCTGGAGAATATACTGGTTGAATTCTGAAAGGTGCTCTAAACGAGAATCTTCGTGAAAGTACTAGAGAAAGCTATGCAAGAATCATTGTATACATTCCTGGAGAGCTTAGGATGTTTTTGAAAATAATCGGATAGAATCTTTGGAGGAATTCCTGATGGAATTTCTGAGATACAGTAAAACCTCCATGAGTCGATGTTCTTGATGGCTCCCTTAATCACCTTTCCAAAGCATTTCTGCTCCATGACTCGATATTTCCATGAATTGATGGTTCCTTCAGATGGAGACTCATGGTTTGCATGTAACTTCAGTGGTTGTTCGTAGAAAAAATCTGGAAGGTATCTAAAACAAAACTCTTGGAGGGGTTCCGTTACAAGTCGAGGGATTCCTTAGAAAGCACTGGTTTCCTGAAGAAATCTTTGGAGTTATATTTCAAGGAAAATTTTGGACAAATACCTGAAAAAAACTCCTGGAGAAAATAATTAAAAATATGCATACATAAATACGAGCGGTGGTGCGTCATTTGGCATAAAGTCGTTTGGCATAAAGTCGTTTGGCATAAAGTCGTTTGGCATAATGGTCATTTGGCATGAAGTCGTTTGGCATAAAGTCGTTTGGCATAATAGTCGTTTGGCATAATGGCCGTTTGGCATAATGGCCGTTTGGCATAATAGTCGTTTGGCATAATGAGTCTGAAGCCAAGAATTCCTTAAGATGACATTCGTTTTTGCGTTTATATTGAATCTTTCTGATGACATCAGGCTTGTTTTGAAGTCAATTGATACAAAATGCCACTTTGTTCAACAACCATATGCTAGTATTATTTATGCCAGTATTATTTTATTAATTATCCAGAAATCACCCTTCTTTTAAAAAATAATCCTACTCCTGAGTTTCGTTTCGCTATTGGAATATTTTTTTGCACTGAAGATTTTGATATATTTAGCACAAATTTACCCTTCTTTCAAACATTATATTTTTTTTTCCTAAATATGATGTAACCATAATTATAGGTATAAAGGCTGTAGATTTAAAATTTAAGTAAATTTCACCTTTTTTATACATAGGCTGTTCTTTAGAGCTATATTCTTTAGATATTTTTGTTTCCAACTGACAAAAGGTCGACAATCGATAACATTGATCTGCTCAAGTTAAAAAGAAATCGATTACTGCAGTTACTTCGATGGGTTGTGCTACTTTTCCCCGAATATCGTTTCCATGAACGCCAGTTCCCCGAGTATAAGTTCCTTGAATAACCCGTTTCCCCGATTAGCCCACTTCCCCGAAAAGTTTTTGGCACACATAATTGTCGTAACTTTATATATTTCGGGGTGGTGAACGAACTAATCATCTAATATGCACCCTTCTTTATTTAATTGGCGCATCTTTCGAGTATTACCGTCCTCAGCATTTTTGCCAACATGTGTTTAGCTGAGAATGACAGAACACCTCCTTCTTTTGATTGCTTATCGTTATTTCTCGTTCACTATCCAGCCACTGAAGACTATTATAGCACCTATTTAAACTGCGCCGGGGAACTGGCATTCGGGAAACCTATGATTCTGAATGTAATTTTTTATGTCTTTTCGTTTTATTATGCCGCAATGATTTTTGGAATCCAATCTTCTATTGATTTAATCTTAAATTTTGTCTTCTTTTAAAAATAGGCTGTTCTCAATATTTATACTGTTTTAAATTTTATTATTTAGTAGAGCTAACCATTAACCATTTTCATATTTTGCTGTTTGATTAATTCTTGCAAGACTTGCTGTTAGAATGATAATTACTTTAGAACCTGCCAATATTCAAGATATTTTTTTTTGCAAACACATGATATCCTTTCGAGATATACTGAAAAAAAAACAATCACACATTTTCCCTTCTTTCGATAATAGAGTGTTTTTGACGTACACTTCCAAAATTAAAATTTATATTGAATCGTTTAAAAGTTTTGCCACACATATTTTCTTTTAAAAATGTGTTGTTTATTTGAGTTATGTTGAGGGAAGATTTTTTTTGCGTTAAAATCTTATACATTTTAAACAAAACATAGTCTGCTCTCGTATATTGGCTATTTTTGCATTATGCTGCAATATTAGATCTTTTAATATTTTGCAAATAAATTTTCCCTTCTTGATAAAGTAATTTCATCAAGTGTTACGTCCAAACTGGGACAGAGCATGATCTGCTGCGAAATATTCTATTAGCGTTCCTTTTATTAATAACTGCGATCTTTCTTTGCCAATTTAATAATTTCAAATATGTATTTCGCAACAAGCTCAAAGATACTCTATGTTCTGAGATATGGAGAAAATTATTGTTTCGAAGAGATCTTCCACCAGACCTATCACGAATTTTATTTAGTTATGCTATCTAATGTCACAACAATTTTTGACATTCATAGCTTGGAAAATCTCTGAACGAACACCACGCTTATATTTTATTATGGATTCGGTGGTGTTGATCTCGATGAAAGCTTCAAAAATGCCGATATTCATTCTAAGTAAATCATTATGCCAAATGGCCATTATGCCAAATGATCATTATGCCAAACGGCCATTATACCAAACGACCATTATGCCAAACGACTTTATGCCAAACGGCTTTATGCCAAACGACCATATGCCAAACGGGGTTCAATCAATACGAGCTGTAATATTAGTGGTGACGCTAGGAGGAAATCCTAAAAAAAATCTTAGAAATATTCCTAAAGGGCTACAAAATTCACTGAGAAAAAAAAAAACATCCTTTTGGGATTTTTTTATGCCTATTTGGTCCCTTAGCTTAGCTTTTTCTGGTCTCTTTTTTCAAGCAAGAGGTCTCTTAATTTAATATTTTCAAGTCAAGTTTACTAGAGATAGGGTAAGTGATACAAAAGTTTTGCACTACATCTTCCAATAGTTGTAGTGGTGCTATTTATTCTGCGGAATTCTAGCGGTTGAATGATGTTAAATCGTGCCTATTTCCTCCATCCAAAGAACATCTACCCCAATTCAACAGAAGAGCGAAGATTAGGCAGATGAGATGCACAACCAAACATAAGCGCTATTAGGGTTGTAATGCCAATTCAGTTATAACCAGCCGATGAGTGTTTTGAAAATCCTGAAGTTCGTGGACTTATGTGTCAGAAGCAAAACTTATATTTGAATAAAAATAAAATGGTGTTTGTATGTCACGAGTTGGTTAGAGAACTGGTCAACATATTAGCATTATTTCTTCATTGTTGCATTCATCCAGATTCTGGTGTGTTTGCGTGTAGTTATATTGTAGGAAAGTCTTCGAAGCAGTCATAAAAACAATAAAAAAACAAATCTGTCATTGTGTATGGGTGATAGGATGTCATTTTCAACAGCCTACTTAATGGCAAGACAAAGTTTTCCTGTCTATCTTCTATCTTCTATCTTCTATCTTCTATCTTCTATCTTCTATCTTCTATCTTCTTTCGTCTATCTTATATCTTCTATCTTCTTTCTTCTATCTTATATCTTCTATTTTCTATCTTCTTTTTTCTTTCTTCTATCTTCTATCTTCTATCTTCTATCTACTATCTACTATCTTTTATTCTATCTTCTATCAATATTCTATCTACCAACTTCTCTCGTCTATTTTCTATCTTCTATCTTCAATCATCTATCATCCATCTTCTATCTTCTATCTTTCATCTTCTATCTTCTATCTACTAGCATGGCACAACAGCATTTGCATGGTCAACTAGTTAAAAAAAATGAATTTTACAAATGGGCTTCAAACTTACGTCTCCCCAGTACGCTAGACAGGGCTCTGTAACCTGAAATCGATGGCCATGATGACCCCACGTTATCTTTTATAACTGTCGCAATATTTGTAGCCCTCCCAGTTTTCAAGATAAAGTTCACTTTTCTTGAGTATAGAAGCCGTTAAAATCAAAAACAAAAATCTCCATCAAATCTGTGCTCGCCAGTCGTCTTCTATAGCTAAGATACATGTCTGGACAACATTTCTTAAAAATCGTAGGTCTCATTTTGAATTTACGCCCTTTGGCAGTTATGAGTCCACGAGTCCACAATAAAAAAAAAAACAAAAAAAGAACGAATTTTCATTTTTCGTGATTATTAAAAGAAAAATTTGAAGTTACGCTCTTTTTTAAGCGTAATCATTAGAATTTAATTTTAAAAAGATCAAAGAGGCATTCTAAAGCTTTTCAAAACTTACTGAGTTTTGAAAGCTTATATTCTGGATAATTCAGTGAACCACGTCAGGTTTTAAAACATTTCACAGGCAGTACATCTTCTTCTTCTTCTTGGTAATACGTCCTCACTAGAACAGAGCCTGCTTCTCAGCTTAGTTTTCAAAGCACTTCCACAGTTACTAACTGAGAGCTTTCTTTGCCTAAGTTTCCATATTCGCTCGCATTCGTATAATGTGTGGCAGGTACGCCCCAGGGAAGTCAAGGAAATTTCCTTTACGAAAATATCGTGGACCGACCGGGAATCGAATCCATACACCTTCAGCATGGCTTTGCAGTACATAGTTACGTGCTTTACTTATAACAATGCGCAAGTGAACCTTAAAGAACATTTCCAGATTTCAAGTTTTAGGTTGTAGCTAGCTACCCATCATAACTTGTTAAATTTTTTTTCTGGTTTTAATTTTTCTTCAAATTCTTCTAAGTCTTACTGTAAAATTGAGTTTGAGAATTTTAAAGTCAGTTTAGTGTATTGAATAAAAGGGAATTAACGACATCAAAAGCAGCAGTAAAAATGGAATGGGAAAATAAATATATAAAGCAATCGTTTATATTTTATTTCATGGAGTTCAACATCGTTGCAAATTCTCTTGCAGATCTTAATTTTGAATGTTTGTCTTGAAAATTCAAAAATTCATTGTATTGTGACAATCAACCCGAAGGAGATTTTCAGCTGCAGTAGTGACCCAATTTTGTCAGCCCCCGATTTTATCTACCCCCGATTTTAGCACCCTTCTTGACCCGATTTTGTCTACCCCGGATTTTAGCATCCTTTTTTTCCCGATTTTGTCAGCCTAAAATTTATATTTATTTTAATTAGACTAAACACGTCTATACTGGCGATTTTGGGTGCATAAAGTCAATTATGACCTTGGCCACGTCTATACAATCATCTCAAGATCGAATTTTTGAAATTTTTGATAAGATCATCAATGTTACCTTGGACTTATCAATGTTACCTTGAATTACGGTACATAGAAAATGGAAGTAAAAACAATTGTTTATATTAACATAATTATAAAACTAAGTCCTTAAGTTAAAATAATATGCTCATAAGAACACTAAGCTGAGAAGCAGGCTTTGTCCCAGTGGGGACGTAATGCTAGAAAGTAGAAGAAGTTAAAATAAAACTTAAAACCAGTCGAAAAATTTTATCCAGATTTTAGCTCTTTCCCGATTTTGTCAACCCTAGATTCAGCATGGGGCTGACAAAATCGAGACATTACTGTATAACCTAAGTAAATACACTAACAACTAGGGAGTTCAAGATAATACATCTGGAAAAAAATGCATAGCTCAAACAGTACGATTTCTTTAATTTGCCTTCACCGGTTATGGCGGCTGGAAGTTAAACTCGTGTAAGTTTGGATAAAAAAAATGCTCTGCAAGTGCTATGATTATGAATTTAATAAAACAATATATAACTGGATAATCCCTGTATTTCATAAGTAACTTACAAGTATTGCTAACTTCTCTTCATTCGGTTTTCTTTCACACACGTCTTACTCTGCAATCTGCAATTACTTTGAATAAGATTGTAACACACACCTCTCACGCCAAGGACCTGGGATCGAATCCCATCCCCGAGATAGTCACTAAAAATTTCAGTGACGACTTCCTTCGGAAGGGAAGTAAAGCCGTTGGTCCCGAGATGAACTAGCCCAGGGCTAAAAATCTCGTTAATAAAGATAAAAAAAAATAATAAGATAATACAGCATAGTACGACTCGATCACAAAGATCTAAATTGGAAAGAAAGAAGCAAGTTGTAGTTTCTATAATAGTCTCTGAAGATTTTAAGTGATGTTAAAAAATGTTAAATGTGAGTGCTCAAGTTCGCCGAGTCATCAGGATTATTCTGTAAGGAAATTTTTTTTTCTATCTTTATTAACGAGATTTTTAGCCCTGGGCTAGTTCATCTCGGGACCAACGGCTTTACTTCCCTTCCGAAGGAAGTCATCACTGAAATTTTTAGTGACTATCTTGGGGATGGGATTCGATTCCAGGTCCTCGGCGTGAGAGGCATGGGTTCTAACCACTACACCAGGCCCGTCCCCCTGCAATGAAAATTATTTCACGATCCATAATAATATAAAATCGGCTCCGTAATGTCTTAAAACATTTGAGCCTCTAAGAAATAAGTTAATTGTGGAAAACTTCTAAGACATCAATAGCAGATTGTCTTTAACATTAACGATATTAGAATGCTTCTTCAATCTGTTTGAAATTAATACTTCTGGTGGTCACGTCTCAAAAAGGGCGTAATTCGCAAATTTGATCCACCCAGAGGCTACAAACAACTAGAAAACCTACTTTGAATCAAGTTTTGATGGGAAATTTATTTTCATAATCACGGAAAATGAAAACCCGTTAATTATGTTTGTTTTATTTTGTGGACAGAAGGGCGTAAATTCAAAACGGGCCCTCACTGAACTGAAAATCGAATGTACATCAAGTACATTTTCTCGCTAAAGTTCAGTGTTTGGGTTACGAAGCATGAAAAACCGTTTAAATATCACTGATTTCCTTTGAATTTGTAGACTTATCACATCAAAAGGGCGTAACTTCAAAACGGGCCCTAAAGAAAACGACGGATGAGCACAGGTTTGATAGATTGGTTCCTGATAATAACGATCCTGAGAGCACCGTGACAAAGATAAATGAGATAATTTTGAATTGGTATTCAATGTTTTGCTGAAAGATATGATAAAATCCTTTTAAAAATATTGACTTTTGTGATGTCAGTCAGTAGTCACATGAAAAAATATGAAGCAGCTGGGTGATTTTTCTAACAATTATGTTACTTAAAAAGTATTAATTTCTATTTTCCCGAAATATTATGAGAGAGCGATAATATTATTGTTTTTGAAAACACCATATTAACCTTCGGGCTGTCGCGCTGTTGTACTTTGTACAACAGTTGTGATTTATATGCTATCATTTTGTAACAAAGGTATCTATCGACACCAAACCAAAATGTATTCCTCACGAATCTTCTTAAGAACAATACTCGACAGTTTTTATTTACAGTATGGCCACTTATAATACGGTAAAATCAACAAATGTACATGAAAGTCGCATAATAATGAACGCACTATATACGGTGCGAGTAAACCATAGTTTTAAATCGGTATATCTCAAAATCCAGATAATATAGAAACTTGAGGTCTTCAGTCTAGTTGTTCAGGAGGTGAAGCGTTATCCGATGGTACCTTATTTAATTCGGAACTTGACCGCTAGGTGGCACTAGTGGGCATGGAACTTTTACTTTTGTTTTGCAGATATTTCAGGATCCTGACCATTTATAAGGATGGTGTCTTCGGTAAAGTTGTTTAGTAAGTTAAGGAGTATCATTGTTCGAGCTAGTTGATTCAAAAATTTGCCATCAGGCGGCGCTAGTGCGCATGAAAGTTTTGATTGCAGATATCTCAGGATCCAGACCACTTAGAAAGATAGTGTCTTCGGCAAAGTAGCTCAGTAGCTCAAGGGCTATCATTATTTAAGCCAAGAAATAGGATATTTTGCCACCAGGCGGCGCATTATTTTACAAAATCTCGAACTTTAAGGATTAAAAAAAGAAAGAATTTGAGCTACTGAACAACTCTGCCGAAGACACTATCTTTCTAAGTGATCAGGCTCCTGAGATATTTGCAAAACAAATGTTTATTGCTCACTAGCGCCGCCTGGTGGCAAAATTTTGAATCAACTAGTCCTTGAGTTACCGAACAACTTTGCCGAAGACACCATATTTCTAAGTGGTCAGACTCAGTCCTGAGTTATTCTCAAAACCAAGGGTGTTGTACAAAGTACAACGCGCGACTACTCGCGTTACAAAAATTCTCGCGACGACCGAAAGGTTAAAAATTAACGATGTCATGTATGTCATGTATAAATAACTAAAATGATTTATAATTTTATTTTCAAATTTTTAAAGTTTGAATTTCTAAAAAACCTAATGAAGTAACTTTTGAAAAATTTGACAGGTTTTCGTTTTTTTTTCACTAGGACGGTCTTTTTTAGCTTCTTGGCTATCTCCATCGGTATATCCTGAAAAGTTATTCCAGTCGTTCCCAACCCTTTTAAAGCTGTGACCGCCTTCCAAGTTTTGAAGAAACATTCAGTGGACTTCTGAAAATAAATGCTTTAATGAATATCGAAATAAAGGATTTTTGCATTTGAAGTATTGAGTCAGATGAGTTTAATTTAGTTGAAAATATCGATCGGAATTGAATAAATTTCACAACTCTATGCACAACATCTTTCAAAGTTCTCGTCAGAAATTCAAAAGAATGTCCAAAAAATAATTCAATTATCACATCAAGCATTATTTTTAGAAAGTTCAAGTGAAAACCTGCAAAATATCATGAATAATTTATTATTTTTTTCTTAGTTACCAAGCGAGTAACTCTAATATCATAAGTTTATCGTGAAGTAAAATTTCGCTAATCAATACTAAGACATAATATAATATTTTATAATCTTTTCTTTTTTCTTCATTACAGGTACTTATGATCTGGTTGTCTCATCTTGTAAGTAGATAATATAAGTAGAATAATAGGGTTTTGTTCTTCTTTGTCGTAAGCGCTACTATTCGTCGTATCAAACTTTAAATGTTCCACTACGGCGGATATTCAAACTTACCTGCAACATAGATTCATTATCCAAGTGTAATTTTGTGAAAGCTGTTATGGTTTGTACACTTGTATACCAAAAATGCAATAAAACTACTGTATTTTGGTAAATAACTAAAGTTCAATCATCCACTTTGCACTTTTTCACTGAAATCGCATGGACGAACACGATTTGGGAGAAATGCTTAGCGATCGACTGAGCCACATCACTTACCAACACATGTTTCTTCCCGCCCCCGTGGGTGACTTACTTCGCCGGGCACTTATTTTCACTATGGAAAACCTTCGTACTTCTTCACTGAGGGATTTCATTCCAATCACACGCCGTAAAACTTCAATAAATCACCAAATTTTACGAAATTTCCTCAACCTCCGCGTATAATTAAGAATGTAAACAAAGTTTAATACGTCGTACTGAGAAAAAAAGCATGTGTGTATCAATGTGTGCGCGACGCTCGACGTAAAAATACGATTCCTTTGATTGTGTTGTTTTCGCTGTACTGTGAGCAAATGCCATAATTGTACAGTCAAAAGGAATTGTGTTCATATATTCGGGCTGAATTTTGATGACGAACAATTAATTTTAAAGGAAATAAGTATATTCCATCATGCCGAAGGAATGGAGGGAGATGCCCGTAGATCTATATATTCTAGTAAAACATTTTATTATAGCGTTGATATGTTGTGTTTTAACCACTCAATACACACAGTGAGCCGTAAGTTGTGAGACGAATCTGGAAACTGATTGCAACGGAGTTGAAAACGATACGACGGATTGAGAATACGGTAAGATGCATTTTCTTTGCATTATTTCCAAAAAGAGATCAAGATTTATCAAAATGTTATTGTACAATGCTAAAGCCGTTATGAGAAAGAATTGTTTGGCATCGGTTTGTATCAGCATCATTCACTGCAATACTGGGAAAATTGCAGTTCTCACTGATCATTGCTTAATACGATGGATACTAGCACATCATCCTATAAGTAGAGAATATTATTGGAATGGAACCATACTTCAAATCTTCAAGGATATAAATTTGTGGGAACAAACAGAACTCTACACTGAAACTTTGACTGAATGGTTACAACCAGCGATTGTTGACATATTGTCACATAATGTGTGGCTTTGTCCTACCACATTTACATGCTGCTGTTGACAATATGATGAACTATTTGAGATTCATTATTTCACCGGCAACAGGTTGAAGTTTTAACTTAGAAAAATTTTCTAAACTTATACCCCTGAGACTTGGAAATAGTTACTTATCATCAGAAGTTATCGAGATACTCCCATACGAGTCTATCAGCTTTATAATTATTATTTTCTTGTAGGGCATAAACTATTATAATTGTTTCCCTGGGGCGTAATTTAGTATCGTGCTTGTTATCAATGATCACACAGCAACTCTGATGCAATTGGTACTTTCTTCCTTCACTATTCTAGCTGATTATCATCAACCCGTAGCAGACGATGAAAGTTGCATTCCATCTGTGCTGTGTGATTGTGGGAGCAACCATTGTAAACTCCTTCGCGAATGAAATTCTGCTCTCAAAGTTCATAGTCCGACTAGGACAAGAAGCGACATCAACGATAGACATCTGCTTGATCAATGCTTCGAAAACAACGCAGAACCTTGTCCGAAATCTCGCCGAAGACAAGTTCTCGGTAACATTTGTTCATTTGAGTACGCAATCGACAAACTATCCGCTGAGGTGTTCTGTCTACTTGATTTTCGAACTTCTGAACGATTTCATCGATGCCAGTCAGCAATTGGACAACTTGTTCCTCACCGATGTGTGGAATCCCTCAGGACTTTTCGTCTTCTCGTTCGAAACAAGCAACGCTGTAGAAACTACTGGAATCTACTCGCGCATTGTAGAGCGATACGGATTACGGAGAACACTACTTCAAATGCATTCGAAGTTTGCATTCCATGATATCTTTGCGAAGCAGCTTACGATCTTCAACATGTTAGACTACGATATTTTACGGAAGCTCTCCCCAACCGAGCCACTAGTCAATGCCCATAGCTATGAACTACGAATATCAGGTTCCAACACTTTGTATCCCTATTTCACGAAGCGCAGCGGTGACCCAATGGGACCCTTTGTCCGGGTCCTGAACGCTCTGAGCACCACTTCGAACGTCACCATCCGCTGGCTGCACAAAGAAAAATTCTCGCCCAACCACAGTTACATGCTGGAGTCCAATCAAGTGAACGCCGTGTTCTTCCAAAACATCTACTCAACCTCCACAATCAGGCTAGCTAGTCACTTTCAAGACACGACGTGTTTGTTTCTCCACGAGAGACCCATCGAAAACTACTTCATCCTGCTGTTGACACCGTTCACCGGCTTGGCGTGGGTATCGATCACATCCGTGGCCGTGGTATGTATCGCGCTTGGGTACCTTTTCGGAAAGTACTTCCCGCGGAACCTTCTGTTGATGACCTTTTTCGGACTACCGCTGCCCTGCCATCAGTTGACCCGTTCCGAGCGAATAGTCATGCTGATACTCAACCTATTGATGCTGATCCTCTCGTCGGCCTACCTCACGAAGATGCTCGATATCATGTACAGCCTCAAATACGAGCACCACATCCAAACTATCAGGGAGTTTGGACAATCGGGCGTCCAGGTGTACTCTCCGGATGCTGATGAACGTGATCGGATCCGGATTGTGTACCCTTGGTGGAGGGTAGTTGGACCGGAACCGGGAGGCAAGATCCCTAAGTACAGTGCCATGGCGATTAGATGTGTGGTGGCGAAGTTCTTCATTCAATCTGCCTTCAATCCGGACCCAAAAACCGGAAGGGTACGGTTGTACATTGTGCGGGAACCGCTTTTTTGGGATGCCCTGGTACACAGTTTTGCCAAGAGTAATCCACTGGTTGAGCGATTCGGAGAGGTTTGGAGCCGGATGTACGAGGCGGGTATTGTCCAGTGGTTGATTGAACGATTTGTGAATGAACATTACGAGAAGAGGAAACCATTTGATGAGATTCTACTGAAGTTTTACGATCTTATAACGATGTGGTGGATATTGGCGTATGGATACTGTGGCAGCGGGATCGTTTTGCTGGGTGAAGTGGGGTGGGACAGATTTCGGAAGAACAGGGTCTCGAAGTTTCAACGAGAAGGGTAAAAATTCAAATGCTGCAAATATGCAAATATGCTTCTAAACCTCTCTTCGAACGGTAAGCAGGATTGATAGTCTAGTAAAAAGCTACAGCTTCAGCCTTGTAAGCGGAAGGTTATCGGTTCAACTCCAGGCTAGTTTTTTTTCCATTTACTTTGTATGTGTGTTTAATTAGATGACTTCTGGCTGTTTGAAGTCAAAGAATAATTGGCGTTAATTTTAAAAAGAACCTATCTAGCATTCAGCGCAATACTGAAACTTTCGGGAAGTTTTTCACTATAGATGGAAAGACAATGTTCTTGGCTATCGTTTCATACAGAAAACACAACAGAAGTAGTTAATATGGCTCAGTTATTGATGCGAGAGAAATTAAACAAAGAGAGCCTCTCAATGTTAGATAGGTCCTCTTACAAAGCTACGCGTTACCGGAAACGGAGAAAATCTTTCTACATTTCAACCTACACCATATTAGTATGTGTGTGATCCACGCGCAAATACAGATGACGCGTGAATGGTACATCATTTTCTCCTCAATATTCTTAAGAGGCATTAAGTCATTTTAATAAATAAAAATGAAAGATCTCCAACACTTTTTCACTCAGAATTCCTGTCATTCTCAAACAGTAAGGTATGGCCATAGACCTAAAATATTTTTATCAAAGAATAGAAAAAAAACAACTGAAGAACGGATATCCTTCAGTTTGAGAATAGAAGTCGCTTCGCCAAAGGACGGAAGTTTTTCTGTTATAAGATGGAATCATCTCCGTCAGGACTGATGGAATTCCATCCAGGACGTAAATTTCTCAATCGAAGCATAAAAGTCTTCTCGTGATAATTTTAGAATTATTTTCGTCAAGGACAAAAAAAAATCTATCTAGAGAAGGAAACTATGCGACCGTAGAACAACAATCTTTCAGTCAGTGAATGAGAGTGGTTCGTCAAAGGACTGGAGCAGTTAATCAATTGTCACTAAACACGCAGCAACAAAGACATGGGGATTTTTTTTTATTACCGTACAAATTGGGCCGAAGGGTCTCAGATTTTCATGAAACTTTTTCCACAGGCAGGGCTCATGGATATATGAATAAAAAAAATTGAGAAAAAATTCTGGGTCGCCTATTTTTCCGGAAAACTCAGGTGGAAATTTTTTGTTTTCCCTTGACACTACTTACTTTTAAAAATCATAACTCAAGAACGAAGCATCGTAGAAACAACCGATAACCTAAAATTGACCATAGATCAGGAACTAAAGAAAAGTACATCCTAAAAGTTACTAGAATTGAAGTTTATAAAGTTTCTTTCTTAAAAATATTTTATTAAAAAAATTCCACGAGTTCGGGCATAGATTTTCCAGCTTTTCTTTATGAATTTACCCAACGGTGGAAAATTTTGTGGAGAACTTTTTCCAGTTCATATTTTTTTTTTGATTTCTGAGAAAATTTGCTTGAATTTTCATATAAAAACTTTGTTTCTACAATGTTTCGTTCTTGAGTTATGATTTTTCAAAGAAAAGTCTTATATGGCACATCTGGACATTTTTCACAAAATTGGCCATAACTCAAAAACGAAAAAAAAGTGCATTCCAAAAATTTCAGTGATTAAAGCTTATAAAATTACCTTCTCGAAAATATTTTTTTGAAAATTTTCCACGAGTTCGGGCATAGTTTTTCCGGCTTTTCTTTACGAATTTTCCCAACGGTGGCAAATTTTGTGGAAAACTTTTGCCAGTTCATATTTTTTTTTGGATTTTTGAGAAAATTTGCTTAAATTTTCATATAAAAACTTTGTTTATACGATGCTTTGTTCTTGAGTTATGATTTTTCAAAGTAAGTAGTGTCAGGGGAAAACAAAAAAATTCCACCTGAGTTTTCCGGAAAAATAGGCGACCCAGAATTTTTCTCAATTTTTTTTTATTCATATATCCAAGAGCCCTGCCTGTGGAAAAAGTTTCATGAAAATCTGAGACCCTTCGGCCCAAACCCGTACGGTAATAAAAAAAAATCCCCACATCTCCTATTCTTATTGCAACAAATTTGTTCCGCAATAACAGTTTATCACCACTTGAACAGAATATGACAATGATCGCTCGAGGCTTCGCATTGCAATTTTCGGGAACCTTCTCAGTATTGGTAAACATTGCCATATTTTTAACAGCATCAATAAAACAATTTTGGTTTTGTGTTTAAAACAACTGATTAATCGCCAGTTGAAAAGGTTGCAACAATGTTGCGCCCTGTGATTGTCATGACAATTTTGCTTTTGATTGTATCCCAAACCGCACGAGTAAGGACAAACGGTTGTGAGCGAGCTTGTGTGTGATTCGGCCCTTTAAGCACGGTATTTTTTCTCTCAAAGAGCAGAATTCGTTCAGTCTAAAGATGTAAGCCGTTCAAAAGAGCCTTTTATTTGGAAAGACATGTTTTTGTCAAAGCATGGGAGAATGCCTTTTCTTCAAAGCAAAGAAATCCTTTGAACATAGAATGTAAGTCGTCCCGTTTTTAGGCAGAATTTTTTGCATAAAAAAACATTCGAAATTCGGTCAAAAAAGGTTATCTTTCCGAAAAAAACAGCGGTCTTTCAACCCACGGAATTGGTTCTGCCAAGAGATGTGAGCCATTACATCGAGAACAGAAGTCGCTTCTTCAAGGACAAAAGTCTTTCCTTCAAGGCGCTTGGCAAATCCATCAATGGACAAAAATTTTTCCGTGATAAGTCGAAGTTATTATCGTTAGAAGTCTATCCATCATGTTATCAAAATGATTCAATCAAAGAGCGGAGATTTTACAGTCAAAGAATGAGAGTCGTTTCATCAATGTACGGAATATTTTCCGTCAAAGAACGGAAACATAAACAGAAACTGTTCTGTCGAGGACATAATCCATTATTTCGAGGACGGAAGTCTTAGGAAGTGATTAGGTCCTATGTAATCAGAGCACAGTACTCTTTTCATCGAAGATTTCGTCCAGATAAAAGATGTGAGCCTTTCTATCGAGAACTGAAGTCATTCAGTTCCTTCGGCCTTTTCCGCCTATAGGCAGAAGTCTTTTCGTTCCGAAGTCCTGTCAAAGAATGGAAATCTTAGCATCATACGAGAGAAGTAATTCGATCAAAGAACGATCAAATCTACTCCCAAAAGAACGGAAGCAATTCTTTCAAGAGATGTTAGTCGTTATATCGGGTGCACAAGCTGCTTCTTAGAGGCCAAAGGATTCTTATCAGAGAACATAAGGCTATCTGTCAAAGGACGTGAATCATTCCATCGAAGGATGGATGTCTAATCCTCAAAGACAGAAGTGATTTAATCTTTGGCCGGATATCTTTCAGTTAATGAATGAGAGTTATATTAGAGTTTTATTACTGAATGAAGGCCTTTCCTTGAAAAAAAAAACGGAAGATTTTCTGTCGAAGGACGGTTTAGTCTTCAGTATATTGATGTAAGTATTTTGACGAAAAAACGAGAAAAATCCGAAACGGATTTGTTGCGGGAACAAAGAGGGGGGCTTTCGCCCGAATTCTATTTAGCAGCTCGCAAACTCCTTGATGTGGGTGCGAATCAGCTGTAAGCTGAAATAATTCATTTTATTATAATATTAAGTTCAACAATCGCAATAAAACTTACAAATTTCGGTGTTGAGCTTGCTATAAGTGTCTCATTGAACAGCCCATTGCCTTGATGTTCGTACTGTTTATATATCTGTGATATAATTGTAGGTTAGATTTAGGGAACTAAATTTAAGAAAATCACCTGTGATAACTTACTGTGATACAATAGTTGATAGTTTAGATATAATAATTGAAGTACATCTTTTAATAGTTCGCATAGATACAGATTCTAGAATATTTAAGATAATTCAATATTTAAACTAACTTCCTCCTAACAGCAATAACGTGGATACGTTCTAATTTGTATAGATATCATCTGACGAGGTGACAGTTGTAGCAACAGTCAAATAGATACGGTGATAATAGAGCTGGGCAATGTTGGCAGCAACAGGATTAAAGCATATTGTAAGAAGAAGATAGAAATGTAACAGAAAGTCGTTTAGTTAAAGAACAGAAACTTCCGTCGATGATAGAAACCGTTCCTTGCCGAATGGAAGTCTATTCGTCAAAAAAGTGAGGGAATACGGTATGTCCGTCTAGAACCGGAAGCCCAAGAATTTCCTATAACTGACAGACAGAAGCCTGTTTGTGAGAGTATGGAAGTAACTCGGTTGAAAAGAAGAACCTTTTCCGAGAAAAAACGAAAGTTTTTCTCTTGAAAAATGGAAGCTTTTTTTTTAAAGAGATGTAAATCGTTATTTCGAGGACAGAAGCTGTTACATAACGAAAGATAAAAGCCGTCACTTTCCTCCCCATCCATCTCTTCCTTCAAAGTAGGAGCCTTCTGTCAAAGGAGGCGAGTCTTTTCCTAAAATCTTCCATTACATTGAAAGGTGGAAATCTTTCTTATGGAAGAAATGGTCGTTAACCCGAAAGGGTCAACAGGCTCAAAGAAAGATCGTTATGCCGTATGTACAAGCATCGCAGAAGTTGTTCTCATTTGATTTCGAAGCACGATCGAAGCAAGCGAAGAAAAACATCGCATCCAAGGTATTTAGAAGGATGGTAGTTCAATGTGTCAGAATGTTGCATTCGCCATTTTGAAAACCTAGGTGACAGCTGGCGAGTTTGTTTTTGTTTGAAGATGCTAACTTAATAATTACCTCCCGACATTTTTCACGGTCATACTCCATCACTTTAATCAATGATACACTTGCACTTTACATTCTCTAAAACATACGTAGAAGATATACGTTACTCAGAAATGCGGGAGAAAATTTTCGCATTAACGGTAAGTTTTGTTTTCTGTGGTAAACAATCCCTAACAATCCCATAGAAACGATACATGCAAACATATTCGCCAGCTGTCACTTACACCTCCCCTGTAGCTGACCTCACCTCGCACCCACTGACTGCTTAGATGGCTGAACCTCCCTTCAAGAAAAATTGATCGCATCTGTATCAGTCCATGATCGGCAATGTTCCGCATGTTGTAACAAGCTTGATAAATAGCAGCAGCGAAGGAGAGCCCCAAAGAGAGAGAGCGATTATAAAAGAATTGTCTGGCTTGTTTACCATTGGAGGTAGATGGTTTACTCTACTGGCACGATAAACAATCCCCAAACATCCTATAGCAATAGACTCAACAGAGCCTCCCAGGCTTGGCGCTTGTTTAGATGGGTTTTATGCACTGTTATCCCAGAGCTGGAATATCATAATATCAATCGTCGCATATTGAAAACTTAAAATTTGTTCAAGAAATTCCATCAGTACACCAAAGCAGATTTCATGCACTCTATCATGTTGTTGTAGCATATGCAACCTCCAGTAATAGAACGTACCATTTATGCACTTCTCTTTTTCAATGAACAAATCTCTGAGTATTAACATCAAAATGTCACCCTGTACGATAATCTGACAAATTCCCTATTCGACTAAATGTTCGACTAAATGTTCTTTCGATCAATTGTCATATGCTTCTTAAAGCAATTAAATTCTTTTCGATAAAATGTACATTCGACGAAATGTACTTTCAACTAAATTTCATTCGACCAAATGTCATAGATTCTACAGAGAGCGATAAGTGAGAGATACTCTCAATTTTCTCAGAATTTAACCCATGATAAAGATATAATTTGAAATGAAAACGTGAGCATATACATGGATTATCGATACCAATAGTGCGGTTCTGAATCCGTCGCTCCACAAAGAAGCATGCAACAGATTCAACGGATCAAACACTACCGTAAAATCGGGTGTAATTGATCTGAAGGGTGAAATTGATCATCGTATCACACTATTTTATTTATTTGTAATGGAGCACAAATATCAATGTAAGTTGCAGTAAATGAACGTTGCTTGTCGTAACTATTGTTGAATTGTGTGTTGTGAAGTTTTTTGCGTTAAAGAATGTTTATTACTATGAAAATAACGTAAAATTTCAAAATCATGCACGGTGCAGTATTGACAAACACCTATGAACTTCTATTTATAAGCAAGGATTTGAACATGGTATAAACCTAAAAGTTTGTGAGGATGCATGAGATATATCCCCAAACCAGATTTCATCACCAAAACTCGTACCAATTTGCTCATATGGTTGAAGTAATTGAATTTCTGTTACATATCATTGAATTCCTTAGGAAATTGCATACATTTAGGCGTTTTCTGCGTAATTCTTGAAATTTAACTATTCGTTACTTATATAAATATTGCATTGGTAAGAATTTTACAAGCATATCCGGTTTCAGGGAGCTCAAATTTATCATATAGAGTTGTTTTGAAAACTAACAATAATGGCATTGACAAGTGATCAATTTCACCCCGAAATGAGATCCTCGGATTTTTTATTTTAGAGGTATTTGTTAACACTAAAATGACATTTGTTAGAAAATTTCGGTACATAAGTCGATGAGGCTCACCTGCGTACTTGTTTTCCTGCATTTAGTTGTTTGGCATTGTGAACATTTTAGAAAAGAGACTAGAAGAACCGTGAAAAATGATCAATTTCACCCGAAATTACGGTACTCTTTACATCAAAAGACAAAGAAAACAAATGCAAAAATGGTCAATTGGCATGGCCCAAGTAACACCAAATACATCTTTTTGTGCAACTATAACGATATATTGTTATATTGAAGCTCTATTTGAGTATTATATAACATCTTGTGTTATATATGAGCTATAGTACAGTATTCGAAAAACATGTCATGCAAGATCATGAATTAGAAATAAAACAAAGGGTCCAGGTATTATTATAGCTTCATGAGCGTTAATATAACTTTTATAAGATTTAAACCGTACATGTTTACGTTATCAAAACGTATGCGCTAAAAAGTATTTTGAACTAGTTTTCAATAACATTCAAACACCATGAAGATGCATTAATATCAGGCAAGTTGTTCATATTAACCCGGGCCTTTCTACCCCACTCCCGTATGACGATCAAAGTTTTGAATCTTAATTTTTAAGGTGACAAAAAGACAATTTTCAGCTGGTATAAACTTTACAAACCATTTTACACCTATCAAAGTGGAGGCTATCTAAGCACTTCGCAAGACTTTTCCACACTTTTACAATCAGACATACGATGCCACAAAAATTTGATGAAAATAAAAAAAAAGTTTTCACCCGGTCTCGAACACGTGACCTTTGTATTCAGAAGTCAACACCTTATCACTACACCACCAAGTAATGCATAGTGGAGCCGAGATTGTTCACCAATATAAATGCAAGCATTCTATACAGTAGCACATGCTCTGTTATTCTTTGAAGTCCATCGTCATCCATCACAGCTGAGCTATAGCGATTGCATTCGATGCTATTCGAGATTGACATATGATGTGTTACAACAGTATTATAATCCTATTGAAAAACATCTTGTGGTGAAATACAGTCATTGTAAGGTTTGATGATTACAAGTTGCCTCACAACGTTCAATCAAAAAAACATATGTTTCTTATGCGTATTGAATACGTTGATTATACAAGTACAGTCATCTCTCCCTTACTCGATATTGAAGGGACCATTGAGTTAGGGAGGTATCGAGTTACAGAACACAAAACCAGTGCAACTGCGATCCAAGCGTTCATCGATTTAGCCATGAAAACCAACTTTTACTATGGTTCTCTAACTCGATATCGAGATACGGAATATCGAGTAAGGGAGATTTAACTGTATATGACTTCATTATACCTTTCTTGGAAATTAGATGCTAAGTCAAACGTCAGTAGCGCATTATGAACACCTGTTTGAGCCAATTTGATGGTTTGAGATTTATGCATGTTATTTTTACGTCTTAATTACGTTGTTCAAACAAACTATACAAGCGCTTCAGTTGCCACGCTGCACGTACAAATGCAAAGTAAAAATTTGTCTGGGGCAACATTGACGGTCCAAAAAATTGCCACGGCACAGTATATAAAGTCGTTTGATTTATGCTGTCCGAATGTTAATTTGAGAAGTGAGCGCAATAAACACATTGTGATTATCCACAAGTATTGTGCTGAATAACAGAATAGTTCGATTGATATTAATGTGGATGTCCTTAGTAACATGATTTTTATATAATAGTTTAGAATATTTAATCGATAAACATCCGAACATTTTTTAACGGCACTGCAGGCTTCGTGAGGAAGACACCATATTGTGTTTCTGAAATTGGGAATTGATCCGCTGAAAAATTCTATGATGGCACACATATTTTTAGGATAGTTTGTTTTGTTTTTCCATTTCATTGAGGCGCATGAATTTACAATTAATAAAATTTTGCATTTCGCAATAAATCTGGAGCAGTTTGAGTACACTATTGGGAATCAACAGAAGAAAAGTTAATAATCACTTTATAAGCAATTAGTGAAGAGAAAAAAAAACATTCGCTTTCATTATTTTGATTTTGTTTTGAACTGATGCTATCAAAACAAAAATAGATGTAATTTGTAAAACAATACATCTTCTTAGCTTCAATATAACAAGTATGTATTAGTAATGCTATGTAATACATCTTTAACACATAATTGTATGTTCTAATAATGTATTGGGAAACATCTTCTATGACATGAAAGATGTTTTATAAGCCGCCATTTTTTGCGCTGTTTCGGTGATATAAGTGTACAAAATAAAGTTATCCATATTCACCACAAAACATACCAATTTGTATGAATCAAGTATTTTATTCATTTATAAAACAAGTTGTGTTACTTGGGGGAATGCTCTTTGGTGAATATTGTCATAGTACTCATAGAACATCGTGTATAACGTTAACGCCTATGAAATGTCAACCATCAGGGATTCATTGGAAATTTTCCCAAAACGTCGTCCGAAAATTCACTCAAAGCTTCTTTCATAATATTTTGCAGAAATTTCTGCATTATTTTTTCGGAAATTCCACCATGATTTTTTCCAACGAAATTTCGAGAGTTTCTGCCAGTAATTCCTCGGTAGTTACTATCTGAGAGAGATGAGACAGCTCAGTGACAGTTGGCATGTTTTCTTGCCTTCTTTGACTTCTTTCTTAAATTCTTGGGTTGTGCACAACGGTGAGATGAACTCATTTTGGTCAAAATCACATTCACTTCTTGTTGTAAACTATTAAAAAAGATGTGAATATAAAAAACAGCTTTATTTAGGTATTCGACTTTTTATAATGTGAAATCATCAAAAATACCTAGAAATTTTTATTACCTTCACTAGAATTTTGACGGTTTTTTACGCATTGCCCTTCAAATGTGCGGTTTCCCAGTGACAGTTGGTAACACGTTACCTTGACTTTTAGGAGCTCGCACTCTAAGCCAACTGTCTCCTCTCTCTCAGGTTACTAACAGAAATTATTTTATGGGTTTAATTGATAATTCCACCAGGACTTCTTTCAATGTAGGAGTTCATAGATAAATTTATCCAGACCATTCCTTCAAAGATTCTTCCAAAAATTGCTCAGCGTTTCTTTTATTGATTGTGATCGGTGCTAAAACTAGTCTATTTTCGGCTGACTTGTTTCTATCAAGGTTTTCTTAAAATTCATTTAATTTCGCGTAATTTCTTCAATTTATTTTAAAATATCACATAATGCTTTTTCAGTAAATTCCTCTAACCGTTCCTAAGAATCCACACTGGAATCTCAGAATCTACACTGGAGTACCAGGATCCATACTGGAATGCTAGGATTTGCACGACCAACTCTACAGTCTGAGCATCCATGTTGGAATACCAGGATCCATACTGTTTCACCAGGATTAACACTGGAACCCCAGGATTCTAACAAACTGGAATCCCAGTATCCACACTGAAGTCTCAACATCCACACTGAAGTCGTAGAATCCACACTGGATTCCCTGGACCCATACTGAAATCCTCGAGTCAACACGTGAATATCAGTATTCACACTGGAATCCGAGTATCTACACTGAAATACCAGCATTCACACTGGATTTCCAGGGTCCATACTGGCCAGGGACCACTGACCGACACCAGGATCCAAATAGGAATCTCAGGATCTACTCTGGATACCTAGGATACTTGCCGAAATCCATTTAAATTATGCGTTCCACATTACAATCCCAGGTTCCACATCAAAATCCTATTGTCTACGGTACAATCCATGGATAAACGCATGATAAAGAATGAAATCCCAAGATTTACACTGCACTGTTATTAAAGGATCCACATTATATTTTTTTATTTATTAACAAGGTTTTTGCTCTGGGCTAGTTCATCTCGGGACGAACGGCTTCACTTCCCTACCGAAAGAGGTCGTCACTAAAACCTTTTAAGGTCATAAGTGACTATCTCGGGGATGGAATTGGATTCCAGGTCCTCGGCCTGAGAGGCGTGCACCAGGCTTGTCCTTGCATTTTAATTCTAAGATCCACACTGAAATTTCAAGACTAACACTTTAATCCTCAGATTTTCACTGAAGAGTGATTCCAAGCAACAGCACCAATATTTGGTAAATTTTTTAATTCATTTTTTTCTATTGAGCTGAAACTTTGCACAGTTTTCCAGTTCCATCTAAATCGTCATTTTCCGATATCAAATCTTCAAGTTGAGTCACGACTAACTTTTCAAAAGGGTGTATGTGAAAATGGTTCAAAAATATTCAAAAAGCTGCACAGCAAAAACGGTTCGTTCGATTGTTAGACAACTAAAGAAACAAAATTAGACAACTAAATAAAGATTCCAAAAAAAATACACACAGTAAAAAAAAATTTTTTTTTGCATTAAAAAACATAATTTTTGACACAAAAACTCATATATCTCAAAACCCTATCGGAATACCAACGTAATTTTTTGAGGGAAAACGGTCCATTATATTAGCTGTCTACCATAAAAATTTGGTGATGGTAAACCAATAAACAAAAAATTTATGACATTTCAAACATGTCACAATTTTCACATTTAGTAGAAAAAAAAAATTTTTTTCGGTGTAAATTATTACGGGAACCGCAGTTTGTTGCTGATTTTATTGTTAAGGGCCTTGCGTGAATTAAACAAGTCGTTTTCATGTATTCATTAGTATTATGTATATTATATGTATAAATATTATGTATATGTATAAATATTATATGTATATGTATATATGTATAAATTAAAATGAATTAACAGATTACACGAAAATAATTTTTTTTTTACCAGGATATTTTTTTTTAGAGTATGATCGATGAGTTTCTAAATGTTATATATAAACTTTAAAAGTTTTGGATTTGGGTATGCGTTATGAGATCATGAAAACATTTTATTAATACTTATTTATTTATTGTTATTCAATTTTTTTACAATATCGACAGAGGCGTCCCGTGAGGAATTTGATTACCTGTGCACTGACTCGTACAAACCGTTTATTTTGAATTATGAATACGAATTTTTCAATTGATTTTTTAAAATGTATGTGAGCTTAATATGTAATATTTTATTATTAACACCTTAAAATATAATTTCCAATACTGTATGCAATCTTAAAGTGTCTGGAAGCTATTTTATTTGTTGCTCATTGGACGTATTTTTTGTTTGTTTTCATCGTTTCAATCACTAGTTGTAAGTTTTAAGAATTCTGGATGATTCCAATATACAATGTTTAGGGACAAGGAAAATTCTCAAAATTTCGCTGATACCAAGGTGATGAAAGAGAAATTTTGCGTATTAATCGCGGTCCCATAGTTTGATAATATTTGACATAAAAATGTATATTTACAGTAAAAATGACCTTTATATGCGTAAATTTCAAGCATTTTTCGTATTTTGCGAACTGAGATAATAAGTTTAATATCATATTATCAATACAAAATTTAAAGAAAGACGTTTAACATGAAACTAAACGATTAGCACATTTTTTCATATGAAACTCCGCTTACAAATAAATAAACCATTCTTATGAGCAAAAATCTGAACTTTTCTGAGATTATCATATAAACCTTCAGAATTCAACTATTAACGCGTTGTTTTCCAAGTTTCGCGATGAAGGATAAATTCCGTGGAATTCGTGGCTTTCGCGAAATTCCGAATCTCTATTATTCCTAACGTTGTTATTCTATATAATAATCAGAGTTGCTTAATATCAATCATATCAGCTGATGGTTGATGATCTAAAACTATCACTATCACTTGCGAGCTATAAATATCACTTTGATTTGACAACCAACAGTAGTGATGCGACATCGCACTCTAGATCATAATCACTGCGGAATGAGTGATAACGTGGTAATTATCCATGCTATTACTGTTTTACAGTGACCAACAAATAGCGTTGATAGTGACAGCGAGCAACTCTGATAATAATTCTTATTATTTACAGCTTGTCAATTGTATCACGATATCTTAGCTTTTTGACGATGTCCAGCGCTGATACATCTCTTTGTATACTTTTGTTGATACATCAAAGCTTTTAAGTGAAATGATGACTGACTGTTGAACGCTGAAACCCACTTTACGCCCACCGCAATTTATCAGTTGTCGGTCTGTTGAGCAAGAAAAACTATATTCACACATAGTTTATAAATCAATTCAAAGCCACATAAATTTTGTGTATTTAATAAGATAAAACATAATCAATTTGGCCAATCTGTTCATAACATCACAAATTGGAGTGAACCAGATTTTACCTATACAACGCCACTGTTGCTCTAGAAATGCCAATACAAATGCACATTCCTGCTGTGTCCATACACGCTATTTTCGTGCACAAGAAAGAGTGCACGGCTGAAATGAACATTCTCTACAATACGATGGAGACGCATGGCAGTTTGTCTTGTTTGCTTTGCTGTTTTCGCTTGCTGATTGAGCAAGACCTTGGGGGGGGGGGGAGAATCAAACGGTTTGTTCACTGAGGGCGATGCACCAAATGAAGGTGAAGAAATCAAACAACATTTTCAAGTAACTACACATTATGAATGTTGGAAGTATTGAGAATTATAATCTATATATTTAATTTGTTAGTTTGAAATCTTTGACTGTGCAGTGCACCAAGTGCACCTTAGGACGAGACGCCACTGAATATCGAACACGTTTGCATTATTATCAGTACAGTTCGAGTATAGTTTTGCTTTAATTTTATTTTCTGACAATGGAATGAAACAGTGAAATTTTTGGGTTCCTTGGATCGTTTTCGCGTTATTATATTGCTCGCTGAGCTCTGATGCCGTTAATTCGTACTCTTCAGTAGTAGTAAAACAAAATGATAATTATGTTAAATCTTCTTCTTTTCTGCGATTCGCCCAATCAAATAGTTCTTTTGCAGTTTTAATTGGATGCTCACGTTCTTTGGCTAAACTTGCTCTTGTGGCCATGCGCTTTATGGTTCCTCCAATAGCATCACAAGGACCTTTGCCATGTGACGTAGCAAAGAAATGCCATTCTGCATCAATTCCGTACTTTGATTTAAATTGACATAGGCTCGAAAAATTCTTACAGTTTTTGTACTGCGATGCTGCTCCATCAGACATGAAATATATCTTTCTGATTTCTTTATCCTTATCAACGCGTAAAAAGTTAATCATTTTGGCAATGAACAAATTTACAGATACTGAGTCGTGTCTTAAATCTTCGGAAATTACAATAAAACTAAAATGTTTAATTTGCGTACTTCCATTGAAATAAATAACGAATGGATGAATTGTAGCTTGTTGTACGTTCCAGTGATGGGACTGCACTTCATCTTGCAATACAAAGCTATAGTTTTCAGAAAAATCACAAATGACTAAAAATTCACCATCTTGTAATGTATTTTTCGTATTTTTTAAAAAGCGGGATTGCTCTGTTTTAATAAAGTCGTTCGGAATTAAACTTTCTAATTTCAAGCAAAAAAATGACACAAACTCATCTACAGGTTTTACAATAGTTTCTAGGTAACACCTATCCGTGGTCACCCATTGCTCAAATGATAACTGATCAATATAATTTTCTTCAAACTCAGCGAATAAAGTATTTTCCAATGATGAAGAATCTGGACAATCCGAACAAGATCGTAGATAGCAATTTGATGTTGTATTTTCACATAAAAGACTACCAGTTAACATTTTAATATCCTTTGATAAATTGATTCTTTTCAAACTATGTAAGATTAGGTTAATATTTTCGTGTGTTGTGCACACACAAACATTATGTGTTCCTGAATTGGATAGAAGCTTGCATTGCCTTGGACGAAGGCTTGCAAATGAGGAAAAACCTACCTTAATATTTTCGTTAATTTCCTTGAAGCGTGTATACGCTTCTTTCAAAGTAGTCATCATTAATCGTTTTTGGATTGCTTGACGCTTTCCATCTTTTTTTTACAGATACATAATCTTTTTGGCCAGGCATAGCTCTACTTACTTCATCGTCTTCAAAATATTGAATTATTTTTTCTTTTGTCTCATCTGTTAATGAAGTACTCGACCTAGCATTTTTGGTTGCAAGACAGTTATTTTTGAATTGTTTTGCCTCTTTTGCTGTATTTCTATTGGTTTTGAACTCATCAATGGCGTCTTGAATAGACCACGAGCTTGGCAGCATCGACAAAATCAATAATATTTCTTTCCTTGTCGTGGCTAGATTCGAGAACCTTTCCTTCATATTCATAATTACCTCATCGTAGTCTGTATTTTCCACATCCTCAGGTCCTAATTTGAAGAGGTTTCTTCGTACAGCTTCGTTGATTTCACGGTATTTTTTCTCGGGATAATTGACGTAACCCATCTTCGTCCATTTAATCGGAGTCACTTTTATTCCAGCTATCCCTTCGTTGAAGCGTTCGATGTTGACCTTCTGGATGCACTCATCTTCTGATTGATTTGTTGAAACAGATGTCGCTGATGGTACCGTGGCAAGACTATCTGCACTTGGTACTTCTGGTAACTCCTCAGTTGTTGTCGGTGCATCTAGTAATTCCTCAGTTGTTGTTGTTTTCGAACTTCCTGCAACCTGATCCACCGATGATGTACAGATTGCCCGTTTGTCAACGTTTAAACGGCAGGACGTACAAATGCGTAAATTTGTATTCAATGTAGACATTGGAGCATAACCAGCCGCTTTCAGTTTATCTATGGTGCTTTCGGTGAGATTTCGTAGCTCTTTCGAACACTTTTTTTCTGCAAACGGCCTGCAGTTGAGAAAGCGACTACTCATGTTGCTCGTTAGATTTTAATAAACAAAATCACTTTTAAGTTTTTACTGACTAGTTTGGTGTCGTTTGCTTGACTGAAGAAAAATTTTACAATTAAATCTTTTATAACCATAGTGGTAGTATATTTTTAGCTTTTTCGTGAGTATGTTCATGGTATGTACCTATCATGTTTTGATGTTGTTGAAGTTACTCGCTTTCTCCCAAATATGATTAACAAAGTCTATTCTCTACCAAGGCGGGTCTATACCCAGATGTAATCAGATTTTAACTTTGTGGAGAAAACCAGCGCCGAGAAAACCGACCTGCTTTACGTATACTAGATCACCTGGGTATAGACCCGCCTTGTTCTCTACGAGGTAAACTTTTTGCTGGTAAACTAGTCGTATACCTGTATAGAAAACTTTTTTTGTAGCTTTTGTCTTCAATATTAGATTTCTTATAGGTTTCTTTTATCAAAAGGTTTCAACACTATTGAGAGAATTTTTCTTCAGTTACGTACAATAAAAAATATGACACTATCAAGACTTTAGATCACAACACTGGATCGCGTCTAACTTTCTAATAGATGCTATAATAGTTATGAATAATTAAATAAAATATCATGAAAACAACTTGTTAACCTCATGTGGTACCCTTAACAAAAAATTCAGCAACAAACTGCGGTCCTAAAAAAAAATTAACAATGAAAAAAAAAAAAATTTCACTAAGTGTCAAATTTGTGAAATATTTGAAATGTCATAACTTTTTTGTTTATTGGCTTATCATCACCAAATTTTTATGGTAGATAGCTAATATAATGGACCGTTTTCCCTCAAAAAATTACGTTGGTATTCCGATAGGGTTTTGAGATATTTGAGTTTTTGTGTCAAAAATTATGTTTTTTAATGCAAAAAAAAAAAAATTTTACTGTGTGTATTTTTTTGGAATTTTTATTTAGTTGTCTAACTTTGTTTCTTTAGTTGTCTAACAATCGAACGAACCGTTTTTGCTGTGCAGCTTTTTGAATATTTTTGAACCATTTTCACATACACCCTTTTGAAAAGTTAGTCGTGACTCAACTTGAAGATTTGATATCGGAAAATGACGATTTAGATGGAACTGAAAAACTGTGCAAAGTTTCAGATATTTTTTAAATGGTCGATCAGAATCGACTTGCATGCCTCCGTGGAATCCCTCTGAAACCAAATTATTCACACTGAAATACCAAAATCCTGGCAGAAATCTCAGGAGCCACATTGGTCATCCCAAGATCCGATATCTAATCCACACTAGAAGAACAGGATCCACACCGTAATGCCAAGATCCACACTGTCACCTTACAATCTACATCACAGTCCTAAGATCCATTCTGAAATCCTCATAATGAAATTTACATTACAATGCTGGGATTCACGCTGGAGTAAAGGGCCCCACACTGAAATACCAGAATCAACTCTGGAGTTCTGGAACCCACACGGGTATCCCAAGTTCTACATTTAAATCCTGCGATTCACACCACAATCCAAGAATCTTCACTAAAATACTACGATCCATACTACAATCCGAGTATCCACACTGAAATATCAGGAGTTCCAAGATTCACACTAAAATGCTACGATCCACACCGCAAACATAGGATCCTTTCTGGAAGCAAAGCATCTACACTGAAATACCAAAATCCATGTAGGAGACTCAGGATCCACACTGGAATAACATGAACCACATTGGGAACCCAGAAACCACACTGTAATCCCAGGAACGACACTGAAATTCTGCGGTGCACACTGAAATCCTACAATCCACACTACAATTCCGGGATCCACAGTGGAATCAAATAATCCGTAATGAAATACCAGCATCCACACTGAAATCTCATGATCCACACTGGAATTTCAGGAGCCACACTGGAATCCCACGATCCATCCTGAAATCTCAGAATTCACACTGAAATCCTCTTTTACAACTTTTCCAAAATTGTTTCATCCATTTTGTCTAAAAACTTTACTGTATTAATGAAAGTAACTGATCTCTAAATAGATCACTGGGAGTTAATGGGTTAAACAGGAAAACAGTACGTGCGGGTGCAGCATAAAATGTTTAATCATATCTTGATGTGAACAACAATTCAGTTGATTACTACCTCAAATTCCCAACGCACCTAGCGAAGTTATACTTTACTAGCGATCATGCGTTATTTTTAGTCATGCAGCAGTACACAATGGAGGTTCGTACAAGAATGTTTCTTCTGTTTCTGGAAGTCACTATTGTAAGCTGCTCCATTGATCTGCTGGCAAAACTCATCATCCGCCATGGACAACAGTCGATATACCCGACGGACATCTGCTTAGTAAATTCTTCGCACTTTACGCAGAATTTCATGAAAACTCTGCCTGAGAATGTTGCTGCACATTTGACTGTCAACTCAACTAATCGCCTGCTAAAGTGCTCAGTGTACCTCATTTCCGTAGATTTGAACGAATTCAACCATTCTATCACAACGTTGGACAATCTATATCTCACCGATGCATGGAACCCATCGGGACTGTTTGTTTTCGTATACGAATCCCAATGGAACGCTGATACAGTGCAAATGTACTGACGCTTACCTGAGCAATTTGGACTGCAGAAATCAGCCCTTCAGTCTTCGTCTCATCTTGCATCCTACGATATCTATGCCAAACAACTCACCATCCTCAATACTTCTGTCGAAACTGATGTATCCCTAGAAGACTCTCCATTTAATGCACACGGCTACGAACTTCGAACAA
This sequence comes from Aedes aegypti, assembly GCF_002204515.2. NCBI lineage: Eukaryota > Metazoa > Arthropoda > Insecta > Diptera > Culicidae > Aedes > Aedes aegypti. The sequence goes on along the minus strand of NC_035109.1, from coordinate 95,672,852 downwards.
TAGCTGAACCGGTTTACCCATACATCGGGCAACTCAAAGGCATTTTTTCAGGGCCCTTCGTTCAGATACTGAACGCTCTGAGCACTACTTCGAACATCACCATCCGTTGGGTACCTAAGAAATCATTATTTCCGGACTACACCGCTATGGTGCACTCCGACAAGGTGAATGTTGCGTTCTTCAAAAACCTCCCTGCACCTTACACGATACAAGTGACAGTTCAGGACCGATCCACAATCTGCCTGTTCATCTTCGAACGACCCATCGATAACTACTTCATCTTGTTGCTGAGTCCGTTCACCGATTTGGTGTGGATTTTCATCGCTGGTTTAATGCTAATTGGTCTCCTGCTGCGATTCGTCTACCGGAAACACTTTCCACGAAACCTTCTGCTGATGACGTTTTTTGGTCTACATGTGCCCAGCTACCGATTGACTCGTTCCGAACGATCCGTCCTGCTCGTACTAAACATATTGCTGTTCATACTCTCGGCAGCGTATATCACGAAGATACTTGAAACCATGTGCAGCTACAAGTACGAACGCCACATCCAATCCATCCGGGAATTTGAACAGTCTGGGATTCCAGTTTATGCGGAATCTGTTGCAGAACAAGCTCGGATCAAGGCTATCTATCCCTCCTGGAAAGTAGTTGTACGGAGACAGGGTGAACAACTCCCTGAGAACAACGCAATGACTGTGCGATGCGCTCTGGCGGAATTCTTCGAACAGTCTCCGTTCAACGTGGATTGGGAGACTGGCCTGCGGCGGCTGTACGTTATGCGTGAACCGTTGTTTTGGGATAATGTGGTGCACAGTTTTGCCAAGAGTAATCCACTGGTGGAACGATTCGGGCACGTTTGGGACCAGCTGTACGAGGCCGGGATATGGGGCCATTTGGTTCGAGTTCAAGTGAAGAGATTCTTCCGAAAGAGCATATCCTTTCGGGAGGCGGTGCTGCGGTTTCCGGTTCTAATATCGATGTGGTGGATATTGCTGTATGGGCACTGCGGGAGTGTGATTGTACTGTTGGGGGAAATCGTTTTCAGCTGTTTATTTAAAAAGACAAAATGAAAAGTACGGACTATCAATTCACTAAAAGCCAAGGAATATCTGAGATAAAATGGGACGTGTGCATTCTACAACAATATCAGAAAACGCAATTGTAATCCTTTTTTCGTTTGAGGTGTTCAAAATAAATTTGTGTTTTCTTCTTGATGGTACGATTGTTTAAATTTTAGAAAATCCGGTGATACTTTACAATAAGAAGCGCTTCAGTACGACGTATATTGCAGTCAAATATGAACCTTGTAGCTTTAAAAAAAGCAGTGCCGAAGTAAATCTTAAGTATACACGAGAAGCAATCCAATTCACCTGAAAATATAAATGAACTAACTGCGCACTCCTCGCAAATCACAAACAAAACACACCACGCGTCCAGTTTGGCCTTGTCCACTATCCACGGCCGGAACTGCAGCGCTTGGAACGCCATTCAGAATTCCTCGATTCAATTCACACCGTCATTTAACGACTTGGCATAAATATTCTACCCTCGTCATGCTTCGCCGGTTGATCCGTAGCTAAAAGTCATGTCATGTGCCCCTCGACTCGACTGACAGCAACAACAACTGCTTTAGGATGACGATGACGACAGACGTCGCCTTGCTGCAATCTCATCCACTGTGCAACCTGTTGCAAATGCAATGAACTGAATTGCTCATCGCGCGAACGCCTCCTGGCCAGAGTCGACTGTCCGACCCGGCCGGGCATCAAACAACGACGACGATGACGACGTTGCATAACGAAGCGATTCAACACCCCGAGCCGAGCCACGCGGGCAAGCGAAAAAATCGCCAAATGACTACAGAATAGACAGCCTCAGCTCATAGTCGCCGCCGTCGTCGTTCGCCTGCGCGTCAGCTCATGAATGATGATGACCGCTGCCGGACGAATTTGCAATGCACGCCCAACCATGGGCGTAGCCAGAATTTCATCAATTGCACACAAAATGACAATGTGCGACGTTTTGCGCAATCTTTTGTTTAGTTATTCTAAACTTTTTTATGAAACGCAATCCATAGACGTAAACTTCACCTCATTCTATTACAGTTGGAAAACTGAAGTCCAAATGCGGTTTGTTGTCTTCAATTAACTAGGAAACGTGTGCAGTTGCCGTTTTTGGATGAAATCATCCTGAGGAAATCTGCAGAAGAAATTCCTCCATCGTTCCATCCCGTAATAACTTCAAAATATATGCAAGCATCTTGGTAGGAGTTCGTCGAACGATTTTCATACGAATCCGTGGGTAATTCTTTTAAATTTTATCTCAAGATTTCTATACAGATTTTTCTGTAGGATCTTGAGATTCTTCTAGGGCCAAAATTGCATCTAGACTTTCATCATTTCATTCAAGTTTCTGTTTTCAAGGTATTAGGAATTACGGGAGCAAGCCATTCGGCATAATTGCCATTTGGTAAAACGGCCATTTGGCGTAATAGCCATTTGGCGTAATAGCCATTTGGCATGCAAATATGCCTGCTCTTAATGAAACAAATGACCATTATGCCCAATGGCCGTTATGCCAAATGAAAATTTTACCTCAAATAAAAGCTATTATATGTGTATGACCCATGTTAAAAAAAAAAGAATTTATACCAAACTCTTTGCTAACGTTACATCGTAGGCAAAATCAGTCCGGCTCACGGGCCGCACTAATTTTTGGACTCAGTTACATCGTTATCAAACGGTTCGATATAAATTCAAATATTTCAACATGGACCAGACAGATATAATAACAAGCTTTTCTTTGAGATATAATTTGGTCATATCGGTCTACTCTTGCGAACGCACTAACCAGGCAGGGCTACTCCAATCTCTCTACTAGCAGCATATTTTTTCCATCACAAAAACATTCAAATGGCAATAACAATTTTTTCAATACTTTCACACCATTTTTCATTCGAAGATATTCTAAAATTCCTTGGAGCACCGACGCGTAGCCATAACACGCGTATATATTTAAGGCTACATATTTTTTCTCATGTTTGGTTTTTCGCTTTTCGAATCAATACTTTGACATTAATCTTTTGTGAAAAATGAAACAAATTGATTTGTAGCAAAACGATTTCATGAAAAATTTCCAAACTTTTGATGAAAACTTAACCAATACCTTTTTTGACAGGCAACTGGTTTCGTTTTTGTACTTTGACCTTAGTCAAAGACGTCTTGTCTTAGGGTGGCAATAAATCAGTTGAAGTGAGTTGATCGTTTCATTTGTCGTCCGGGTACAAGACATAACGTAGGAAAGACGCCGAAACACATATTGAGAAACAAAAAAGTTTGTTTTTTTTTGTGGTGCAAAAATTAAGCTGTCGGTGGAGGGGTTTAGTATACCTCCAGGAATTCAATCAGAAGTTTTTCTTAAGAGATTTCTTTATGAAATTTCCTTATGAATTCATCGAAAGTTTTCCCAGCAAGTTCCTTTACAATTATTTCAGAACCCCTGACAATTTTTTTAAGAAACATTCTATTTAATCCAGAACGAAATATTTGAGGTATTTTTTTTCTGGATCTATCTTTCAGGTATCCTTATACATTGTTGGGCAATACATTTGCAACTTTCCCAATTCCCATACAATATGATTAACTTTGGTAAGCTAAATCTGAGTTATTTTTAGACCGATTGGAATGAAATTTTCATGACATATCAGATATAACTTGAATTTACACATATAATTTTGAATAAATTCTCTGATCACGAGCTTAAAAGTAATAACGATTTTACTAACAAAACAAAAACTATCTTCATCGCACTTGTTTAAATTGCATACTACAACTTAGTAAAAGATTCCATTGAGCTTTTCATTTAATTTGTTGTTAAAAAAATCACTTTAGTTAAGCCGTTCTTGTTGTTGTTGTTGTTGTTGTTCTTCTTCTTCTTGGCATTAACGTCCTCACTGGGACAGAGCCTGCTTCTCAGCTTAGTGTTCTTATAAGCACTTCCACATTTATTAACTTAGAACATTCTTTGCCATTTTCGCATTCGTACATCGTGTGGCAGATATGATGATACTCTATGCCCAGGGAAGTCAAGGAAATTTCTATTACGAAAAGATCCTGGACCGACCGGGAATCGCACCCAGACGCCTTCAGCATGGCTTTGCTTTGTAGCCGCAGACTCAAACCACTCGGCTAAGGAAGGCTTGTCGTGAATTCCTTTTCGGATCTCTTTCCTAAGGAACTTCCAGCATATTCTTATCGAAATGCATTAAAAAATGGGGACGGACCTGGTGTAGGGGTTAGAACACATGCCTCCCACGCCGAGGACCTGGGATCGAATCCCATCCCCGAGATAGTCACTTATGACATAAGAGTTATAGTGACGACTTATTGCGGAAGGGAAGTAAAGCCGTTGGTCCCGAGATGAACTAGCCCAGGACTAAAAATCTCGTTAATAAAGATAAAAAAGCATTCAAAAATATTGCCAAACGTTAGTTCCGAGATACTCTTGAGAAATATTTTCTATAAGCGGTTCATTCAGGTGTTCCTTAGTTGATTCTTCAACAATTAACATAGGCAGCAACTCATGTAATCTAGATAAATCTCCCAGATCTATAACATTAATTAAAAAAAAAAACATTCAAAAACATCTTCATGGGTGGCTATAGAATTCTCGCATAAATTTTCAAAAGGACTTATCTAATATTGAGAGGACCTCTTCGTTTACTTTCTCGTTAATCAATAACTGAGCCACATTAACCTTTTCTAATGTTTTTTTTGTATAAGACGCTAGCCTAGCCATTGTCTTTCGATCCATAGTGAAAAATCTCTAAAGCTTCATTGTTTCCCCCACAAAAAATAAGCTTTCTGAATTTTTCCCAAAAAAAACATTTTTTTCAATAGTTTTGAATGGAATAAGTGACTATTTCCTTATAGCTTTTGCAAGCCTCTTATTACCAGTTGTCGGGTTTTAACTGATTCAAAAGGAAAATAACCGTTGTCTTTGTGCAAGTATTCTAGACATTTTTTTTCTCTTTGGACACCTTAGAAATGAAAAAGTATATCATTGTACTGCCTTTATTATCTGAATGCATTGAAATTATTCTCATAAAGGATTAGAATTAGAACTATAGAATTGGTTTTTAACGTTTGATGATTTTTTGAATGATAGATTTTATAGTTTTAGAGCCTAGCTTAAATCCCCCTTGAAATCCTTAAAGCTGATTTGCTGCTGAAACTAAATCGCTCAAGAAAATTCTCACCGATTCCTTGCAGAAATTTTCTAAAGCGATTTCCGTTTAATCATTAGACATTTGTTTTAAACTACGTACTGCAATCAGAAAAAGAAAGCGTTTGCTTGGGTGATTCCTTTCCGTAATTTCCCATGTATCAAGATAGACCAACATGTCAGCAGCAAATGAGGCACTGAACTGTAAATTCAAATTTGGAAGCGAACCGTCCTCTAAACCCCATTCATGAAAATTTGAGCATTTTTTTTCAGTATTTTTCTTTGAGCAGGGCCGGGTTTACAAATGTGAGGGCCCGAGAGCTCTTGTCATTTTTACAGAAAAAAAAAACATTTTGATACTTTTGAAAGAATAGACTAGATATTTTTAATGTGCTTTGTAAGGTTTTCATTATCATAAGTCAAACTATTAAATAATGTTCAAAAAATGCTTCAAATTAATTATGAACGTGAACAAATTTTAAATTTAAAATAATGTAACTAATGTTTTCTTTAATATTTCATATATCTCTGCAGATTTTATATGTTCACTGGCTAATTCAATGTTCATGAGGCTGATTTTCCAACAACAAAATTCATTTAATGATTCCCCCCAAACGGGGCTTCTTTTGACATTATTTCCACATTCTTCAACTTTGAGGATTTGTTGCTCTGTGAATAATGGATAGATTTCGATAATTCTTGCGCATATTTAAGTTGTATTTGTAAGTAACCAAAGGCAAATCCATCAATAAATAAAAAAGTTGTTTGAATAGCGAAAAAAATGTGTCCTTCAACACAAAAAAGGGGCTAGTGTCCAATTTTAGAAATTAATACGTTTTGATAGTAAAATGATTTTTCATCATAAATTTCAAACTGATTCTATTGACTATCGTTCATTGTGATGTTTCCGAATGTTTCTCAACGATATACATAATTTAGAAAATTGTAAAGCTTGAAAAAACTACACATACCTATACAATACTTTTCACAAAAACATGCTATTCATAATTTTTAGTTTGCATGAAGATATGTTTACTTCCATTTAAATGTCAGCTAATAAATAGCGACTTATGCTTGATTGTTCAAGTTGATGCAAACGAATTGTGTAACTACCAAGTACTGCGATGAATAATTAACTTTGTACAGAAATATTCGTTCTGATTCTTAATGTTATATGAACAATATGTAGAAGAATCTAATTAATTCCTGTAACTAAAAGTAATTTCTATTCCAAATACAATCCATGAAGTATAAGAATAATGATTCACAAGATCATCAACAATAAAAGTTTGCTTTTGTTAGATGCCTTTTTGCTCTTAATAGTTTTGAGATGGCGTAGGAGTAGTTTATTTTAGCAGTTAAAGGATGCCATTGCTTTGTATACCAGATTCATGTAAAATATGACTGAACAATATTTTTTAAGGATTATGTTGTGAGTTTACTGTTTATACGAGTTGAAATATGTATGTTTTACAATTATTTACTTTTCTTTATCCTTTGTTATTTTTTTTATTGTGTTGTAAAATATAGAAACCAACACTTTATAATTAAATATGAGTCGTAAAATTAAGACATTTGATCATTTATTTTTCTAAAAAAACAACTTTCAACATTAATTTATCACAAATTTCTTTGAATCATGACGATTCGACAGTTTTGTGATGTTTCCAACAACTTTCCACGATATGTGGAAAATTCAAACAATGTTAACATAGCAAATGTTTTGTAGCTTGTGAATAGTTGTTTGGACTTTTTTGATGTATTTCCTTGTTTATCCTGTTATTGTTGATGTTATTCCAAAAAATATTCATGTCTGATTGTTGAATATAAATTGGTTAATAAAAGCACTGGAGACTCAAAATGGCTCAGATTAATATTTATGCTGGAAATAAATCCAAAACGTGAGCGTCCAAAGTAGCCCCCGGAATCAAAAGTAGCCCCGTCTGACGGTAATACAAATTATGATTATTCTATGCGTGTTATAATATTCAAGTTCTTGAACAAACAGATTTACAGTTTTGAGTTAAAGAAATTAGTGTAGGGCTTGTAGCAGGCTTTTTTCAGAATTAGTCTCTATTCTGAAGCAACTCTCTAAAAAGTTTCAATTTTTTATGGAAGATCTCTGAGGTCTCTATTTGAAATGGTCTTCAAAATCTCCTTTTTCCTTATTCTGATTGCAGTGAATCATGATGAAAAATTCTACATGCTCTAGAGAAAAAATAAAAGACTATAACGTGGCTATTTAACAGGTTCTTCAAAAATTTCGTCTCAAATGTCTCTAGGAAAAACTTCAAGAAATCTTCTAGTGATTTGCCCAAAGATTTCATCTGGAATACAATCAGGGACTAAGAATCCTTCTAGAGATTGCTCTATCTATTCTCCCGGACATTGTTCCAGCGATTTTTCAAAGCATTCTTAGGGGATTTTCTCCAGAATTTTCTGAAGCATATCCTTGAGCACTCCAACGATACTATCTCCAGTAATTCCCACAGGGATAACCCCGATTTTTTTTTAAGGGTTCCTCCAGATGTTTTTTTTTCACTAACCCTTCAACCGAATCCAGTTGTTACTCTAAATGATCTTATATATTTTTTGGGAATGTTCTAAACTTAAGTCTTGGAGAATATATTAAGGAAATCAAGGGAAGAATCACCGTATAAAATACTGAAGGACTTAGGACTTAAAACTTCCTTGAAAAATATCTAAAGGATTTTTTGTTGAAATTGCTTAGGTAATTTCTATGGTTATCCTTGGAAAAATACAGATCATACTTGAGATATCCGAAACAAAATTTTTAGAATAATTCCACGTGAAATGATCACTTAAAGAACTCCTGGAGAAATCTTCGGAATGATCTATGAATCTTTGGTAAATTATCTAAATTCTCATGAAGTTCATAAAGACAATATTGAAGAATACAGTAATACAGTCAATCCTCCATGAGTCGATGTTCCATGACTCGATATCGACTCATGGAACCATACTAAAAACAAAATTTCATGGTTGCTTTGATGGTCCCCTCAAACAGCTTTCCAAGGAATTTGTTTACACGACTCGATATTTCCATGAGTCAATGGTTCCTTCGGATATCGACTCATGGAGGTTTGACTGTACGAGCAGTAATACTGTAGTTATTTTACTATGAATTACAAATTGGCCTGATTCTATAATGAAGAATCCAGCTCAAATCGTATGGTTTGGTACATTTTTAGTCTCTTTTTAATTCCTAACTATAGTTCCTATATTCAAGGCACTTCAATCTACCAGCCGAGCAGTGTGATTGGTAGAGTCATTTCCGAAATAAATAATTATATAATTAAGCCCCTTTAAGCATTCGAACTTAGTCTTAAACTTTGCTGAGAAAGCTTTCGGTATAGTTAGAAAAGTTACGTTAGGAAATCGTTAGGAATTGAAGCAAAAGGATGGTCTATAATTGTTTCACCAAGTCGTTTTTAAATCTTTCTTAATATTCGTGTTTCTCGTGAAGCCAACAAAATCCCATTCTGTTTGTTTGTCGAGATCTTAAAAATGTAATTATTAATATTTTTGTCGGATTTGTGGAGGCCCTTAAAATGGGTTTATGGACAAAAGGTCGAAAGACAAAATGTCGAAAAGACAAAAGATAGAAAGGACAAAAGGTTGAAAGTGATTTGCAAGGTGGGAATTTTTTTCTTTGTTTGTTATTCGACCATTTGTCCGTTCGTCCTTTTGTCTTTCGACATTCTGTCCTTTCGACCTTTTGTCTTTTGACCTTTTGTCATTAATTCCCTAAAATGTAAGCGAGCCTCCTGCAACTCTGTGCACGGTTATAATCGAAAGAGAACGATATAGGAGATAACCTCTCATTGTTACATAGGCCTTTTTGAAAAGCTACGCGAGAAATGTCTCCAAATAACTAACAATTGTTTACTCATAAGCTTATCATATCACAAGATATTTAAGAATACTTTCAGGAATTCCATCAGAAGTTTATTCAGAGATTTCTACTTGAGTTTTCCGCACGAAACCATTGAAAGTTTTAGCAGGATTTTTTTCCATCATTATTTCAGAATTCTCGACAGTATTTCTTGAACAAACACTATAGAAAATTAAAAAGAACTTATTCTTTTTCTGAATCTATTCTTATACATCCTTATAGGTATTCCTGTCTGAGTTTTGCGGTACGCTTGAAAAAAAAAGTTTTGAGGGAACTTCTGATTTAATTACTTGTTTGTTTTAAATATTCAAGAGACATCCCTTTAGAAATGCTTATCAAGAGAGAATGCCAGAAAAAAACTAGGATCTATCTATACCTTGAAATATTCTAGACTAGTTTTTGGAAGAATCTCTGGAGTCTTGGAGAAAATCAAGGAGCAGTACTTGTGGAACTTTGCCTTTGAGACATTCTTGCCTAGATAAATGATCGTAATTTTTTTTGTTCAATTCCAAAAACTACTACGAGAATCCCAATTTCTGTAGTAATACTGAAAAAAAATCTGTAAAAGAATTGTGGACTGAACCTATGAACATATTTCGGAATTTCTCTAGTATGTTCTTGTAAAATTCAAAAAGATCATCATTAACTTTATTGTGTTTTGTCCTAGACTTATACAAGAGATTATTTAAGAGCAGTCTTAGTGTGATTTTTTTATGGGTCACAAGTTGCATTTAATCACAATTTAGAGGTGAACCAGGAGGAATTCATGCAGTAACATGAAGCAGAATCTCAGAATATTTCCAGACGAAATAAGTATTATTCAAGATAAAAAAAATCAATAGGGCATGCATCAGCCACAAAAATTGTGAATACTATCAATAAAATAAACGAAGACTTCTAACCTATTTTAGCTGAAAAAATCAGGAACTGGTCACAACCATTACTTTTGTATTGAACATTGGTGTGGCAAATATTAGATTCCCTACACCAGTGTTCGCCATGTTTTTAATTTCAGTTCCTGAAATCGCCACTCACAATGGCTTCTTGTGGAAGATGGCGAATTTATGAGTATCATGACGAAATGAGGTGCAAGGGAGCAAAAATTGTAAGGGAAATGCTTTTTTCTGTCACTTGAAGTGACTCACTCCTCTGCTAATTTTTATGTTTCTAATGGGTCGTCCATTGATTACGTAAGAGTTTATGGGGAAGGGGGGGGGGGGGGGGGGGGGTATTTGAGAGTTCTTACACGCCATAAAATTTATTTTTCATTTTAATACAAAAAATCGTATTATGGGGGGAGGCGGGGTTAAAAATCCCGAAAATTGCCTTAGGACCGCCCCTAAGAATGTTTCTAAATATCTTCTCACTCTATTTTTTCAAAAAAAAAAAAAAAAATTCTTCAAGGCATTACTAAAATACAAATCTTATAAAGGAATCCGGTTTTAGTTTCAGGATGAATTTGAGAGGAATGTCAAACGAATTTTCTTAAAAAATTTGCCTAGAAGCGTCATTTGCGGAATTGCTAGACGAATATTTGGAGAAATCCTTGAATTCTTAAAACAAACAAAAATTTTCGGAGAAATGTGTGAAAAGTTGGATAAATGGTGAAAATATCTCAAGGAATCGCTGAGAACTCTCTGAAGACATTTGATTTGTCATCTAAAAAAAATCAGGAAAAATGTTTGGAAATTTAAGATAATATTTGAAAATTAAAATATCTTTGCAACAAAATAGTTTATTTTGAATTTTCAACAACGGCTTTTTCGGCCCCTCTCTGATTACGCCCATGCACCCAACTCGTAAGCATTAGCATTGCAAAAGCTCCCTCTACACTTTGTGTGTTACATCTTCGAGCGTGTTGCTCATCGCTGACTGCGTTGATTGCTCATTAGACTAACTGTGGCAACTGGCTTACTTACTTACGCATGCGATATGACATGGCCCCCAACCCTTACACGCGTGACGCACAGTACCGGAGAAGATTTCTTTTTTCTTGTGGGGATTCGTGGAATTCAGATGAGATTTCCGGTGGTCGGAAGATAACACACACACAGGTGGTGTCATCATCATTCACCTCTACTAATTGCTCACAGGCAGGGCACAGGTGTTGATGACCTTCGCTTTCCGGTTCGGTGAGCAACTCCGTGACCAACTAAATCGCCACCACCTTTGAGCGACGACACACAGGGGTCCAGTTTCCTGAAAAGTTGGGAAAAGCCCAATTTCCAAACATGGTATTAGTTGAAAAGCATACTCAAACATTTATCAATAATATCCGATAATTGATATAAACTTCACCAAAACTTGTGAAAATTAAAAAAGTCGATTGGAAATTAATCGTCTTACTTTAGTTTGTCTAAAATTCTTTTTTCTTTAGTTGAAAGCCGTAAAAGCATAGCATAGCTTAGACTGACTGTACATGATGGTGGTTGATGCTTCGTGATTGATCGAAACTGGTGAGAATTGCACTTTGATTCTAATGAATAATGGATGGGATTTTTCGCTTTTTCTCGAATTGTTGCTTCTAGACATTGAGAATACCTCTGCATCTCCACAATCACCACAGGAAGGGTGTTTATTAGTGAAGGAGGAAATAGATCTGGGGGAGTCACCTTTGGTCGGTGATACGATCCAAGAATAAGGATGAAAATAACGACTCTAACTTAAACCTAGTTTTGCATTTTTGTCGAAAAAAAAAATGTTGGTGAAAGAATGAGAAAGTACGTCGACATTCATATCGAACTTTACAAATGTGTTATCATAAGCATGAAACGAGCTCACCAGTTGGTAATTCATCCTCGACTGAACACGAATATCTTTTCGCAATCGCACGATTGATTTTGAATCTGTCACTCACCCCATAGGAGCTTGTAACAGAATCATAAGACCACACACTACTTTTGATATAAGTTGGAAGCGTTGAAATGTATGAAAAACAGCAATTTTATCAAATTGTTGAGTTATGAAAACCATAAAATACTGTTTTTGCATAAAATAGGCTCAGCAACCCAAAAACATATTCCTCATCACTTGTCATCATCAAAACTCATAAAACATTGAGAATGCATTATTTTTGGCAAGATTTTCTAAATCCAGACCACTGTGCCCAAGAAGACGATGACAATCGGCGGCGATTCGGTACCACCTCGTCACGGTTGGTGAAATCTTTGGAACTTCTGGTGCATAAAGATGGAGTTCCATGGGTGGCCTTGGCATTCGTGCGGTTTGCTTTGCGCAGTTTGGTCATGAAAATTTATTTATTCCAAAGGCAATTTTTAAACACGCCGAATTAACGGTTCCGGGCGGCGCCGCCGCTACGGTTTCTGCACGCACGTGGGACCGTGATTAATCGTTATCTTATTGTTTTGAAGAAGCTAACAATTGCTCAATTCCGTGGGCTAAGAAGGCTAAATTACGATTGGATGAAGGTAAATTGGCCATTATTTGGCGGTTTGAGTCTGATTTCTATTATGGTAAGCTTGTTCTCGGCGTTTCAAGATAGTGTATTTCAAATATTGACCGCAAAAATGATTTCACTAAATGTTCCAAAGTCTAGTTTAGAGATATGGAAATTATTCAGAGTATGGCTAGCACCACAAAAAAAGAAAGATTCAAACTCAAGATCTAAAGATTATGTAGTACAAAACAACAAATGTATGATTTTAATACAAATACTGTATAAGAACCTATTTTTGTATATTTAACGATATTCTGCGATATTTGTAAGGTTTTAAGGTGAAGATGAATTGAAACCAAACTTCAAATTTTCAAGAGCACGGATCTAAAGAACCAAACATCCGTTTAAGCTGAAAACTTAATCGATTGGTCACTAGCTAGTGGTAAACTTTGGCTTCGATTCACCTCCACCTTAATGCAGAAATCTTGCAGCCACTGGTTGATTGTATTGTACCTAACCCTCTAATCTGTCAAAAAATCGACTTTCAAATGTTTTATTGCTCGTTTTGTTTCCCTTCCATCGATCGGAGTTGTCCCACAGCGATACCCCATTTCCAACCCATCACAGTTGGTAATTATCGCTCGCATCAAAGTATCAATTAGAATACCTCTACTTCGTATTTGCGTATTTGCTTTCCTCAAACATCCATGCCCCGAGGGGACAACAATGAAACCTGCTATTCCGATTCGATCGATTTTCTAATCCCCTTCATCGATACCCACCCAACACCCAGCCACCTTCTGTCCCTGTAGCTGTAACCGATCCACGTTCAAACCGGGGCGGTATCATTAGCTTTGTGCCAGGTGTCCGAGCGCAGCAACCAACCCTCCTTTCAGTGAGGCGATTATCCGATCCAGCTTCCAACAAAAGCAACACCCGAAACGCATCCAATTAAGCGCTGCATTCAAACTTGTTTTTGTCGGAATCTGGCCACGACGCATAGGGTAAAGTGGGGTAAAAGTTCGAGTGGGGTAAAAGATTCTTTTCGGGGGTTTCTAGCCTGATTGCTAATAAATACTTAGAGTACAACAATGGCTGAAATTCTGTTGGAAAATACATTCGCTCAAAAATTATTGAAATGGATTGAAATTTCGAAAAGTTATGGGTAGGATTTCGATCTACTTCGTCGCAAGTGTTGTTATTCGTCGTATCAAACTTGAAATGTTCCACTACGGTGGACATTCGAACTTACTTATAATATAAATTCCTTTTCCAAGTGTAATTTTGTGAAAGCTGGTATGGTTCGTTATCTTTAACTCCAATAATGCAATGAAACTACTGCATTTTGATAAATAACTTTAGTTCAATTATCCACTTTGCACTTTTTCACCGAAATCCCATGGACGAAGACGTACCGAGCGAAATCTGACTAGCGATCGACTGAGCCACACCACATGACGATTCAAATTTCTTCTCGCCCCTCTGTGTGACTTATTTCACCGGGCACTTATTTTCACTATGGAAAAACAACGTACATCTTTACTGAAGGATTTCATTTTAATCACATGTCGTAAAACTTCTATTATTCACGAAATTTTAGGAAATTCCTTCAACGATCGCATATGATTGACAACGTAAACAAAGTTTACATTCGTCCGGACTAAGAAAAAACAAAACGCATCAATGTGTGCGTGATGTTTTGCGATTCCTTTGATTGTGATTGTTTATTCACGCTGCAGTGTTAGCCGTCATGCATTTGTTCGCTAAAAAGTAGTTGTGCCTATGTGTTTGGCTGCATTTTGATCAGGTCAATGAATTTTAAGGAAAATCCACATGTTTTATCATGCTGTGGGAATGAAGAGGGATGTGTCATCATATTTCATCATACTGTGGGAATGAAGAGGGATGCCCGAAGATCTAAATAATCTAGTTTAACATTTTATTATAAAATTGGAGTAGTGTATTTTGTCCACTCACTGTATCACAGTGAGCTTTTAGTTGTGATACGAATCAAAACTGATAACGACCGAAATTAAAATAGAAACGACAAATGTAGGCAACGGTAAGCAATAATTCATTACATTATTTCCAGTAAACGATTAAGATTCATCAAAATCTTATCGTACAATGCGAAAGTTGTCTAGGTTGCGATGAATGCGAAAGAATCGGTTGGCATCGTTTTGTATCATTACAATACTGGGAAAATTGTAGGTTCTCATTGATCAAAGCTTAATACGATGGATATTAGCACATCACCCTATTTGTTGGTTTTTGACATTTTTTTTTTAATCTAATTTCTTCACAGGAAAAAAATAAAATTATTACATTCTTTATGCTTTGGCGTATTTAGGCGCGTCGTGAAGATGCTTTGAAGTATACAAGTGTTTGCCCAAATGTTTTCAAACCATTTTTTGGTTCATTATGGGGAAAAAGATCTTGCCATACAGAAGTAGAAAACTGCCTAAAATGTGCATATTAGAGCAAAGAAACACTGGGGGGTTCTCTCTGGCGAAATGTCTGAGAATAGGAAATCATAAGAAGTACCTGAATATGATGCATAATGTAACCAAACACGAGCATAGTAGATTAAAAAAAGCCTCTGCTGAAGTCACCCAAAAGTGCCAAAAATATTAGTCGGCTTTCTATCTTAGAACTTAACAGAATGTATTTGATAGCGTGAAAAAAGTAATCAAAATGTCGAGTTTTCATGTTCTTGAAATCAATGTTTCTGAAAGCGAGGAATTTGTCTATATTATAAGCCGAGCACGCGACACTGAAGAAGTCTGTAAGTTGCAGACGAAAAAGGCATATTTGTCAAGATAGAGTTTAAAGGTACAGTTGACTCTCTACAACTCGATATACTCTATAACTCGATGGATTTTTTGGTCCCTTCATACAGTGCCTTCTCGATTTTGGCAACACCCGATTTTATCTACCCCCGATTTTGTCTACCCCTGATTTTGTCTACCCCCGATTTTAGCAACACCCGTTTTTGGCAACAATTTCTTCCCGATTTTGGCAACACATATAAAAATATTTTTATTTGCTTATTAGGTACTGGAACCTCGCATTTTAAGATAAAACAAAGCTAAAATAAATCAAAATAAAAATGATGGTGAACATTAAGACCTTGTCTGTTATTGCAAAGTTATTGCTTAACATAGAGGAGAAGTTATGGGCCCAGATAGTCGTAGCGACGAACGCGCAGCTATTCAGCTAGATCCAGCTAAATGTCGTAGGAGCTAATCACACCCGTCGAGGGTCTTTTCGAGTTGGAAATTTTCTCCACTTCTCAAGGCATAACGTACCTTGTATCTGCCATACGCTAAACACATGCACAAATGGTCATTCAGCAAAGAAAGCGCTATGTTAATAACTGTAGAAGTGCTCCTGAGAACTGTAAGCTGAGAGGCAGGCTTTGTGACAGTAGGGACGTAATGCATTTCAGTAAGAGTTTTAAAAGAAATCAACGAGAAACTTCGTGAATAAATCTAGATTGCAATTTTGACAGAATTTTATGATTCTTTTCGAAAAAGTCCTTGGAGGATAAATAGAGGAATCATAAGAGTGATTCATAGAAGAATCCTTGTTAAAAATCTATTGACATTATTGAAATCTTTGAGATTTCCGCATTCTCGTCGCAGTACTTAGCTACTAAAGAAATTTGCTGGCACAATTCAGGAATTTCACCAAATAGGTTCATTCCACACAAACATAAACGTTAATTCTTAACATAATGTTGCACCTAGAAGAAAAACATTGCTACAATTGTCTTCACAAATTTCGCAAAAATCTGTGTCGAGAGCACAGCGAGCAGCAACGGAACTAGTTCAGCCGGAGGTAGAATTCCCAGGAAATTGTAGAGCTTGATTCAGGCACAAGAGTTCACTCTAGTTCACTTGACGTTAACCACAAAAACATTTATTAAAATTCTCGTTATTTCACTTCGCTAATTCAACTTAATTTATTTTACACAAATTTAACTAACAATTTAATTTCAACGTAATTCAAAATAACTTTAAGAAATTCTCAGTGTGTATCCAGATCCACTTCTCGTGATGGCGCCGAGATGGTGCTTTGCGGCAAGAAAGAGAACGATATTCGTTGCTCGTTCTCCTTTTATAGAAGGGTGTGCCGGATAAACTTAAATCCCCTTTTGGGCTTTTATCGCTGTCGACGAACTGGAGATATCTCCAAAGTTAATTGCGCTGTTGACGTATAGGCGGCGTGCAACTTCTCCTTTTCTTGTCAAGTAGAGCATACACGAACAATCTGTTTCATTTTCTTTAGAAGTTCGTTTTTTTTTTAAATAAATGTCACAGATGCGAAATACGGTCGAAAATTTTTCAAAGATTTATTCGAGAATTTCCATAAACAATTCATTCGAAAACATTTCTTATGTTTCTTCAACGATTCCACAGGACATTTCTTAGAAATTCATCAACTAATTTGTAAGTACACCTTCAGAAACAATGCTGAATATTTCACAAGGCAATGTGACATACTTTCAAAAGGATGCTTTACAAGAAGTTGCTTCTAAAAAATTATCGAAAATTCGTCATAAAATAAAGCTAGAGATGAGTAGAAGTTTGTGTTGCGTCAAAAAATATACATTTCTTCTAGCTTTACCTCTTAAATCTTCTACCAAAACAAAAAAATACTCAGTAAGTTTTTCAAGGAAATTTTCAAGAAATATACTCATGAAATCTATTGGACATTCTTTCTGAAGTTTTTCGTCTATGAAGCTGTCATATAATGCAGTTATTCTATCTGCCACGTGAAGTCTACAAATTGTGCTGAAAAAATCCAATGTTCTTAGGATTAGTGAACGGTACAATGCAATTCTCCGATTAATCCTACACAACAAACATTAACTCTAACTGTAAAACATTTCAATTCCTCTTAGCTTGTTCACTTACATATTAATTGGAGCTCAACAATTGCCGGCAACACCATGTGTTCGGAAGTAATTTGAACTGAATCCTTGTAAAAAAAAAACTTTTATTAGCTTTACCCTCAGTAAAATATTTCCTGATGTCATCAACAAACATAATGTTAGATGAGATCTCGTCATAAAATCCTATGGACATTGATTTTGCATTGATCGAGGTCTCTTCGTATTAGTTCAAAATACGTTAAATATTTTAGTTTTGTACGAAACAGAATCACCGAATCTGGCTTCGTGAGCAAGAAACATTGCAAATGTATTTGTATTGGCGAAGTGTTTAGCGAAAGAGAAAATCGATGAAGAGAAATCATTAAAGTCAGATAAGCCCTGATGAAGCAACATTGTCGATATAGTCATGATGGTACCAGTCTTGACAAAAATCATTGAAAAGGCAAGGATCCATAACTATAATGGGTATGTATTTTTTTAAGGAGACTTATGGTATTTATTTGATAGGAATAGTTTTATTTTTTTTTTGTTTTGAATCTTATTATTCCTGACATTACATTCCAACTTGGGCAGCGCTGAATTCAGTACAGTAATATATGAGAGCTTCCATCATTTTCAATTGAGAACGGTGTTCCCTATTTTTGCATAAGGGTAAAGTGTGGTAGCCACAATTATACTGTATGTTCATAAAAGTCGGGAAAATGTCCACCCGAAAAGACAACCAGCAACCAGCAACATTCAATGAGATCTTTCTTTAAAGCAGCACATTTGCACTCTAGAAGAGTTTATACTGTGTATTACAAGTTTACTTTACAGATTGTGGTGACTCAGTATTTATTTATTTATTTATTTATTTATTTATTTATTAAACAAAAAAATTAGAAAAAGGGAAAACCCCTTAGAGTGATTTTCTTTGAAATCGTTCTCAAAAGGGCACAAAACCTCTTTATCTTTTCTAATAACGTTATAAAACATAACTTAAAACTAAAGGCTCAACTGGAAATGATCCATATCAGAGCCATAATCTTGAGAAGGAGTTTCAGTAGCCAAAAATGGGAGATGATGGAAGAGTTCAAGGGAGTTGTTCTTGATTTCTGAAACGAAATAAAATAAAACGCAAAACAGTATCATATAACATAACGAATATCATTGAAAAAAACGTAAAAAAATTTAATCATAGGAAGTGATCTAATACCAAGAATATCACGAACAGATACAGGTACAACAGTATCCAAATTCTTGAAGTTATTTATAAGTTTTTTCCTAGGCAAAATATATTTTTTGCAATAAAACACTATGTGATCTATGTCTTGATAAGTTTCACCACAATCACATAAATTTGAATCTATAATGTTAATACGATATAAATGACTATTACAAGTATAATGATTAGAAATAAGTCTTGAAAACGTACAAATCAAATTTCTACCAGCAGATAAATTTTTAAACCAAGGTTTTTTATTTACAATTGGTAAAATGGAATGACACCATCGACCTTTGTCACTAGAATCCCAATCAACTTGCCAAGAATTCAAAGCATAATTTTTAAATTTTGCGTAATATTCCGAATGAGCCACATCTCGTTTATAAATAATTCCACGAGTAGCTCCTAATTTTGCTAAACAATCAGCTTGTTCATTACCAAATATATGACTATGGGATGGAACCCAAACAAATCTAATAATAAATCCCCGAGAATGCAAATCATATAATAATTTTCTTAACAATAAAATTAAATAATGGGTTTTAAAATTAAAATTACATGATTTGATAGAATTTATTATATTACATGTAAAATACAATGCAGTCAATTCAGTTACAAAAACTGAACATGAAGATTGTATGCTACATCAATATTATAAACTCCAAATCCTGCATTATTATTAACCAATGATCCGTCAGTGTAATACACAAATTTTTGATCAAATCCACAAAATTTACGTTCAAAAAACAATTTAGCATATTGAATACACATATTATTTGGTATTTGATTTAATTCCCAATGTAAAAATTTTTCAATATAGGTTTGAAAAGAATGTACATCTATATCACAATTGTAAAACGTATTTGATAAAACAGGTAATATATTCTCTGTAGAACAATGATTAAATGAATTCAACATTTTACTAGAAGGATTTAATTTATGTAAATCTTTTAAAATATTTATTAGCGGATGCTTATTTGTGAAGCATTGTACGAGAAATTTACAATTTAGTTCATGAAAACCAATTTTAAGAGGAACAACTCCAGATAAAACTTCAACAGATTTAGTATGAGTAGAATTCATTAATTTCAAACAAATTGTTAAACAACGAAATTGAATTTTTTCAAGTTTTGCAAAATGAGTTTGAGTGGCACAACCAAAAGTAAAACAACCGTATTCCAAAATTGAGCGTATTGTTGTTTTATAAAGAACTATATCAGAAGGATGAGCACCCCACCAAGTACCAGTAATAGTTCGGAGAAAATTAATCCTTTTGGAACATTTTTTCTGGATATATTTAATATGGAAACCCCAATTTAATTTTGAATCATACCAAATACCAAGATATTTATATTCATATACTTGTTCGATTTCATATCCATTAATAAATAGATTTATATTTATTGTAGAATGTTTACGTGAAAATATAATATATTTAGTTTTTTGCACAGAAAACGTAAAACCATTCTCAAAAGCCCACTTATCAATATTATCCAAACAAATTTGCATATAATTACGTATTATTTCTCTATTACATCCACTAATTGAAATTACGTTATCATCAGCGAATTGAACTAAAAAACAACCATTTGGGATAATAGATGATACATGTAAATAAATTGTACAAAAAGGGGCTCAAACAAGATCCTTGAGGAAGTCCAAAATAACTATTACGGGTAAATTTAGACGTCCGATCATGATAAAAATGCATGATTTTGAATGAAAACATGTTATATAAAAAATTGGATAAAATTGAAGGAATTTTATAAATATTTAATTTTTGAAAGAGTAAATCAATAAGTACTGAATCATACGCTCCAGACACGTCTAAGAAAGTCGAAATAGTGTCCTGTTTTTTGTTGAAAGAAAGCTGAATTTGGAAAGCCAAAAGTGCTGTGCAATCACGGGTACCACGACCTTTTCTGAACCCAAATTGACTAGGAGATAAAATATTATTTTTTTCAGCCCATATCTCAAGACGATTTAAAACCATTCTTTCCATAAGTTTACGAAGACATGATAGTAAACTTATTGGTCTACGACTATCAGCCTGGTTTAAGTATACTTACTACTTTAATTGAACGCCATTCTAATGGAATAACATTTTATAAAGGAAATGAATTGTAAATTGAAAGTAAATGAGCTTTCCCAAGAACAATAAATTTAATATTGTCAATACCTGGCGCAGTATTATTGGTAATAGATAATGCTAAATTAAACTCATGTATTGAAAATGGAGAACATAATTCTGGAAAATAATTGATTGATTGTTTGGTTTTAAAATTAATAGATTGAGGAACAAAATCTGGGCAAATTTTTGATGCAAATTGATCAATCCAATTATCGGAGTATTCCAATTAAGCAGGAGAAGAATTTTCATAATTTCTTAAATTTCTTGCTACAGACCACAATGTAGACAATGAAGTGTCACTATCAAGATTCTCAATAAAATGTTTCCAATAATTTCGTTTCTTGAATTTAGAAGTACGAGTAAACCAAGCTTCTGCTTTACAATATAGTAAATAATTTTCTCTAGACTCAGTATGGTGTCTTTGTTCATGAGTTAAAAGGTAAGCTAGATATGTCTCCTAGACATTCTCCACACCATTCGTGGTAGTTGCCTAGCATTCTCTGAAACTCTTAGAGATTACAGTGATAAAAAATAAAATTCCCGAATTTGGCTACATCCCCAATTTGGCAACATAAAATTAACGCCTTCTTGCCAAAATCGGTAAGGCACTGTATTACCATACATCGTGCTCTCCATAAGTCGATATTTCTATAACTCGATATCTCCACTAGTCGATGTCACGTGAGCAGTAAATTTCTCGCCATAACTCGATTTTTGTTTCAAAATCCTTCCTATTCGAGGAAACTTGGACTAATTCTTGTTAGCAGGTGAATAAATACTTGCTGGTTGTTAAAAAAAAGTTGGAAATGGAAAAACATGGAAATTTAAAAAAAAATATGATTAGGAAAAATATTGTGATTTTTCGAGCATTTCAAAAAGAGTTTATAATAAATAGTTTGTAAAATACTATCAACGAAATAAAATTGCTTTCTTACAGAGGTGATCATATATGTATTGGCAATACTGGAATTTCTTCCTTCAATTTTGGTATTTTTTTTGTGTCGGTATATTCTATAACTCGATAATTCTATAAGTTTCATAGCCCCTTGAATATCGAGTTATGGAGAGTCGGCTGTATTTGCTTGCCTTATTTATGATTTTTAGTATTTTCTTTTTTATTTTGCAAAAGTGAAGTGTTAAAGCTCAATTAATATTTTTCTTATATTATAAGTATTGACCCAAATAAATTCAATACAGCTGAAAACGATAATCACATTGAAGGGACTACCAGCTTGGAATTCTACCTCTTTCCGGACATCCGATCTAGCAAGGATTCTGTTCACAAGACTCGGAGATATCTGCCCAATAGTCAGGCCCGGATTTGAGGGGGGGGGGAGGGTGTTGCCGAGGGGACAAATGTCCCGGACCCCCCGATGAAGGCATCCCCCCCCTCCCGAAAATTGAAACACTTTTCAATGAATTGTATTTACATTAATGATTTCAAATTGAAAATGCAATTCTGATACCATTTCTAGCAGAGATATCATGACATGAGATTATGTTTTTTTAAAGTGGGTAGCAAATTCAATGCGATGTTTGGCTCAATTTTCCAGTTCCAATAAAAATCCTTCTATTCGTTAATGAAAATCATTAAAGTTATAGCAAAAATTTAAACTTTTTGCGAATTAATAATAGCAAACTTTCCTAACTTTCTGGAAAGATACTACCAAAAGTATAGTGCTCTTTGTCCTGGAATGATCTTGAAAATTCATACTGAAGCTACTTTGCGATCAAACACATCTAAAATCATACCGGAATTTCGGTATTTCCATATTCTACTGCAGTCTTTTTCATTCATTCCAGATTTTAATACATTTGTATTAATATTTTCATGGTTTTGTTGTAATAAAGCAAATTTTACTAAGAGCTTTGAATTTACAACAATCTGATCCA
The DNA here is from genome assembly GCF_002204515.2 of Aedes aegypti. Lineage (NCBI taxonomy): Eukaryota > Metazoa > Arthropoda > Insecta > Diptera > Culicidae > Aedes > Aedes aegypti. The sequence continues at coordinate 95,650,188 of NC_035109.1, read as the reverse complement.
AATCTACATAATTTGTTTGAATATTGCAATTTTCACTAAGAGTTTAGAATTTATTATTATTTTGACCCAAAACTACAGAATTTTTATACAATTATATTTTTCTCGATTCCTAAATTACTAGCTTAAAAGGATAGATTATCGAGGTTATTTTGCTATGTCTTTACCGGATTTTCGCTTGATGGGATATTTACAGATACTAGAGCATCATCCGCAAGTTGTCTAAGTGTGCATACAGTATCGGACATATAAAATGCACCAAAGCCGTTTTCTCATACAAAATGGTCAACTTCAGAGTGCAATATCTTCGCCGTTTCTCAAACCGATTCTTTTCATTTTTTCTTTGACGAACTACAAATTATCTCATTTTTTGATAAGTATTGAAAAAGTTGTGTAAAAACTATTGATTCAAAAGTTACAGATAGATTGAATTTTGACATAAAAATGCACCAAGATAAAAAGTGATGTAGCAGACAAACTAACGCTCCAAGTATGTGCATTATAATAGCAATTATAATGTGCATTATATAAGCCATTTCATTCAGTTACTTTCGACGTTTTACTACCAGTGTAAAATCGGCCTAAGTAGTGTTTTGTTTTGATTCGTGGTTAAGTTACTTTGTCTCTCCATACAACGCAGCGGTAAAAGTAGCGGTTGGGTTGCGAAAGTTTAAATTCTTACTTACGCCGTTTTGTAATTCCGGAATTAGACGTTCTAAAAGTGAAAAATCTAGTTTGGCAAGAACGGAACGTGTGGAATTTCGTCTGAGAAACACGTAAGATCGATAAAGTAGATTTGTTCATTTTTGTGGTAATTCACTGTCGATTTGATCGATATAGATTCAGTTAGTCTGTCAATACCATAATAAATCACAGGTGCTTCGTGATGCAAACATTTCCATCACTGAGATACTATGACGAAGAGAAGATCATCCCCTATAGTGATTGTTTAGATGTTTATTCATTAATTTGCTAAGAAACAACGCGCTACACAATTCGGTTACCAATGATTTTTAGAGCGTTATCTTAAATTATGCGAGAAATCGAAATATCAATAATTTGATTAATGGTGACAATGCACTCTTGCAAAATAAGAGATGGTTCCTCACACTTAATTATCTATAAAAAAAAAATACCTATTACTGCGGACCACCGGTTGGGAAACACTACTTTAGGCAATAAATTATGAAACTGTTATAACAGTTTAAAACGAATAAATATTTCGACATAAGCTTGTCCAGCAAAATCATAGCCAATAGATTGAAGACGGAATCTGTTCGACTGTTATTTCTGGTGTTTTTGGAAATATTGATCATACCACTAAGTTCGATCTTTTGCCCCAACTTACTCTACGAGGGGGTTCTTCTGAGAGCGTGCGACGATGACCTATAGCCGTTGGGGATTTGGCGCACTAGTAGCAACAATGTTGGAACATAGGAAACGAAGAGTTGAGGCACTTTCGCGCACTACACTTAGCGGTTGACGTCGATAACCGTGATTTTATATCTAGTCGAAAAGTCTAGTGATTGTCGTCGTCGTTGGTGTCGTTCAATGAAGAAAGTGGCGCTCTCACAGCCAGCAGAGGGCTTTAGTTACTGAAATCGATCAACAAACTGGTGCAAATATGCGATGCACGTTGTGAAGCTCCTGGCTTGAGTTCCGGATAAGGGACTGTAGGCACATTGATATAGTTGGAAGGCTACCGAGTGGAATAGTGTTGCTCCCAGTAGGGAAGGTGAAATCTTCCACTGTGGATTCCACTCTCACAGTGTCGCATATTTTCGCGATGGTACTGGATGCAATACCGTTCCGTTGGTGAGCTTTGAATGGGTGGGACCATGGGGACTGTTGGATCCAAATAAATTTTCAAACACTTTGAATTAGAATACTCGTTTTTTGAACGGTAAAGGAGACAATTAGTTTAGTTTTCAAAAGCTAATAACATACATATTACAGTTATTTGAAACATGGGTTCAAACCCAAAAGAGATCCAAACTTTTTTGTTTATCGTAATGATCGACTGGATGGAGCATGTGGCGGAGTTGCTATTATCGTTCATAGACTCAACTTTTTTCGAAATTTCGAACCAAAGTTTTTGAAACTTTGGGTGTTTCTGATGAAACACAGTTTGGGAAATATACTTTCATAACTGCCTATTTGCCTTTTCAATGCACTGAGCAACAAGTTCATTTGCTCACAATAAGTCAATTTTTTGTCATTCGTTGGAACATTGGGGCGAAATTTGAATGAAAATATAAACAATTATAGGCAAAAATCTTTGCAATCTTATCTTGTCACTATAAGTGCTGTGTATTTTTCTTAATTTAGGTCAAGTCAAAAAGCTTTTTTTATCTTATTATCCATCAATTCCTACTTGCATTCGAAAAACATGACAACTCCACTTAACAGTCGAAATACACACAACACTTGGCCTGAAGCTGCAAACGATCCGCTTCGTTCAGTTGAAGACGACTAAGTCGTGTTCTCATTACACCCAAAGATGAAGTCCATAGTGGGGCTGTCCGGGGATTGCAGGGTGGTGCCGTAACCGGCTTTTCCCTGAACCAGTAGCAAACTGCGCTGCTTCGGTGGAAGCTTAGCGAAAGGACACAGACCGCCACCATCATTGAACATAGCACATTCTTCTTCTTCGTGGCATTACGTTCCCACTGACTGACAGAGTCTGCTCCTCAGTTTAGTGTTCTGAGAGCTCTTTCACAGTTGTGGTTTACTAAGTGCTTACTTTGTCAAAGTTGACATATTTCGGTCAAGGAAATTCCCATTACAAAAAGATCCTGGACCGACCGGGAATCGAACCCAGTCACCTTCAGCACAACTTTGCTTTGCAGCCGCGTACTCTAGCCACTAGACTAAGGAGGACCCCGAACATCACACGTAAAGCAAGTGAATTTTTGCTTTCGCCGTTCTTCGGATGCCTTTTTAGATCCATGAGATGATATTCGCGTCTTGGGCCACAGCTTCATTGAGGCAAGTTCGAATCGGGACGCCTTTATGGGTGTTTGCTGTGGTGGTTGGTAGTTAATGATGATGATGATGATGGATACTCATATGCGATACTAGGTCGCGTGAATCTTTTGTGGCGGAGCAGGTTTTATGACTAACTAGTCGTCCACCATCCAGATGTGGAGGGACTTTTTGAAGGTTGCTCTGGAAGACCGGAATGGTAACTTTCATTTTTTTCGCTATTTGTGCGTAGCATGTGTATCATAGAGTATCGCTGTTCTATGGATGAGCGAGTATTAGATTTACAACTTAAGATAATAATATGTTTTGTATTGTTGTCCTGTTTCAAAATCCTAACTCTGACACGTTGATTTTCCTGAACCGAGACTAATCTCGTATTGCAATACGATTGCAATTCCTTGCTTCAATTCTTTTACTACGTCAACCGCTAAAAATAACTCTGCTGACCCTTCATGCAGATTCTTTTTACAAATTGCCTCATCCATCATACTCTTCACTACCTCATTCTGTTACTCAGGGTGATGATGACAAATCATAAAAATCACCAATATCCATCGTCATAACGGTGATCTGACAAATTCCGGTCAGCTACACAAATCGAGGGTCGCCGATCATGACTCGTTCGTTTGCAATGAAACTTTCTGATGTGTCAACTGAAAGTGGTGACCCATCGTTTAAATATTCGCAAACATCCGAAAACTTGCACCCAAACTATATTATCAGAAAAATTCTCACTCGCGAAATCACAGAACAGGGACTCATTTAGCCCGTTCACCTCGCGGTAACCTGTTTCTGTTTTTGCGTGCTTTGAAGTACGAATAACAACCACGACGACGCTGCAATAAAATTGCGTCCAGTCGTCGTCGTACTTCCAAGGAACTTGTCCAATTAAACTGTCGTTGCCAAGATATGATGACGACAGCATTCACCAACGAAGCTCCGTGCCCGGTTTCAGCGACTGCCCGATGGTGTTAATGTGCTCAAAATAACCTTTCGGCCCGAATTATCCGCTTTGCCACTTTTCGCTTCGATTCGTGGATTCTGGAGGAGAGATGAAATTAGCATCTTTTCTGAGACGCAAAAAGTGCACGACGAGGAATGCTTAACGATTCCCGTGGCATCAATTTTGGGGTGACAATAACATTATATTTCAACCTGTTCCCGCGAAAAGTCATCCCGAGAACTGGACATTTGCATGTCCTTCAGAAGGTCAATGTTTATCGCGAACGCGTCGTGGCGGGTTCGTCGCTTGCCGTGTGAGTCAGATCTTTCCTCTCCCAACCAAGACCGTTTGCGGTGACTGGTGCGCCTGGTTCTCTTGAAACCGATTCAAGTTTTTGCCACTCCAAAGAGCACCAAAAGTTCAACCTGCTTGCAAGGTGTGTCTGAAACCGCTGGAACGATAAAAATGATTATCGATTCTGAACCCACCATTTGAAACATATGATATTCTAATATGGTCGGCGTTAAGTCAGAGGGGACCAAGTACCAAATTTGAGTTGTTTCTCTATACTCCGCTGGCGTTTCCCACAATCGTGTACGGAATATCGCCAGGGATTGTACCTGGAATTAATCCAGGGATTGTACCAAGAATTAATCCAGGGATTCCTTTGAAATTCTTCCAGGGGTTCCATCAGGAAAGTTTCATCATAAGTTATTCTATTGAAGTTATTCCACCAGGAACTCCATCAAAATTTCTTCCAGCAATTCTAAAGATTCGATCATGAGCTCCACGATAGATTACATCAGAAGTTCCATCAGGGTTTCCATTAGGAGTTTCTCGAGGGATTTAATCGGAAGTACCTCCAGGGATTCCGGAAGTACCTTTAGGGCTTCCATCAGAGTTCCTCTGGGGATTTTATCAGAAGTTCCTCCAGGGATTCCATCAATAGTTCCTTCAGAGATTCCACCTGGATTTTTTCCAAAGATTCTATCAGGAGTTCCTCCAAAGATTGTATCAAGACCTCCTCCAGAGATTATATCTGGAGTTCCTCGAGGAATTTCATCAGGATTTCTTCTAGGCATATTATAAAGAATTCTTCTAGGGACTCTATCAGGAGTACCATCAGAAATTTTATCAGGAATTCCTTCAAAGGTTTCTCCAAGAGTTTTTCCAGGGATTCCATCTGAAGTTCCTATAAGGATTCTATCAAGAGTACCTTTAGGGCTTCCATCAGAGTTTTTCTGGGGATTTTATCAGGAGTTCCTCCAGGGATTCCATCAATAGTTCCTTCAGAGATTTCACCTAGAATTTTTTTCCAGAGATTCTATCAGGAGTTCCTCCAGAGTATATATCAGGAGTTTCTCGAGAAATGCCATCAGGATTTCTTCTAGAAATATCATAAAAAGTTCCTCTAGGGATTTTATCAGGAGTTCCATCAGGAATTTTATCAGGAACTAGTGGTCCCGGCAACCTTCGTCTTGCCATCAAGTAGGCTGTTGAAAAACGCCATGGAACGCTCCGTGCAAAATGGAAGCTCCGTTCACTCCTGTTTTTACAACTTTCCCGTTAAATATCCTTTGCTTTTTATATACACAAACACGTCGGAACACTTCAGGAACATAACTATGGAAGAATCATTCTAATCCGTCGAGCCGTTCTCAAGCCATTTCGTGACATACAAACACCACTCCATTTTTATTTATATAGATAGATTTCTCCAGTGATTCCATCAGGAGTTTCTGTAGTGATTCCATTAGGAGCTCTCCAAGGAATCTCATCAGGAGTTCCAATGATTCCATCTGAAGTTCCTTCAATAATATCTGTAGGAATTCCTCCAAGTAATCCATCAGTAGTTCCTCCAGGGATTCCATCAGGAGTTCCTCCAGGGATTCCACAGGAGTTGCTATAGGGATTCTATCAAGAGTACCTTTAGGGCTTCAATCAGAGTTCTTCTGGGAATTCTATCACGAGTTCCTTCAGAGATTATATCAGAGGTTCCTTCAGAGATTCTACCTGGAATTTTTTTTCCAAAGATTTTACCAGGAGTGCCTCTAGAGATTATATCAAAAGTTTCTCGAGAAATGCCATCAGGATTTCTTCTAGGGATATCATAAGGAGTTCCCCTAAGGATTCTATCAGGAGTTCCATCAGGAATCTTATCAGGAGTTTCTCTAGACCATGCCTGCCCAACCTTTTTTAAACCGCGGGCCAAATCGCAAGAATAAGTTTGTGTCGCGGGCCACATTTTTAAACGCACAAATATTCCTATGCGATCTGAAGAAAGTTAGTAAATGAAGTTCATAAAACCCGACAAAATTCAGTGAATGGAGCAAATTTCATTTGAAGAAATCGATAAGAAGATAATTGCTGCTGGACATTGTGAGAGTCCCTTTCAAAATTATATAATAATCTAGTCCAGAATATTTTGAAGAATCTACCCAAGAAATTTTGGATCCTGTGAGAATAATATCTAGGATTGTTTTTTAGAATCCTGTCAGAATCCGACCTAATATTATTAGCATAAGCAGAAGTGTGCTAAAATTCAGATCAAGCTTTTACGAAATTTTTGATCAAAATGTCCAAGGTTTTACAACTTTCGTGCCTTGGTTTCCTTCGGAATCTTACTCAATAATCATTTTGAAATGCTATCTATAAATATTTGAAAATGCCTAAAATTATTTCAAAATTAATCTGCTCATAATTTTATTATAAATTCGTTTAGTTTTCTGGCAAAATGTTACATAACGTTATGTTGCAATCTTGCCCAGGATTTTACAAACCTATATATTAAATTCGTTGAAAATTCTGGTTATGGAATCCTTGTCAATGTTATCCGTGAAAGTCGTGTCCAGAATTCTTAAAAAATCCTGTTCAAGATTTTGAAAAAAAAAATCCTAAACTGACACTTATATTGAGCTGTTCGGTAATCGAATCCGCATGGTTATTAAATTAATTAACTCATTATGCGTGGTAAAGATGGACAAATTATGGGTGAAATTATGAAAAAAAAATCGACGTGCTCGGCTGGGAGCCGTACGTTGGGCAGCCCTGCTCTAGACATTCCATCAGAAATTTCAAAGATTCCACCTGGAATTCCTTCAGAGATCATATTAGGATTTCCTCAAGGAAATGCATCAGGATTTCTTTTAGGGATTGCCTAAGGAGTTCCTCCAGGGATTCCATCGGGGATTCTTTCAGGAATCTTATCAGTAATTTCATCAGAAATTTCAACAGAAGTTCCTGTAGAGATTCCTTCAGGAGTTCCTCTAGATATTACATCAGAAGTTTCTTCAGAGCTTCCACCTAGAACTCCTCCAGAGATTACAACACAAGTTTTTCTAGGGATTACATCAGGAGTTCTTTTGTGGATTTCATCAGAAGCTCCTTCAAGGATTTCATTAGAAGTTCTTTTAGTTATTCTATCTAGAATTCTTCCAAGAGTTCTATCAAAAGTTTCTGTAGGAATTCCATCAGAAGCTCCTTCAGAAATTTCACCTGGGATTCCTACAGGGTTTTTTTTTCGAAAGTTTCTCTAAAGATCCATCAGGAGTTCCTTCGGAGATTGCATCTGGAATTTCTCTAGAGTGTTTATCAGACATTCCTCAAGGAATTCTATGAGGATTTCGTCTTGGGATCCACTTCGTCAGGAGTTCCTATAAGGAGTTCCTTCCGAGATTCCATTAGGAGTTCCTCCAGGGATTCCATTAGAAGTCCTTCTAGGGATTTTATCCAGGGTACTGTCTATCAGTTTATGTGGAAATTCCTTTAGAAGTTCCTTCAGAGATTCTACCCGGAGTTCCTACGGGAATTCTATCAAGAGTTTTTCTAGGGATATCATCATCAATTTCAGGGATTACATCAGAAGTTTTTCCTAGGATTCCATCAGGAATTTATCTAGGGATTTCATCAGGAGTCTTTCAGTAGGTTTCATTAGGAGTTTCTGCAAGGATTACATAAGAAATTCTTCTATAGATTACAGTAGAACTTCCTCTAGGGATTCCATTAGAAGTCCTTCTAGGGATTTTATCAGTATTTCCTCCAGAGATTACATCGGGAGTTCCTTCAAGAATATCAAAAGTTTCTGTAGCAATTCCTTTGGGAGTTCCTTCAGAGATTCTACCTGGAATTCTTACGGGAATTCTATCAAGAGTTTCTCTGGGGATTCCATCATTAATTCCCCCAGGGATTACATCAGAAGTTTTTCCAAGGATTCCATCAAAAATTCCTCCTGGGATTTTACTAGAAATTTCTTATAAAGATTTTATCACCGGAATGACTCAAAACATTCCTTCCGCAGTTTCTCAGAGAATTTCTCACGGAATATCTCCAGGGATTCTTAGGGGTTTTTAGGAATGCCTCCAGCAATTTTACCAAAAAAAATTTTTAGAATGATTTCCCAAGTAATTAGGGAATCCACCAGTATATGCTCCAGTGACTCTATGAGGAGTTCCTCCTCGGATTCAAAAAAGGCATTCCTTCAGTAATACCACCGAAAATTCCGCTAGGATTTCTTCAAAGGTTCCAACTAAAAATCCTCCAGGGATTCCACCAGAGGTTCCTCCAATGATTTGTATCTGGAATTCATCCAGGTGATTCTCCATGATTTCCTCCAGGAAAACTTTCAAGGATTTTAGTTGAAATTCTCATAGGGATTCCACTACTAATTCTTTCAAAAACTCCACCAGTGTTTTTCGGTTATTCAAAAAATCATCCAGACTTTTTTCCAAAACGTTCTGGAAAAAATTCTACAAGTATTCCGCCAAAATGTTCTCCAAGGATCCCATAACGTGTTTCACAAGGGATTCGACCCTAATTTTTCAAGAAGATTCCACCAGTTATTCCTTCAGAGACTTCACCAGTTTCGTCAGAACTTCCACAAGACAAAAAACAAAATCTACCAGAATTTCGTCAGAGGTTCTACCAGAAAATTCTTCGAAGGTTTCACTAGGATTTCTCTACCTAGAATTTATTCGGGGTTGTCAGAAATTCCTCCAGGAAATTTTCCAGAATCCACAACATTTTTTTCTGAATTTCGCGAAGGAGAGGAGGAAAAGGAAACCACTAAAAAAATCTGTATAGAATATTTGATACATTCCCATAGCCATTTCCATATCGATGACTGTTCAGAATAGTTCCCAACAGAGACCCCTCTAGAGGTTCTTCCGAAACATTCTGGAAAAAATCCTCCAAGGGTTCCGCTAAGATGATCTCCAAGGATCTCATAACGAATTTCTTATGGGATTTGACCACAATTTAGAGATTACACCAGTAATTCCTTCAGAGACTGCACCAGTTTTTTCTCTAATTATTTCACCAGTAGTTTTCAAGAGAGGAGTTTTTCAAGTAATTTCACCAGGAGTTCTCCCAGGGTAAACACTGGGAATATCACCAGAGTTTCGCTAGAATTTCCACCAGAAAAATCCACCAACGCTTCGCCAGAAGTTCTACCAGAAAATACTTCAATGGAGTTTTCTAGGATTTCCCTTCTTAGAATTTCTCAGGCTTATTAGAAATTCCTGCAGGGAATTAATCAAACATTTCTACAACTTCACAAGAATTTTTATTTTTGGAAAGCCGCCAACATTTCTGCGAAGGATTGAACTAGGAATTCTTTCTTTCTCTACTATAAGTATTGCATCAGATAGGCATCTAAACAATGCTGGCTAAGCAGTCTTTAGGGAATTAAAAACGCCGTTTTTTTTTATCTTTCCTGACGTTTCTGTCCGTTTGGGACCTTTTTCAAGGGTTCAATCACTACGGTTTTCTAGTCAAGATGGCTTTACTAAACTCTAAAATGTCATGCGGAATTATCGGTATCAATTCATTCGGTTCTGAAACATCGTGATGCGGACAGGTTGAAGATTGTCCCTTGAAAAAGGTTCCAAACGGACCGAAACGTCGGGAAAAATAAAAAAATAGCGTTTTTTATTCCCTAAAGACTGCTCAGTCATCATTGTTTCAATAACATAACCTCAGTCGAAGCTCATCCAAAAAGGCATCTACACAATTCCAAAGGATCATTCCCTAAGGAATTCCACTGATGTTACTGATATTACTCAGAGGATTAAACAAAGCATTTCTCTGAATGTCTTCAGGTTGAATCCTGGGAAGGATTTTCTGGAAAAATTCATGGAACAATTTATTGTGAAATCACGGGCGGCCAATCAAGCTCAAGCTCAATCCTTGAAGAGTTCCTACAAGATTCTCTAACGTGATTCCTCGTGGATTTCTTGGAAAAAATCTTTCAAGACATACTGGAAGGAATTTGATGGATAAATTCTTTAAGGAATCCTCGCAGAAGTTTCTGGTAAATTCTTGAAGTCGTTCTTTCAAAAATCCCAGGTCGAATGCCTCGTAGAGTCCTTTCAGGGATACAAGGAAGAATCTTTGAAGGAATCACTGTACCAATTTATTAAATACAGTCAACTCTCCCTTACTTGATATTTCTTATCTTGATCGAGTTAGAGAACCATAGTTAAAGTTGGTTATTGTGGCTACTTAGATGGTCCCTTGGATCGCAGTTGCGCTGGTTTTGTGTTCTGTAACTCGATACCTCCCTAGCTCGATGGTCCCTTTAATATCGAGTTAGGGAGCGTTGACTGTAATTTATTGAAGATTTCCTAGAAGAATCCCCTGAGAATTACCTGCTGGAACCTCTCAAAAAAAAAAAAAAAGAATACAAGCGGACTCTCTAAATGAATTACTGATGGAATTCCGTGTAGTAATTTTTCTGAATTCTTTTGCAGTATTTCTTGTGGAATCCCTGGAGGAGTTCCTTGATCCTTGGAGAAATTCTGGGTAGAATCACTGTAAGAGTTCTGGGAGTGAATAGAGATTTCTAGCGAAATTTCTAGCGAAAATCATGTAGGAATCCCTGAAGCAATTCTCTTGAAGGGATTGATTGGATTAATAGCTGAAAGGTTTTTGGAGGTATTTCTAGGGAAACTAGCAGAAGAATCACTGGAAGATTTTTGATAGAAGAAATTCCTGGTGGATTTTTTTGATGGAAGTCCTGCTTTAATTTCTTGGGAGGGATTCAATAAGCAATCACTTTAAGCATTTCTAGATGAATTCCTGGTGAAATCGCAGGAAAAGAATCCTAATAGAATCTGTTTAGAAATTCCTGGAGTTTCGCTAGAGGAATTCCTATATGAATCTGTAGAGTTTTTTTTAATGAAATTCTTGAAGTAAGCATTGGATGAATCACTGAAGAAATCCCTTGAGAAGTTTTTAGACAAATCTTTGCAGGACTTTGTGAAAAAAGAATCGCTAAAGAAATTCCTTTTGGAATTTCTGAAACAACTCCTGGAGGAATTTAGGGAGGAGTCCTAGGAGGAAGCCCTGAGAAAAGTGATGGTGAAATGCTTGAATCCTGGATTCAATTTTTGTTTTTTTTTATTTATTAATTCACGTTAATGAAGCAAAAAAATATGAATCATGATGAATCCTGAATAATAGTCCATGATGGAATCCTTGCAACTAACTTCTAGAGGAATTCCTGAAGGGATGTTTAAAGAAATCGTTATAGTCATCTCTGAAGGAATTCTTGGAGGCAGCGCAGAAAAAATACTGAAAAAATCACTTGAGGATTTTTATGTATTCATCTTTGAGGAATTAGTGGAGGAAATCCTGAATAATTAGTAGTAAAACGTTTGAAGGAATTTCTTGAAGAAAGCCACCTGAATGCATGCCTGAAAAATTTCCCCCAGAGGAATTTGTGGTTGAATCTGTGGATAGATTTCTAGACGAATCATTGATAAAATTCCTGGTGTAATCCCAGGAAGAATTTCCGGTGGAATCCCTAGTATAACCCATGTATTCCTGGAAAAACTTCAAAGTAGAATAACTAGAGGTAACCTCTAAATATTCTGGATCGAATCTGCCATTTCCATATATTTGTTGTTCTCAGAGTTTTTCCGTAATACTTCGTGTGATTTCCCAAAAATCGTAGAAATATTTTCCACCACAGCCAAAAAAAAAATCTAAAAAATAGCAATCACATATTCACAGGACTTGCCGAGATCATTCAAAACATGCGAAGAAATAGTGTTGCTGCAACGAACTTTGACAGTCGGTCAAACGGTTGCTGCACCATAAATCCGGTTTGACTAACTTGGGGGCGGAGTCAACGTTGGTCAAACCGTCTGAGCGTCTGTGGGCTGCATTAGAAAAACTAATTCGAATTAGAATACATTAAAAAGAGTTAATTTCAAGGCCTTTTCTTATATAATATGAATGATAGGTCGCGAATTGATGATTATTTTTTTTCTGGGTTTCAGACACACCGTGTCTTGTCTACCTTCGCCAGAGCAAACCGAGATTCAAGTTTTTGCTCGTCTTTAGAGCGGTGCCCACCTCTCTGTTCCGATCGTTGTGTGTTTTCCCTTTCCTTTCCACCAAACGCCGCTGCCCACCTCCAGCTAGGTTGTGATTTCGTGTGTTGTTGCGCGAAAAGAGGTTCAACACGGGAACTTGAACTCGGCTGAACTTTTCGCTGGAGTGTGGAAGAAGCTAACAAACGGTTTGCGCCGTGGTTCACTTGAATCCGGAAGAGATGCTAATGGGGAGAATGCACAGCTTGAACGAATTTTCACTAGCATGGAATGTAATATCACAGAGGAACAGACGTTTATATGGATTTACTATGGATAAATTTTGAAGAAAAAAATGTTCTTCCCACGTTAGTTCTGTAATATAGGTACAAACTTATCATCGTATAGTTAAAACTCATTCTTCAAAGTTTAATAAAGGAAGTTGCTGAAGAGAGCATTTCAATAAAGCAAATAGGAGAAGAGTAGAACAGTAGATGAACTTTATAAAAGTGCAAATTCTTAGAATGTATAGATTAATCATAAACTGGTGAGCCCGTTTCATGAATATTTTTATTAATCATGACAGAATTGAACTTAAAAGATTTGAAAGATCGCCAGGATTAACCTTAAACAAATGTAATAAATGTGAAATTTACATCGTAAAATGCTAGCGTTCAATTTTGAATCGCTAATCTATATCTATACACCGGATTTACTTAATTTCCTACTTGAAATTACATTACCTGCTATTTATTCTGGCAATCCAGCCTGCAATCGCCATTTTGGTAATCCTTTCTCGACAACCTTGAGCAATCAATTTGATAAGCAATGCCATTTTATATTTCCCGCTAATTACATCCCACTTAACACCACGCAGTCAGTGTACTAATTTATTGTTTTTATCTTTCCAATCTCCATTCCGCAGGTAATAAAATCAGCAATCAACGACTAACGGTTTCGATTTCCGGAGTTGGAGCTAGAATCGGTCGCCCACACGGCATCCCCGACATCTCGAGGAATGTCAAACAAGAACTTTGGTTAGATCAACTTTCTCGCAAGATCACAAGTGCGCAAAAACTCGGCAGCTGAATCAATCATCCCACACAAAAGTTCTACAATTGGCAACTGTCGTCAGACCGCAGACGACAACCTCAAGTCCAAAACACCCATCCACTAGTGGATTTTTTTTTTGCGGAGCTGTCCATGTACGAACGTTCGTTTTCTGCTCGATCAGCAGCCGTTCTTTCGTCGTTGATAGAGGGCGCACAGCCAGGTCAGCAAAACAAGTGCACCAGAAACCGTCTGACCAGAACCGGACCGACGACGACGACCACGACGACTATGATGTGGCGCGGTGAACCAAGGTTGATTTGAATCGCTGATTTGCCTCGGCATACAATCTCAACCGGACGGAAAACAAAGAAACTGGAAACTCCTTCGCGATTGACCGTAGAGGAATAATTTGGGTAAATCTTGGGGAAAATTATTTTATGTCTTGAGGAACGCCAGCGTTTACAGGAAGTCTTTCAGACTTGGAGTTCTGATAATTAACTCGAATTATGCGATTTGACAGATAACTTTGGATTATTTGGCTTGTAAATAATTGAACGTGGAGCTGATAGGATTGAGAATCACTTCGTGGGATATTTGAAATGTAACAGGGACATGATCTTAATCAAAATCAGCGTGAGTTGACCGCAATAACAAGAATCGGTTAAAACCAAATCAATCGTAGAAGGGTTTCTCGAAGAGCAAAAACAAGTATGACTATCAGGGTATTGAATTAAGAAATATCCTGAGGAGCACTCATCAAATAAAATTGTTGCGTTGGAATTTCTTTTCGAATTATTCCTTGAGCGATGATTGGCATTGAAGTCACCAATGACAATTATTTTTATCTTATTGCGAGTCAATTTTCGCAAGTCAATTTGGAGCAATTTAATTTGCTGTCCAGTGCATTGAAAAGCCAAATAGGCAGCTATCAAAGTATATTTACCAAGCTGTGCTTCAACAGAAACACCTAAAGTTTCAAAAACTTTGGTTTCAAATGACATACTCCATCCAGTCGATCATTACGATGGACAAAAACGGTTGTATCTCTTATGAGTTTTAATCCAGGTTTCAAATAAGTTTCAGTAATAAATGGAAATGTATGTTATTAGTTTACCATATGATTTTACCGTTCAAAGAACAAGCTTCCAATTTAACAAATTTGTTCTACTTACTCCTCTGTGCAACTGACAGATAAAGCTGTGTGGGGGTTTGCGATTTGCCTGCGTTGGATTTGTTGGCGTTCGTCGAAAGCAAAAATTGATATCGATCGGGATCGACCATCAGGTGCGTCGTGATCGTATCGACAACGTATGGAGTTATGCAACGCACGTGTCGCCGCGTACTTGCCATCGGACATGTATAACATTACTAAGCACTTACACGGTACGTATACCACTACCTGGTATCACACATTCAGCTCAGCTGTAAAAGTTACGTGTTCAAATGTGGCTCCAACTTACACGGTCGCTGCTGGTATGGAAAGTATTGAATTTCCCTAGATCGACACCATTCCGTCGAAACGGTTCCAAAGACCCGGTTCATACGGAGGAGGAATCTCAAATTGTGTGTTTTACCAAGCTGCCATCACGTCTTTCAAGGGAGGCAATAGAGGTATCGGATAGTCCGCCAACGCAACTTCGTGATGCTCGCAAGCAGCGGGTGGTATCAAATTTGCTGTGCCCTCTGCTCTAAACGCTGCTGGCTGCCGATTTTTTTTTCTCTTCTGCTGGCAGAGATATTGTAGAGTGGTACCCATTTTTGTGCGGCGAATCGTGATGGTTAATACCCATAGCACAGGGTTGATGGCAAACAAAATATTATTAACTAATTTAGAAAAATCTCAAAAACTTGTTATCAGTTTGAAAGCACAAATTTGATTCGTTCCAACATATATAAAGGGTATTCAACACGCGGTGATTGTGAAATTAAAAAAACTCTAATTTTCCAATATACATTGTTATAATAATTCAGCCATCTGTCAAATCGTTTCAGGTTGATTATCAGAACTCCAAGTCAGATAGAATTCACTCAAGAGCTAATGTTTCTCAAGGCAGCATTCTGGGGCCAATATTATATAGTATTTTCGTATCTAACTTACCTGAGTTTTCTCAAGGATTTCAAAATTCTTTGTTTGCGAATGGCACAGGCCTCCCCACCAAAGGACGAAGCCTGTGTGTCATCTGTAGTAGATTCCTAAACAGTATTTTCTCTTCATACTTTTAAAAATGGAAGATTTCTCCCAATGCTTTCAAAACTCAACTAATAATATTCCCACATAAACTTAAAGCTCTTTAATTGAAATCTTCAAGTAGACATGTCACGATTAAGGGGGTTCCAATAAGTTTGTCCAATGAAGTTAAGTTTCTAGGACTCATGCTAGATAATGAGTCAACTTTCAAAAATCGCATTGAGAGCGTTGAAGTAAAATGTAACCATTATTTAAAATGTCATTTAATTTTATTAACATAATATTGGAACTTTGTTTTAAAGCAATTACAACAGGGTTTGTACAGGTCGCTTTAAAGAAATTTGTTCACCATTTTAATGCAAGTGTATATAATTGATGAATGGTCTTAATGGTCTCTGTTTTTATCCAAAATGATTTTTTTTTGTATTTCTGCTCGCAGTGAATCCTGTAACAAAATTGGAGGTTTCAGAGAAACCACTTCCTCTGGTTCTCCTAGAATCTATTCTCATATTTCTCGAGGAAGAGCTTCAGGAATTCTTCGAGAGATTTCTTCTGGAATACTTGTCAGAACTCCACAAGGAATCAGTCCAAAAACACCCATAGAGTTTACCTCACCAATTGTACCTGAAATTCGTAATTCTTCAGAATTTGCTCCAGGAAATCCTTGAGCAATCCAACGCTACTACCTACCACCAGTAATTTTGTAATAACATTGAAAATTTTCCCAGGGACTATCCCAGGATTTCTTACAGAGATTCTTTCACTATACTCTACAGGAATTCTTTCCAGACAATATACGAAGGGCTATTCCCGAGTTTTTGAAGAAGTTCGTCGAGAGATTTTTCCAGGAAACTATTAGAATCTATTCAAGAGTTCCTACTCGGATTTTTCCAGTTATTTTTCAAGCAATTTTTATAAATTTCGATTGTCTGGGACTTTCGTCCATTCTTCGCTTCATAATATAACTTCAGGGAATCTTTCTTGTCGGAAGACTTTCTCTGTTATCCATGTAAGTCTTATTTTTCGAATTCCAGTGAAGTTTACAGATGGCGTAAAATATGACACTATATGGCTTGCCACAAGCTGTCATCAAGCATTGAAAAAAAAAATATTTCTATGGTTTCCGGTTTGAACTTACTCGATTAAGCTTGAATAACTTTTTCGCATTAAAGATTGAGGAGCTACTAGATTTTGAACTGTTTTTACATAAGTTAATCTTACTATTTATTTACAAACCAAGAGGTTTGACAGTTTTTATTATTTGAAAAAAATTACACTCTTCTGTTTTGTGAAAATTGAACTGTATTTATTTCCACAACGAAAACTTAATCTTCGTAAGCATTCTATGAGCACAAATAAATCATATCCATGTGTATTCACCAACACTTTATAGTCTTAGCATTGAACATTTAAAATTTTCACATATGGTCAGTGGATATTTTTCCTCACCTCAATAATTTACGTAATATGTGTATAATCCTTTAAAGAAGGGATCATAAAAGTCAAAAGTTTAACATGACTTTCTTATTAATATGCCATGTGATGGTGATAAAGTCTACTCAAATTGCATGTGTCGGTTTTACCCGAATAGGGTGAACGCCCGCACTGTCAATTGTTACACCTAAAAATGATGAAATATCAATTTGATTTAAATCACTATATAACCTTAATATATCATCCAGGGATCTAAAGAATTGATAGATTAATAACCAATATGTGGTCCAACAACAATTTTAGTTTAGTTTAAATTTTATCAATATGCTTAGGGTGTTGATTTTACTCCGATTTCCCCTACTCTTCAACATCATCAGAGTTCGGTGACATACTCTAGAGCAGCATGTTGCCTTTGCCTCTTTGCGAGGGAGCGAAAAAATGCTAAGCAGAGAGCCATCGAAAAATAAGCGAGGAAGATGCAGTACAAAATACAAGAGAGTAAAATCAAAAAAGGGTGCCATCACAACTCTCCGAGGACTGTCTTGTTCGGGCGGCATATTCAAGAGTTCTTTTGAAGTATGAGTAAAGGTGAACATCGCAACAAAAGAGAGAGAGGGAGTACAGGTCGGACTCGATTATCCGGAGTATCGATTTTTTTTCACTCCGGATAATCGAATCCTCCTTCTAATCAGATCACTAAGAAAAAATTGAAATCTTCGATAAAAGAACTTAATTGTTATGTTATGGACCGAAAAAATCATCGACATAAGGAGAGATATCGAGATGTAGAACATCGAGATGCGGAGAGTCGACTGTATTTAACATCCAAGAGCAAACAGTTGCAGAATTTACAAAACCTTTTATTGATTGGATTCAAATACCTGGTGAACTCTACTCTAATAATAAGGCCCTTGCAGTTCTTTCGAGCATTTCTCACAGTATTTCTTCCAAGGTTCATTTAAGATTACACCCCAGGCAATACTACAGAAATTATTCCAGTTCTTTCTCCGGCGGTCCTTCAAAAATTACTTTGTTTTTCAAGTAATTCATTCCGAAAATCCTGCAGTATATTATCCAGGGATACAATTTCTTATATTTCAATAGTTATTATGGTAATTTATCTTTAAAATCCTATTGGGCTTCCCCTCAAGATTCCTGAATTATTTTCAGAGATATTTGCAGAAGTTTATCAAGAATTTGTTGAAAAGTTTCATAAGTTTTACCTTCTGGAATTTTTCAGGAAATTTTCCGATTTGAATCTAACCTGGATCAAACAATTTCGAAGAATTGTTGGAAAATTTCTAAACGAACTTTTGCAGGAATTCCAGAAGAAATCTTTAGAACTCTGAATATATTCACGGAGAATTTTTTTTTAAAGAATCCTGCATGACAATTTTGGAGAAAATTCTTTTGAAATCCTTGAAGCTGGATGAATTTCTGAAGAAATTATTTGATGATTTTTTGAAGATGGCTCAGATTGATAGAAGAATTGCTGAACTAATTCCTGGTGGAGTTAGATCTTTCTCATAAATTGTTAAAATATTTGTGGGTGGAATACGTGGTGGAATCTTTAAAGTAATTAATATGGTTATCCTTAGAAACATTCAAGGTTGAATTCTTTAAGGTATCTTGGACGAGATTCATTGCTTCAACTCTTAGGATCTGATGCAAACTTTCAGAAAACATCTGAGTAATTTTTTTGTAGGGAATTATTAAAAAATACAAACTGTTATACGAGCCTTAGTTGTAGGTGTAGTTGAGGTAGTGCCGTTTTCACTGATTTTATCATATTAGCCACAGAACCGACACTGCCAATCGACGTATCGGCTTGTTGATACACGGAATAGTTGAAAATAGCGTTCAATTGGTTGTAAACTGATGAAATATCACTAAAATTGTTAAAATTTTTCTTACTTTTACCAATAGTTGTGGTAAAGTGTTCCTATAGTGGAGGATCTTATAAGAAAACCACAGATACTGCAACTATACGAACACAAATTAAAAATATACCGCAACTATAAGAACAGGATATCAATAGTGGGGGTATTATTTTTCACTGTTATGCCGTGGATTTCTGCGATGAAATCATTTTCCCGGCTCTAAAATGAAGTTCAATCGTGCTTAGTACCTCCGCTAGTGGTACATCTACCCTAATGTAATAAAATCCGTTTCTCTTAGAGGAGGAAGAGGAGGAAAAACGCACAAAAAATCTTTTAGCACATATATTTGTAGGATTTTTATTAAACTTTAAAGGGAAAAATATAAGGAAAACTATTTCTCAGCTTTTCAGTTGAGTTTCCGAACTTTTTGCCGAAATTCACCTAGAATTTCTTGCACAGTATCATTCTGTCATTTTTTTTAAAGAATGTGTCGAAACTAGACGGTGTTTTAATTGTTTTGACTTTAATCTTTGATTTATTGATTATTGCTTAAAATTTTTCGATTTATTGGTCTTATAGATAACACAGCGCAACAAAAATGACATTTTTGCGTGTCTCAAGGATCAAATTATGTGTCTCTAGTAGATTTGGGGTTGCTGAATCTGATGCCGTTCTCAGAATTTTCCCAGCACGTCACAGTTTTTAGCTACAGGTCGCCAAAGTTGTATAAAACATTGGTTTTATTGATGTTTACCTAAATTTTTAGGTATATTATATCAAACTTTTTTGTGATCTTATCCACCAAGCATGCAAAACAGAACTTAAACTTTCGTTTTAGATATATTTTAGCTGAAATTTCACGATTAAATGTAGATTAAACCGATTTTTTCAACATGTTTGCAGTCTCCATACAAAATTCTTCGTTTCTCTTATATGTAAAAATACAATACTTTTCTAAACCATCAAAACATAAGTTTTTCGTATCAAAAGTATTATAAACTTTCATGATAAGTATTGTTATACACATAAAGTTTGAATTCTGTGGCAAATTAAGCAAATTAATTGCCTACAAGCTGGCAAACTTGCATGCAAGTTGGCTGAAATAGTCAATTTTTGCATTTTCGACATCCAATATCTCAAAAACTAGACGTGCTATGATATTTCTGCAAATGGCAATGGATTCAGCAACCCTTAATTAAGTAAATAGAGGTATTTTGATGCTGGAGACAAAAACGTGTTCCGCAGTGTAATTTGGTGGACTAATACTTTTCCGCTAAAATCGACATTATTATTGACATTATTTCTTCGATTGAATTAATAGAAAAGTTCTATTCTAAAGACACTTTTATTTTTAAATTTCATTTTGTTGTTATAATGATAAAAATCTTTGGCGTTTTTCTTACATAACCGCAAAAAAACTTGCCAAATCGTCAACCTACAAGTGAATTTATAACATAGTATAGCATAGCATAGCATAGCATTAACGACTGTACAAATCGTGGGTGGCTGTGCAATTCTCAACTCTTTTCGTTTTGAGAAATCTAATAAGTAGTGTCGCAAAAAAATTGTTTTGGGTTTAACGCTTTTTTCTACATATTAGAAATTAACAGAACAAGCATCAAATTGTACACCTGGTCACGTCCTCACAATCGCTAAGGGAAGGGAAGGAATGTTAGTTCAACGTCTACTTTAGAAGATACAGGGAACCCAAACTATCTTCATAGACATCACAGGATGAGGTAGTTGTGTTAGTAGGGTAGGATGGTAATGAGGAAAAGCTCTATTCGACAACTTAGAGCAGTATTAGTAATATATAATCATAAATGAGTTGAAATTGTTTTATCAACCTACAAGTGAATTTATCTGCAAAAACTTATTTGAGATTATACCTGATACATCTATCTTACGTTCGGTATAATTATTGGTACGGAATTTGAAAATTTAACCTTCGGGCTGTCGCGCTGTTGTACTTTGTACAACAGTTGTGATTTATATGCTATCATTTTGCAACAAAGATATCTATCTACACCAAACCAAAATGTATTCCTCAAGAATCTTCTTAAGAACAATACTCGACAGTTTTTATTTACAGTATTTATAATACGGTAAAATCAACAAAAGTACATGGAAGTCGCAAAATAATGAACGCACTATATACGGTTCAAGAAAACCATGGTTTCAAATTGTTATATCTCATAATCCAGATAATATAGAAACATGGGGTCTTTAGTAAAGTTGTTCTGAAGTTGAATCGCTATCTGATGGTACCTAATTTAATTCGGAATTTGACCGCTAGGTGGCACTAGAGGGCATGGAAGTTTTACTTTTGTTTTGCAGATATTTCAGGAGCCAGTCCATTTAGAAAGATGGTGTCTTCGGCAAAGTTGTTTAGTATGTTAAGGACTATCATTGTTCAAACTAGTTAATTCAAAATGTTACCACTAGGCGGCACTAGTGAGCATGAAACTTTTGTTTGCAGATATCTCAGGAACCTGACCACTTAGAAAGATAGTGTCTTCGGCAAAGTAGTTCAGTGGCTCAAGAGCTATCATTATTTGAACCAAAAATAGGATATTTTGCTACCAGGCGGCACTAGTGAGCATGCAATTTTTGTTTTACGGATACTGCAGGATCTTGACTTTTTAGACAGGCACCTTCGGCAAAGTTGTTCAGATGCTCAGGGATTATCATTATTTTACAAAATCTCGAACGTTAAGGGTTAAACAAAGAAAGAATTTGAACTACTGAACAACTCTGCCGAAGACGCCATCTTACTAAGTGATCAGGCTCCTGAGATATTTGCGAAACAAATAGTTTATGCTCACTAGCGCTGCCTGGTGGCGAAATTTTGAATCAATTAGCTCAAACAATGATAGTCCTTGACTTACCGAACAACTTTGCCGAAGACGCCATCTTTCTAAGTGGTCAGGATCCTGAGATCTGCGAAACAAAAGTTTCATGCTCACTAGCGCCGCCTAGCGGCAAAATCCCGAATTTCATGGCTCAAATAATGATAGCCCTTGAGCTACTGAACAAGTTTACCGAAGACGTCATCTTTCTATGTGCTCATACTCCTGGGATATTCGCAAAACCAAGGGTGTTGTACAAAGTACAACGCGCGACTACTCGCGTTACAAAAATTCGCGCGACGACCGAAAGGTTAAGAATTTTCGCATTCATTTAGCATGGCTATGGAGAGGTTTTCAATGTATATATGCAAAATCTCTCATGTCTTTTGATTCCCAATTTCGAAAACTTTTGCAAATATGTATAATTCTCCATGAAATTTGAAAGAATGAAAACCCAGTTATTTGTTCAAATTCAATGAAATCCTCATGCCAATCTATCATCGCATTACCAATAGCAAGCGCAGTACAATGATACATTATTTTGAACATTGCTTAAATTTTGAGCAGAAAAAACTTGTTTTTGAAAGGCTGTACAGTAATGACCCGATTTTGACAGTCCCCGACTTTGTCTACCCCCGAGTTTAGCACCCTTTTGACCCGGTTTTGTCAGCCTTCAAAAAATACATTATTTTAATGTGGAAATATGGGGGCTCAGATAGCCGTGACGGTAAACGCGCAGCTATTCAGCATTACCAAGCTGAGGGTTGTGGGTTTGAATCCCACCGGTCGAGGATCTTTTCGGGTTGGAAATTTTCTCGACTTCCCAGGGCATAAAGTATCATCGTACCTGCCACACGATATACGCATGCAAAAATGGTCATTGGCACAGTAAGCTCTCAGTTAATAACTGTGGAAGTGCTCATAAGAACACTAAGCTGAGAAGCAGGCTCTGTTCCCGTGGGGACGTAACGCCAGAAAGAAGATATGAGGTTCAACCATAATGTGAAAAGTCAGGTATGACATTGGCCACGTCTATACGATCATCTAAAGTATAAATTCACTTTGTATGACAATTGTCACAGAACGCAGTAACGGTAGGGATTTTGTATATTATTACGGTTCATACAAAAATATAAAAAAACGCTGTAAACATTAACAAAAACATTAAGCAAAGTCTATAGACGAGAATAAAAATAAAAAGTAGTCGACATTTTTTCCCGATTTCGTCAACCCTAAATACAACATCGGGTTGACAAAATCGGGACATTACTGCTATAATTTTTGAGCAACGCAAATAGTAATTTTTGAGCAAACCAAATACTAACTGAAACATACTTCACTTGACGTAATAGTACAAGAAATTGAATATATTTATACAGCCATTCCATGGAAAACCGATCTAGTTGGTCACCGAATTCCGTGAAAATTTGCTATTTTATTACTTATCCGGAATAAGGATACACGTGTTTTTGGATTTTTTGATTAGGGTGACCATTTCAGAAATAGGGTGACCAGCAAAATCGCGATTTCACAAAATTGTTATTTTAAAAAAAATATAACTTTTGAACCGTTCGACCGAATTTCAATCTTTTTGAACGAAATGGAAGCTAAAGATTTTAATCCTACAGAAAAAATATAAAATTTCAAAAAAATTGTTTTTTCACATGAAAAAAAAATCAATAATTTACGTTTTTTCGTGTTTTGAAGGCTTCGGAACCAAAGGGGCTATTGCTGTTCTCATTTATTCTTGAATGTTCAGAGAATTTTACGTTTACTGTCAAATTTTCAGCGATGTATGTTTTGTAGTTTTTGGGATATATTTATTTTCATCGGCACTTCCTGTAGGTCTCAGCGCATTAGATTTTTTATTTAAAAAAAAATCATAACTTTTGAACAACTCAACCGATTTCCTATCTTTTTTATAGAATGAAAGCTTAAGATTTCAACTTTGCAGAAAAATATATAAAACTTTTAAAAATATTTTTTTTTACATTAAAATAAATGAAAATTTCTAAAAAGACCTAACAATTTTTTTTCAGTTTTTTTTTTATTTTGTTTGAAAAGTTGAAATCTTAAACTTTCATTCCATAAAAAAAGATTGAAAATCGGTTTAGCTGTTCAAAAGTTATGATTTTTTTTAAATAAAAAATCCAATGAGCTGAGACCTACAGTGTGTGCCGATGAAAAATGACTGATTTTTTATTTTCAAAAAAATATATCCCAAAAAAAAACATACATCGCTGAAAATTTGACAGTGAAAGTAGAATTTTCTGAACTTTCAAGAAAAAATGAGAAAAGCATGATTGGTCCCGAGGCCTTCAAAACACGAAAAAACGGAAACTATTGATTTTTTTCATGTGAAAAAAACATTTTTTTTTAAATTTTTCCTGAAAAGTCAAAATTTTAGCTTTCATATCGTTCAGAAAGATTGAAAATCGGTCGAAACCGTTATAATATTTTTAAGAATAAAAATTAAGCAAAATCGCGATTTTTCTGGTCATTCTATTTTGGAAATGATCACCCTAATCAAAAAATCCAAAAACACGTGTATCCTTATTTCGGATGAGGAACAAAATAGCAAATTTCCACGGAATTCGGTGACCCACTAGATCGTTTTTTCATGGAATGGCTGTATATGTAAATGTATTTCACTAATGAGGTCGGCTTGTAAGATGATCCCTTATGGCAATTGTTGTCACTGGTTCCGAATGGTTTCATTTTGTTTTCTACGTTCTGGTTTCGCCTCTTTTTGGTCTCGTTTTGATCAACTTCCGGTCTAATTTGTCAGGCATTTGGGCTCTAAAGTTATTATTTTCAAGACCCTTAGCCGCTACCAGCCCTGCTGGTAGAATGTGTCGACGACGATCACCAGGTGGTTTTGCGTGGCTGTTGAAAGTGCGAGCACACTCTGTGTGTGATCGATCGTGATCCGGAGCTTAAGTCTCCCGAATCGATCCACCTTCGCGTAGATTTTGAACTATGCTTCACTTTAAAATATGTTTAGAAAACATTGTGACTCTGCCCTAGAAATCCAAATGGAGTGATTTATTGATCTTTCTTAAGTGTAAGAAAAAGCTTAAATACTCATATTGCAAGCACTTGGTTGTGCTCGGTCATGTAGTTTCGTGAATGAAGGTTTGATAGGTTGATGCTTGCTCTGAGGTTACTCAGCAAGTGTTATAGAAGGTAAATTGAAGCCCGGTTTTGAGGAATGTTTCGCCGGGTGCTGTCGTGAGAGGGGAAAATAACGATGAATTGGAGGAAACCATAGAAGGGTCAGATTTGAAAGTGATTATTGATTGGAATTTTGATTTGATGTTGGGAATGCTAAGTAAGTGACGAACGAAGCCGTTTGTAGAACTGTTTAAACAGGGAATGCTAATAATACTTGAAGGAACATTATAAACTGCTAACGGATTTTTTAATGACCTCTTCTACAACTTTTCAATGATATGTATTTTAAAAACTTCCTCTATAAGTCCATCAACTACTTTAAATACTCATCCAAGAATTTCATCCACAATTCTATGCAAATATACCCACATCGTCCTACAAGAACTTATTCAGAGATATTTCATGATTGTAAAAACTTCAAAAAATTATTTTGAGCGATCTCACCTAAAGCTCAACTTTTAAACAGGTGCTACATCAATTTTTCAAATTTTGTGATAATAAATTTGAGCATATTTATAGTGTCAGTCCAAATTTCATGCTGATTATTCATACGAAAACAGAATTTCAGCATATAAAAGTTGGGCATATGGTATGAAAATCGTCTTTCTCTACTTTTATTTTGAACACAACTGTGTTAGTCAAGCATTTCCAATTATCCCCCTGAATGCACTTTTGATGCATTGACCATTACTCGATTTCATCTGAGCCTGAAGGAACAAGTGCGCAATACCTGAACATCTAGTAACAAGCGAGCGTCCTTGCCAAGGACAGCAACTTTTCGCTGTGTTCGTTGCTTGCCTCCGAATGTTCGCCGAAAGCCTATCCAGCTTTGCCTGCTCTCTTGAATTGCTCACCGAATAACTCAACAATTCTCGCGGAACATTACTAAAGGACCTATGTACAAATGAGAGATTCTCTCCTCTGTCGTTCTCTTTCGATTATAACAGTGGAACACTAAAGATTTTGGGAAGTTTTTCACTATAGATCAAAAGTCAATTTCCTTGACTAGCGTTTCATACAAGAAACGCAACAGAAGAGGTTAATGTGACTTAGTTATTAATGATAGAGAAAGTAAACAAAGAGAGCCTCTCAATGTTAGATAGGTCCTTTAGTAATGTTCCGCGAGAATTGTGTTGAGGCATCGGATTTTATTGATTGCATCGCATTTGCATACGATGCAAATGTCCGAATGCGAAAAATAACTTCATCAAACCAATGACTGTCGGAGTGTCGGTTGTATATTAACCTGATGGGTTGACAACGGAATGGAATTTCAAATTTACGATCCACTGGATGCAAGTGTGCGGTATGAGTGCATAACTTTTGTATTTCATTCCAAGCAACCCCCAACAGGTAGAAATCAACAGTTCTGGAAGCTCTTTGTAGATCCTCCTCCTACTCTATCTAGAACACGTTCCATCGATTTCCACCCGCGACAAATTCAAAGATACACATACGTAGCTCAACGCTAAACCATCAACGAATGTTCGGTTGTTTACCTTTTCGGTCTGTTTTTTTTTTTTCTACGCGGAATTCTCGTCTCGACGGCCGGTGTGGACCAACCAACCAACGTATACAGTTTGCCCATTTCACGCTAATCTCCGGGCGTAATCGGATTTGGAGTAAATTATACATTTGTTCAGCACAAGTTAATTCGTTTTGGTTGTCGAAGAAAGGCCCCCACGTCTCGGCGGGTGGAACAGAAACATAACCCGTCGAATTGGGACCAGGGTGGCCAGTTTTTTTTTTGATTTGCCGATGGGTTTGAATAAAAATAAATAACTATTTTAAAAAGTTACACAAAAAGAGGCTCTGCTGTGTGTAATTTTCACACATGCTGAAAAATCGATTATGTGCTGATTTTTGCTTCATTTTCACAAATTTCATGTCACATTGAGATGTCGTATATAGCGAAGCATATTCATATACTTTGCGAAAAGCATAAGGAATCAACAAAAGAGCAATTTATCAGAATGTGTTGAAATTACACACATGATGTGTTGGTCTCCAAGAGGTCGATTTTGACAGTCATCAACTCAATTTTGTGTTAATTCATCTCTCCGTGAAGAAGAATAAAGAAGTTTTTAAAAATTGGTCATGATTCTTACATATAATGGGTTTGAACACAAATATCGTATTGGTTTTCTGAAACGTAACAAAAATATTTAATGAATCAATCGTGATAAGTGCATTTAGACGTGCTTTTTTTAAATAATATTATTATCTAGTTCAAACTATATCTTCAAGTTATCTTACTCTTATCTTACTCTGAGACAATCTTACTTCATTTAACATATATAAATGATTGAATCAATAAAACTTAAATGAAAACATTAAACTTTTCTTAGTTTATATGGCGAGTTTTCAATCACAATTTCTAAAATTATTCTAAGCATTGTCACCCCTTAAAAAAATTGTGGTATTTCAGAAATCTCTGCCGAAAAATTGGTCACTATTTTAGAATTTACAATCATAATCATACAAATCAAATATTAAAAAATGACACTCTAGGGCGCAATTGATCATTACACATCAAAACATGTTTAAAACTAAAAAACCCTTAGAGTAAGGTGGGGCAAAAGTTCGACCGTAGTGGTATAATCAAAGTTTCCAGGAAAACAATAGCAAATGAAACAAAACAAATACCATACAGTGAACCTTCAACATATTGGCTATAATTTTGCTGTAAAAACTTGTGTCTAAATATTTACCCATTTTTAGTTATAACAGTTTCAAAATTGATTGTCTGAAACGAACTTTTGCCCCACCGGTGGGGCAAGAGTTCGAATCCAGCGTGGGGCAAAAATTCGCTGCCTAAAACACAAAATACCGATACTTTTTTGACAGGTATACTTTATACCAGCTGTAAACTTAAGTTTGCCGAAAAATACACACTAAATTTTCATAAAAAATTGCCCAAAACAGGGTTAATTGTAATATACTCGAAAATAGAAGTTTTTCGCAAAACTAAGTGGAAATGTTAAATTTTGTTGACATTTTTCGCAAGATCAGGCAAATTTTGCTAAATTTGAAAATAAAATGTGGATTTTAGGCAATTTTCAAATTTTTCCGTGAGTTTATATATGGGTCGAACTTTTGCCCCACTATGGGCCAAAAATTGTTTCCAAGCATTTATGTAAAAACTAATACACCTCAAAGCTTCCTTATGATAGGCCTAGAAATGCCCTTACATAAAATATTGAAAAAGATTTTATCTTCATTTGGTTCCATATCTTAAAATCTCGATTAAACCTTTTTAAACTTTGAATAATATCATGCAAACTAAACTTTTTGAAAAAAAAATCACCATTAGACATCTTAAAACTAGAAATAATTTTATAGTTTTTAGAAATTCCTGTTAGAAAAAGTAATGATTTAGCTCAAGACGTTTCTCTGGGTGCTGGGTTATTTGGTCGACATTCGTTAGGTCGAAGTACGTTGGGCCGAATGGATCATTATGCCGAATGAGTTAAAATCGGAAAAAGAATAGCCTATGAAGAGAAGACAAAATTTAAACCGCTCGACCGATTTTCAATTTTCTTGGACGAAATGAAAGCTAAAAATTTTGACTTTTCAAGATAAATATAAAATTAAAAAAAAAAATGTTTTTTTACATAAAGAAAAATAAAAAAAAAATCCGTTTTTTCATGTTTTGAAGGCTTTGGGACAAAAAAGGATATTGCTGTTTTAATTTTTTTCTTGAAAGCTCAGATAATATTACGTTCAATGTCAAATTTTTAGCGATGTATGTTTTTTTAATTTTTGAGATATATTTTTTTTGAAAATAATAAATCAGTCATTTTTCATCGCCACTGTAAGTCTCAACGCATTTGATTTTTTATTTTGTAAAAAATCAAAACTTTTGAACAACTCAACCGATTTTCAATATTTTTTATGGAATGAAAGCTTAAGATTTCAACTTTTCAGAAAAAATATAAAACTCTAAAAAAATTTCTTTTACATGCAAAAATATATTTT
Organism: Aedes aegypti; assembly: GCF_002204515.2. Taxonomy (NCBI): domain Eukaryota; kingdom Metazoa; phylum Arthropoda; class Insecta; order Diptera; family Culicidae; genus Aedes; species Aedes aegypti. The sequence goes on along the minus strand of NC_035109.1, from coordinate 95,621,395 downwards.
TTTTTGAAAAAAGTTGAAGTTTTTATATTTTTTCATGTAAAAATCAGGGTTTTATATTTTTCTGAAAAGTTGAAATTTTAAGCTTTTATTCCATGGCAAAAAGATTAAAAATCAGTTGAGCTGGTCAAAAGTTATGATTTTTTTTAAATAAAAAATCTAATGCGCTGAGACCTACAGTATGTGCCAATGAAAAATGACTGATATTGTATTTACAAAAAAATATATCTCAAAAACTAAAAAACAAACATCGCTGAAAATTTGACATTCAACGTGAAATTTCCTGAACCTTCAAGAAAAAATAAGAACAGCAATAGCCCCTTTTGCCCCGAGGTCTTCAAAACACGAAAAAACGGAAATTTTTATTTTTCCCATAAAAAAACCCAATTTATGTAAAATTTCATATTTTTCTTCTTTATAAATTAAAAAAATAAAAATTTGGCAAAATTGCGATATTTCTGGTCACCCTATTTCGGAAATGGTCACCCTAATCAAAAAAATCCAAAAACACGTGTATTCTTATTTCGGATAAGAAACAAAATAACAAATTGTCACGGAATTCGGTGACCCACGGTTTTTCATGGAATGGCTGTATACATTTGATAATGAGATTATCCAAAAATTCTTCCAGTGAATGCACCATTAAAACCAGAAAAAAACTCTCAATCAATTCAAAATCCTGTACCTCCATGAAGTTATTTAGCGATTATAGATAACGCAAAATTTTTAAGTTCTTCTTAACAGTTTCTCAAAGCGGTATCATTTTTTCCATTCCTTGAGAAATTTATCAGGAAGTGGCTTCGCAGACATTATTAGGAAATTTCTTAAGGTAATAATCTTGGAATTTTTTCCAGACATTTGTTTAGTATTTTTAGATTTTTTCTTCCTTTTACGTTTCCTCTGCAAACTTCGCCTGGGATTCTCTAGTGATGCCTTAAGACATTTCGTCACAAATAGAACCAGAGATTTCTCGTTAGAAACCTCTAGGAATAATTACAGATATTTTTGCAAGGCTTACTTCAGGAATTCTTTCGATGATTTTTTCCATAAATTTCTCAATGAAGTACCTGGATGAAAATTTTGATTTGATTTTTGAAGGGAATTCTGAGCGAACCTCCTAGGAAAGGTTTTTTTTTTATCCCGTGGAACAATTTCACAGAAATCCCTAGAATAACTAATGGAGATATTGTCGAAAGGTTTTCCAATGGAGTCTTGTTACAATATCTGGAGAAATTTCTGTTGGAGCTTCTTGAAAAATTCTTGATAATTTATCTTAATGAATACAATGAGAAATTCCTAGAAGAACGCTCTCTAGAGAAATTATGGGTAGAATTATGGAGGATAATCATCTTCGCTAGGAAGAGCGTGGTCTGTAGCAAAGCTGCCTTCATAGCTGACGGTGTTGTCAAGGTGGAGAGGTAGTCATCTAGAAGTTATTGCTCATCACACCTGACTTGGCTGCCATTTTCCCGATATGGCTCGGATTTTAGGAGCATAGAACTCATTGTTGACAAGCTTTGCCTGTGGACATAGCTTAACCATAAACGTTTAGTTCGCCTTGATATCTTTTGCGTGATAACGGCCTAGAATTATGCGATCGTGGCCGGTGATAGCTTTAAAAAAAAAAGGTTAAAGGCCGTTTATTAACATTTCACTCACTACTTTTTAATACATAACAATTCGATTAGTTTTATTTAAACTATTCACACACGTAACGATCTTGTCTCGATGATGTCCGGGGTAGAAGATAGTATAATTCAATTCTGCTGACTGTGTAGTTCTGGAAGTGGTTCGATGATAACTGCTGACCTGGTTATCCACGTGGCGTCGGGCTCCGTGTAATTATTCCCATCCGGTACGTCTTCCAGCATGTAGATGTTCTTCCCCAGAATCTGTTTTACTAATGCCGGAACGTACTTTGGACCCAGTTTCCTGTTTACGTGATCTGCCTTGGAGGACTGAGTGAAGGTTCGCCTCCAGACGTCGTCGCCTATGTTGAAGTCCACCTGTCGCGTGCCTAGATTGTACCGCTGCTTCGTTTTTTCGTAGTTCTTCCTAATCCGCTGCAGCATGAACTCTTAGATTCTCTTCACCGCTGACAACCGCATTTCCTGTGCCGCTTTAGGATCTTCCGGTGTATTCATGTTCTCTTGTACGTAGAGGTCCGTATGAAGTATCAGGTCTTCATGTGCGTGATGTTGTGCCGCGTAAGGAGTGATTTGAACGTGATGGACTCAAACTGTCATCCATTGTCTGAGAGAATGATTCTTGGCCGTGAGAACTTCAGAAAGACATGCTGTTCCAGAAACTCCACCATCTTTCCGGAATCTGCGCTGCGCATGGGATGAGCGATGACATACTTCGTGATCCAATCCACCACAACTAATAGTACCGTGTTGCCGCGTTTTGAGCGAGTAAGGGGTCCCACGAAGTCCACTGACACCAGCTCCCATAGTATTCTGGCAGGTTTCAGACCTCCCATGTCTGACATCATGGCGGAGTTTGGGCTTTACTAGCTTTGCAAACATCGCAACTCCGGACGTACTGCCCTATATCAAATTGTCAGGTTTGTACGCCGTAGCCGGGCCGCTACCTCCGTCAGCGTTTCCAAATGCTCTTCGAAAGTACGAGAGCAGATGATGATTTCATACAGATAATGGAAGACTCGAGGCTCTAGGTCGGCAAACAGATGCGTCATCAACCGCGATAGAGCTTAGCTGGCCGTGCAAAGTCCGAACGGGACAACCTTAAACTGGAAGTGTCCTCGTGAGGGTACGGTGAACGCCGTCAACGGCCGGGACGCCGCTGCTAGTGGTAGTTACCAAAAAGCGGCTTTTAAGTCGATCGACGAGATGTACGCACATCCTCTAAGGTTGTTGATGATGGTAGAGATTTGTGGAATCGGGTATCCTTCGTTGGTCATGATCGATATCAACATGTAACATGGCGCCCAACGTGAAAACCCACGTTGTGTTTTATATGTAACACAGGTGTTGAAGACGCGATCGATTCTAGGTTAGGTTTAGAATAAGTAGTTTTAGATATTTACCATCATGATTGATGGTGATCGCAGTCTTGGTTGATCTGGCACCAATGGTGCTGCAAGTCAAAGTATTCCGTAATTTTTGCAGTGATTATGAGTTTCGGTAAGATAAAAGCAACATTTGATGTTCCTTGTGGAAGATGATTTGTTCGAGGTTGCGTAGACTTGTTAGGTTAGGAAATGATCAGTCTCTTCAAAGTCTTACTGTCAAACAGCGCTACAAAATTTTTGTTTTGTTTTGTAATCATCCACAAAAATTTCGTTCTTCGTTGGTGAAGATTGTGTTACAATTTTTTTGTTACAATAAATGTTAATTGTTGAATGTTGGTCCATTTCCGTTAAATCACTAAATTATGTGTAAAAGGCCCTAAGCCAAATTGACTGGAACCTTACAAAGGTATAAAAAATGTTCCAAGATACTAGCCAATGTTGGGCTTTTCCCTTAAGGGGGCAGGATCCGTCATTTATTTCGGAATTTTCAAAAGCAGTTTTTTCGTTCAAAATCTAGAAAATTTACAGGCAAATGTGTTCACAGTATTCTGTTCACCATCCGAAACACAGTGAACACATTTTCATCGAACAATTACTAGGTTTGAACAGAAAAACTGCTTTTCAAGTTTCGATGATGACGATGATTACGATGACGGAGCGTTGATCGTTAAACCAAAAGAATATAGAGCCACAAAATTGATTTCGAAGAATTCTGTGCTTCCACACACACATACCACACGCCTCCGATGATGCTAACTCCTAAGCTATTGCCCTATGCCCTATGTCTTCGGCCAGATTATGGTCTCCTACTTGCCCTGCGGACGATCATCACTTGTGCGCATGCTATAGTGTACTCACGGCTTCTTCTCTCTAGAGTTCGTCACCTTGCCTTGCTCGCCGTCTTCTTCGCGCCGACAATGGTCGATAGTCTCGCTGTTCGGACCTTTTTGCACCACTTCCGTTCCTCTAGATGATCCTCACTGTGGCACTTGACTACGTTCGCGCTCGGTGAACCTCCGTTAGCAGACACCGACCACTCTATGAATGCCACCAGACAGGTATTTGTTCTGGCCGACTGATTCGGATCTCTCGCCGACAACCGAGATTTGTTAGGTCCTCGATCCAGCGATCCACCAGGATCTCCCGCTGCCAAGTGCTTGTCTGGATTGGACGCCTTGCTGCCTCGGAGCCTCCAGAAATTAAAACGCAACAGAAAAAAAGCGCCCTATACGGCCTTCATTAGTAACACGCGGACGCTTCCGACTAGAGTGACTCACCGTGGATTTGGGACGCTTTTTCGGAGTATTTCTCAGCGTTTTCCTCGTTCCCAAACGGACGGTTGGAGATTAGGGTCAACTTCTGTGTGGAACGGGAATTCGTCACCAAAGCCTTACGCGCATGTTAAGGTTTGTCAAAATTACCTCACGCTAGTTCCTTCAGAACTTTCTTGTCCGGGCTCCTTTTCGCCGTTGGGTTTTGCCGGAGGATGCTCGGAACGGATTCCTATTTTGACAGAGAGTCGGTGGCACCGATTTGCAGTCCCTGAACACAGCCGTGCTCTTCTCACCGGTCCGGAAGCACTGTGCTGGCGTTTCTTCCTTGGTCCGGGCTAGGCAGTGGATTCGGATTAGCTGCTGTCCCGTCGAAATCCGGAACCCTTCCTTTAGTCCGCACGCACTGGTACCGTGTTGGCAAGGATTTGCTCCGAACAACTTAATCTGCCACGAGGAGGCAGCTTCGAGCACTAGCACCCCTTCTCTTGCTGCTGCCGGTGCACTTTTTGTCTGTCACAGCGGAAACAAACTTTTTTCTGTGTTGTGGCAGTACTGATGATGACAGATGTGAATCGTATTGTCAAAAGGCGTGTGTGAGTTAATCGCTTTTGTGTACAGTGTAATTTATGCTCGAATTTAACTAAATTCGAAATGAACGTCACACATGGGCGTTACGGGACTATCAAGAAATCGGTAGGTCTGGCCACCCTGATCGGTACGTTAGTTGCGCTGTTTATGTCCTCCATTCAGTTGGGTGATTTCGATGTGCTGTAGTAACAGTAGTTGGTTAGTCGTAAAATGCGGCTCCCTCATAGCTCAAAAGGTCATTCCACTCAGTGAACTCCAACGGACAACCGTGAGAAGGTCACCGAAAAGTGGGCGAAATGGACTTTGGTAATGAGATTTCACCTACCGACTTAGTAGATTAATTTACATGGCGACCGTTCTTCTAATCGCTTCGGTCTATCGCCTTTATTAAGGGACAGTCCGAAACCCATTCGAGATATCTGCGTAACGACCATTATATAGTCGGAATCTAGGTTATACCCTACATATCTGCAAGCGTGCATAAAATCGAAGCATTGCACACGAAGGTTTCCGGCTGTCGATGGTCGTTCGTTCCATGAAGTGTTTTACAACCTGTCGATCACCGCTCGGAGAGGTGTGAATGGATGCAAACATGCAACAAGGGGCATCAAACGTCCACCGCCGCTACCAGAGCCCTCTGTTTGCCACCATGGAATGGATGGAAAAGACTTGGTCAATCGGTGTATCATTTACTTCACCGTATTGCAGTTCGGTTGTGGTTCGTTGCTTGTTCTTCTCTGGCCACTTCGTTTATGGGAAATAATCAGAGGAGCCGCTGTAGATACAAGTATGCAATCTTATTGGCTGGACTTTTGCATAGTACCTATGGACAAAACAACATGACAATGATAGACCCTAGAAAAACAATGATTTGAGTGTTAATAACCCTTCCTCAGTATAAATGTTTAAATATGTAATTTTTTCTTGGTAGTAGGATCCAATTTTTGCACAAAATTACTATGTTTGAAGCCAAGCTGAAATCTATTTCAGAAAATATCAGGTACCTATCGGATGCAAATATTCTTCTTTTTTTTGGCATTACGTCCTAACTAGGACAGAGCCTGCTTCTCAGCGTAGTGTTCTTATGAGCACTGCCACATGTATTAACTGAGAGCTTTCTTTGCAAAAGTTACCATTTTCGCATTCGTATATCGTGTGGCAGGTACGAAGATACTCTATACCCAGGGAAGTCAAGGAAATTTCAATTACGAACAGATCCTGGACCGACTGGGAATTAAACCCAGACGCCTTTAGCATGGCTTTGCTTTGTAACCGCGGACTCTAACCACTCGGTTAAGCAAGTCCCAAGGTACATATAGGTCTGTTGATATATCAACAATTTTTTCGACAGATCAACAAGGTAATACCGTTTTCCGAGTAACCCCCTGGAGTAGGTCAACTTCAGTTTGTCTTTCACCTTTATTCCACCCATTAAATGCTGATAAAAACAAACATCCACACGCTGATTTCCATACCGATTTTCAAAGTCATGCCCATCGATCGTCAATCGTCCAACGGAATGCACCGCACATCAATGGTAGCCACAATCTGCGCACTGCGGTGGAACCTGTTTCCGTACCAGATGAAAACACCAGCCACCACTTTCGGCTCTCGTTCCGTCCCATCTGGACCATCAGCTTCCTCCTTCCTTCCCTTCGCTTTTGCACTGTGGGTCGGAACTCGCAATTCAATACATTTCAAACAGTTATGAATTCCAGATCACATTTTCAACCATGTCTAAGTATTTTGAGCAATTTATACTGAAACTTCAAAATACTTTGAAAAGTTTTTGAGTGATAAATAATAAAATTGACAATGTATTTTAAAACAAGAAATATAAGAAGCGAATTTTGATGACAACTATTACAATTGACCTTTTTTTTTTGCCTACAAGTGTTCTTAATTTAATTCAAAATGCATCTTAATTTTTATCTAAGTTGACTTTTGCTCTTTGGAAGTGCATGATATTTCAACTCGATATTTCGATTTCTGGCCCACAGCGCTTTGAAGAGATTCATCCGAGAGTGACAGTCCAACACTTAACTGAATCCTCGGGGCGGCGGCGGCGGCGGCATACGAAGGCTCTTCACAACCAGAAATTGATGAGCTTTCCCTTCGGTTCCCTATACGTTTTACTAAACGACCGCGAAGAGTCACGATGATTGCTTCGAGCCCAATTTGCATACGTCGTCCGTCGGAATGTGGGTTGTTGCTGGTAGGCCCCTAGGAACGAACGGACGATAATGGCATATATGCATATGCCAGTTTATGAAAATAAGCGAGGCCCTTGGATGTGGGGACAACTCCGAGGGGTGTATCGCCGCCATTGACATATTTTTGATTCCTGTTCGACAGCTACAATTACCTTGGAGTCGCAAGTTTCACTCTCACTTTCAAGTTGGGTTCAATATAGGACGAGTCTCTTACATTTAATAGAAGCCGTTCGATTGTTTTTTTATTTGTTTTTCACGCAAAAAAATCTTGGAAGCTCATAAAAGATCTCTTAGTAGGCCTTCAAGGAATTCTCTAGAAGCTTCCATAGGCGATTTTTCTTCAAATTCTCATTTCAAACATTTTTTCAACAAATCTTATTGAAACAGAAAATAGTTAGGGGACGTGATGTTTTCATCCGTTTAAGTCTTCAATAGCAGCTCGAGAAGTTTTGTCTCTATATCCACAAGCGCAGCTGATTTTAAATTTCTTCCAACTTTTTCCTCGAGGAATCTTTCACAGCTTTTTTCATAGATTCCTCTGGAAACTGTTTAGAATACCAGAAATCTTAGTCTAAGTGTTCCTTATGAGCTGGTTCACATATGTTCTACATAAAATTCATAAGAGGTTTATTTGTAGTTTGAGGATTGTTGGAGTTTTTAGGTGTTTCAACGGAATTTCAGTAGCAAATACTAATTCCCAAAGATTATCGATAATATTACGAAATTACACTTTTGACAAAGTTTCCAGTGGGACTTCTTTGTGCAGAATCTATAAAAATAAATGGGGAAAATCGTACAGGTTCTATACCATTTCCCGAAAAGACGTTTCCTGGAAATCATTTCCCGGATACCCCATTTCCCGGAATGATCCATTTCCCAGAATAATCCATTTCCCAGAATAAACCATTTCAATGAAATGAGTAAATTCCAGTTCAACGTGATTTAAGCTTTTGTCCTTTTATTTGATATTCTGATTTGAAAAGCAGTTTTTAAAAGCGACTTTTAAGCAGAAAGTCGAGTCTAGTACACGACACTGAAGAAGGCCTTACAGTTGAGGTCGAAATACGCGTATCTGTCAAAGGATACAAACTCTAGTTGAATTAAATGGTATAGTACTAAATTCGGTTTTTTCATCTACTTATAGATATTCTACTAAACAGCTCGAAGATTTATTATCAGTTTTACCAGCTAATTTAGTAGCATAATAATTAAACATATTCCTGCAAAAGCCGTGAAATAATATTTGCAAAAGTAATTTTGAAATAATTTGAAGTAATATATAATCATGATGCTACCCACCATATTTTCAGTTTTTTTAGTGGATCGAAATTTTTAACGGTTGGGATTTTTTTCAAACGATTTGATTGCAAGCTTGATAAGTCTATTTATATATCATGTAGACCAATTTTCTAGATTTTATTTCCCTTCGAAAGATTTCCAGCTGTAGACTTACTTTAAGACTGTATAATCTAAAGACATTTTACGCCTCTCTACCATTTTTGTGTAGCCTGTGAGAAAGTTTTTGCCGGGTCTATTTTCGTGTTATTCTGGTATAATTATTATTGTCCCCACTGTCTACATTTTTATTGGATAATTGTCCTTCTTCCATATAGGCTGTTCTTTCGAGGTATGCTATTTAAACAATTAATAATGTTCAAACTGATAAATAAATCCATCAACATAAATTTCAGTTATAGCTACTGCAATTTGCATAGACAACCCCCCTTCTTTTGAAAATTTACCGTTCTTCCGAATCATTCCAAAAGAATCATTTCGGCGAGAAGGCTGCTTATATTAAACACAAGAAATTTTCTCTTCTTTCAAACTAAGGTTATCCTATTGAGTAATTGGATTATATAAAAATAATACTAGTAGGCTTGAATGTCGTGAAACTCACGCAGCTCTTCTCACTATAGTAGTTTGAAAACGTGAATCTCATCAAGTAGCGTGTTTTGTAAATGCGGGAAATGCCCCAGAAAATATAACATTTTTCTATAGTAGTTATGGGTTGCCTTTAGAAACGGGTGTTTCACTACATTCTAGGCATTTTGCCTACAGCACCGATAGGCTGAATTTCATAGACCAGTAGATTGCAACACAATTGTATCACAATAATACCAAAATTTGTTACAAATATCTTTTTGATGGAAACAAATCTGAGCAGATCAAAGAAAAAATGATTCAGGCATGAGAAATAACACAAAGAGTTATACTTTTCGATAAGTTTTAAGCAGTTTTTTTAGGGGCCCAGATAGCCGTAGCGGTAAACGCGCAGCTATTCAGCAAGACCAAGCTGAGGGTCGTGGGTTCGAATCCCACCGGTCGAGGATCTTTTCGGGTTGGAAATTTTCTCGATTTCCCAGGGCATAGAGTATCTTCGTACCTGCCACACGATATACACATGCAAAAATGGTCAATTGGCATAAAAAGCTCTCAGTTAATAACTGTGGAAGTGCTCATAAGAACACTAAGCTGAGAAGCAGGCTTTGTCCCAGATGGGACGTAACGCCAGAAAGAAGAAGAAGTTTTAAACACAATGAGTTGAAATATTGTTGAAATTATTTTAATTGATTGATGTAAAGGAATCTTTGTTATATATTTTGTTATTGTAACTACCAACCAGCCAAAATTATAACAAACTTTATTAGATAAACATGATTACAGAGAAAGAAAATCTGCTACAACTCTGTTGTAATCCACTGGTCGGGGAGTGCCAAGAAAAGGGAGCCATTGTAGGAATATGAAATAAGAAAAAAGTTTTTTCTGCACTATTGATCCCAAGAAATATTTCAGATTCTTCTAACTGATTTAAAAGCAGAAATCCACTAAAAAGCAATATTGTTATTCAGAAGAAAGCCAGTTACGTTATATTACACTAGAAACGGAAGTCTCGACTCTTCATGCATGTGTTTTATACTGTCAGATTTTTGGCTAAAATCCAAGAAGATGACCATTGTGATGGATTTTGTTTTTAATTTTTAGATAAATCCCTGAAAAGTACTTTATAATTTGTAACGAAACTCACAGCAAACAGTTTTGGAGGAGGTATTGGCGGAATTCCTGGAATGTTGTCCAATGATTGTTTTTTTAAATGTAGCTTATTTCCGGAAAAGTTAAGGTGAAACAGTTTAACTTCTAAGATTGCTCTAAAACTTCAAAGGCACTAAACTCGCAAAGGAATCATCAAATAAAAGTAGTTGATTTTGGCTTTGTGCACTAGCAGAAAACTTAAAGAAGAAGGAGAGCCAAACGTTCCTGGCTACCATTTCTCCAATTTAGTGCCTTTAAAAACGCGATTAGAGTCACAAGTTGGTCATTGTGACGGCCATCTATTGATTGTTTCAACTTAAGTAGAAAATTAAAGATAAATTATTATCTTTTTTTAAGAAGCTTCTGAAGAAAAATGTGCTATCGAAGAGCTATCCATTTTGGTATAGCTTTGTGAAAAATAAGTGCGGGACGTTTCGTATGCAAGTGTTTTATGCTGACCTATTTATAACAAAGATCCAAGAAAATGGCCATTATGATAGATTTTGTTTTCGAATTTCTAGACGAATTCCTGAAATGTACTTTGGCAGCGTCCATTTATTACGTATCGCTAAATTTGGAAATGTTTATCCCCCTCCTCCCCTCCGTAACACTTTTCGTACGAAAAATTTCAAATTTTTGTATGAGCCGTAACGCTTGAGCCTACTTCCCCCCTCCCGCTAGCGTTACGTAGTTTGTAGATGCCGCCTTTAGAACTTGTTGAGAAACTTACAACAAACAGTTATAGGCAGAATTCCTGGAATTTTGTTCAATGAATTTTGTTTGAATGTCTTACTTATTCCCGTTAAGTAGAAATTTCAAACCTGTTTTAGGAGATTCTAAAAATTTACATATTTAAGAGATTTTGAAAAAAAATGTGTTGTGGTGAAGTTCCTGAAAGAATTTCCGGAACATTTTCGGTGGAGTTCCTAAAAAATTGCACGAATATTCTTACAGGAGTTAGATCTTGTTGTAAGCATGTCTGGAAAGGCATAAGAGGTGTTTTGTATAAACCTTTCGAAGAATTTGCAATTTAGGTAAAAATTTGTGAAAAATGAGAGCAAGACGTTTCGCATGACTGTGAGTGAACGTTTTAGTTTGCAGGAAATTTTGTAGAGTTTTATAAATACATTAAAAATGAGACTTGATTGGCAAAGCTTGCGTAAAGTTGTGTCAGCTATATGCAATAGACTGGCCCTTAAACAAAAAAGTTGTATAACTCAACGGGGCACCCCCTAGATATGTGCCGTAGGATAAGAAAATAGCTCTCTCAAAATTTCAACTCAATTGGTTGCTCCACCAGCTGGCGCATTCAATTTGAAGTTTGTATGGGATATTCATCTCAAATATATTGAAAATTGACCCTATGTCACTGTTTCGATCCGTATACTAGTAAATCGCGTTCAATACAGCTCAAAATGACAGATTCACTAGTTGATACCCTAATGAACATAGTTGTTTTTGACATTCTGAGTTCAATTAAACGCAATCTACAATTTTCCTGAACCAAACAGGAGATGATGTGCTGTTTCCCATATGTTTGAGCTGAAGATCCCATATTAACTTCAATTCAATTGCGCCAGCTCATAGAGTGACCAAATGAGCTGAAATTTTCAGGAAGTCTTCCTCTAACCCTAAGGAATAATCCTGGGGGGTGCCCCGTGGAATTGTAAAGCTTTATATTTCTCCCATACTGAGCTGGGCCAGTCTAATATGCAATATGTCAGGCTTTCGGATGTACAAGCGTAACCAGTGATCTGTCGAAGGTATATGAATCACTTTTAGAACCATATTGGCTCATAAAATATATTCTATCATGTTTTGAGTTCAGTGACCTATAAATTGTACAAGAACTTCTTTGAGTGCAGGCCTTAAGATCTTCAAGCCAGTGATATTTCAGAGGTTTACGAACAAAGTTGAGACTCATACGGGCATATATAATATTCTACTGATGTGTGAGGACAAAGACGGTTTAGTTTTCAAAGAACTACTTGGACTACAGATCATTAGATCTACGAACGTTACGATTTACCTTTCAGAACCTTACGAAAAGGGATAATACCTTTACATGTTCATATAGTCGAGTTCTACCAAGTTCTGAGTTAAACGACTATTTAATTTTAACCAATAACTCCATTGAGTTTAGGCCTTCAGATCTATAAGTGTTATTAGAGATATTTCGTAAGTTTGTGAACAATGTTAATACTCGTCTACACAGCTAAAAATATGTTGTAAATTTAAGTTTATTTTCATGCACATATTTGGAGCATCAAAATAAACCTAAATTTCAACGACCAATCCATTATTTTTCAATCGAATTCACTTTAAATTAACACGATCATGTAATATTCGACTATTTTTAGTTGAAAATTGGAAGTATATTCATTTAAATTTACATGATGCTGTAACAACACACGAATTTGATTTATTTTTAAAGTAGACTTCAGTTTACATCCCATTGAAAATTAAATATTTTTTTCTGTGTAGGCCCATTTAATTAGTATGTACCATGTTTTGAGTCCAACGATTCATTTATGGTTATCCAGAATTTAATTTCTTATATACCTAAGCGCAACTATTGATCTATCGGTGTACTGTAATAAGTTAAGTCTTCTAAATAGCATTACGGACAGAGCCTGCTGCTCAGCTTAGTGTTCTAAAAGCACTTCGACAGTCATTAACAGAGAGCTTTCTTTGCCCAAGTTGACATTTTATTGTTCGTATATTTGGTAGCTACGATGATATTTCTATACTCAGGGAAGTCAAAGTAATTTCCATTACGAAAAGATCATGGACTGACCGGGAATCGAACCCACCCACTATCGGTATGCTTTAGCTTTGTAGCCATGGGCTTCACCATTAGGCTAAGGATGACCCCTACTATTATGAAGTTATGGATTTCCAATTTATTTATCTTGTATCCAAAAAAACTAAACCCAGAATTCAATTCAGTCGAACATTTCCTTCCTTTTCTAATGTCGCATCATCAACACTTCACGTTCTCCACATCGAAATCTAAGACCACCCTTTCTCCAGCTAATCCACTAAAACATTTCCAATTCAAGCGGCAAATCCCTTACACCTTAAGGGATCATTCAAATATGACGTCCATCAATTAGGGGAGGGGAGGGGGTCTACGAAAATGTGACAATACGTGTATGAGGTATTGGAAAAAGCGTGACAGAGAGGGGAGGGGGGGTCTAGAAATCCTGAAAAACGATGGACGTCATATATGAACCGTCCCTAAAGGGAAAGAGTTCAAAACAGTTCGCCTCTTCGCGCCCCATCCTCAACACAGAGCAAGAACCGATTCTTGAAACAATGACTTGGTCGTCGGTCGGTCGGTCGGTCGTGGATGAAACAAAAAAGTCATCAACCTTCGGCTGCGGAGCAACGGTACGGTCGGTGGTGATGCAGTAGTTCGGTCAGAAACCACATGACGATGAACGTTCACTTGTGACGGAGGCCACCGGCTGCACTGCAGCATCGAACCCGTTCCAGTCGGTGTTCCAGTTGCCGGTTTTATATTCCGCCGTTTCTCCATGCCGCACAGTGGTCCAGAGTTGAGAAAATATGGCAAAAATTACGCATTCTCAATATTTTATAAGCTTTGATCATGACAAGTGTTGTGGGACATGTTCTAGGGTTACAGATCCTGTTTTGGGCATAGTCACAACACTTTGGTTTTCTTAGAACATAATTTTATAAAAAAGTCGAGTCTAGTAAACGACACTGAAGACGACCTTACAGTTAAGGTCGAAATACGCGTATCTGTCAAAGGATACAAACTCTAGTGGAATTAAATGGTATAGTACTAAATTCGGTTTTTCAATTACTCAAAATTGCTGTTTTTTATACAATTGAGGCTTTCAACTAAAAAACTAATGTTTAGGCAAACTCAAGCAAGAGGATTCCTTCCTAATCGGTTCTTTGAACATCAAAGAGGATTTGAGCAAGATATCTTCTCGGGGAGCGATTTGTACAATACGAAATAGATATAATTTTATTATTTGACAAACGTACAATAATATTTATAGTGAAAGATTTAACTAAATTGAATTTGTAAGAGTTGTGGGTAACATGAAATTGTTGAGTTTTGAAGTAAAAACTAAGGATTTTTGGACATATTTGGGGTTACAACACGAAAAAAAAACAAGTTTCTTATGAAATTTTCATATGTGTTCTGAACTATCTGATATTGGAGATGAATGTTTGAGTTTGTTTTTCCACTAAAACATATTTGTAAACTAGTAAACTGAACCTCTGTGAACCGTGTATTCCCCAACAGCCCAACTGGCATGTTCCGAAGAAGTCCAGATAAGAGATTCTTCGGTTTGTTCACCTACGTGCTTTGAGGCCGGTGATTCATTCGTTCCTCGCTTGACCGTGGTCGAAGCAAACCATCCCGTCCCTAATAGCAAGACTTTGAAAACAATTTGGGAAAACGTTTAATTAGTTCTCCTTTCGGGTCGTAAGCCTAAGTGTTGGTGGCGCTAGTTGTTGGGAAAGGTAAGACGAAACGATCGTAACTGCATTTGCCGGTTGATTGAATAATGATGAGGCACATTACCGGCGCTGCTTGAGAGAGTTTTGGCCGGAGGGCACCGTTTTCGGGTTTCTTCGCGTGGACAACATTCAATTGTTCAATTTCAAGTGTAACCTTGCCGGAAACAGAAAAGAGAATTGGAAAGAATCGCACCCGACCTGTAGTGAGTGCCGTCTTTGAATTGACAGGTTTTGAACCGTCGGAAACATTAGCGCCACCGGATGGGCGATATTCACGTGAGGTGAGGAGTAGGTTGTCACGATGCATTGGATGTTTTCGGATGAATTCTTGGAAAATATACATATTTTGGTCGTTGCGTTGGTTTGTTCTTTTGTTATGGATTTTTGCACCTTTAGTTTTCTCATTTTCTATGAATCACAGAAAATTAACAAGATAGGATTCTTTGTTTCAGTTTCTTCTATAGAGTAGAAGAACTTATAATATCGAATGTTTGTACTTCTTCTGGTTATCTACTTTATGATTGCATCTCAATCGGAACAGATCCTGCATAAAGGTTCATTGTTTCTTCATAACCTCTTATTGACGACGGGTCCGCCATTCCGATTTTGACCCTTCATACAATGGTATTATGAGAACAATTTAATAATTAAAATTGACTTTGCTATTCAATGGAACCGCATGCAGAGCAAGACTCAAGCTAGGATGAAGGCTATCTACATACAGTTTCCCTTAACGCGGGTAGATCACCTTTACGAAGGTAAGCTGTTATTGCTGTTCTGATTGTACCCCGTTTGGCATAAAGTCGTTTGGCATAAGGCCGTTTGGCATAAAGCCGTTTGGCATAAAGTCGTTTGGCATAACGGCATAATGATTGACTCAAAATAAATATTGGCTTTTTTAAGCTTTTACCGAGATCACCACCGTGCCCATAGCAAAAAAAAAATGTTAGGTTCTAAACAAGCGTGGTGTTTGTTCAGAGATTTTCCAAGCTAAGAATTTCAAAAATTGTTGTGAGCTTTACTAAATAAAACTCGTGACGGGTCTCTACATCTCAGAACATAGAGTATCTTTGAGCTTGTTGCGATACATAATTGAAAACAGTAAATTGGCAAAGAAAGTTCGCAGGGCGAGATGGATCTACATAGGTCCGAGTCGTGTTCAAATCGGACGACACAGCAAAAAAAAAAAGAAAGTCCGCAGTTACTAATCAAGTGAACGCTCATAGAATATTTCGTTGCAGATTAAGCTCTGTCCCAGTTTGGACGTAACACTCGATGAAAATTACTTAATAAAAGAATGGAGTTTTTTTTGGCAAAACATCAAAAGCTCTAATCAAATGATCTATCAATGCGACTTAATGCAAAAATAGCCTATATACGAGAGCAGATAATGTTTCGTTTAAAATGGTTAAGGCTCTAACGCAAAAAAATCTTACCACAGCATAGCTTAAATGAACAACAATCATTAAAAGAAAATTTGTGTGGCACAACTTTTTCTAATTTTGGAAGTGTACATCAAAAACACCGTCTATTGTCGAGAGAAGGGAAAATTTGTGATTGAAAAAATATTTTCCCAGCATATTTCGGAAGGATATCACGCGTTTGCCAAAAAATTTTTATGTTGAATATTAGCAGATTCTAAAGTAATTATCATTCTATTAACACATCAGGCAAGAATTGATGAAACAGAAAAATATAATAATGGGTAACATAAAGCTTTACTAAATTATAAAATTTTAAACAGTAAAACAGTAAAAGAACAACCTATTTTTAAAAGAAGGCAAAATTTATAATTAACCCAATAGAAGAATGGACGCCAAAAATGATTGCGGCGCAATAAAACGAAAAGACAAAGAAAAGTACGCTCAGAATCATCGAAGTGATTGTGCTACTTTTCCCCGTATGCCATTTCTCCGAATGACTGGTTTCCCCGAAAAGTTGTGACGAGAAAGAACGAACGATAAACAGTCAAAAGAAGTAAGTATTCTGTCATTCTCGGCTATACACATGTTGGCAAGAATGCTGAGGACGGTAAAACTCGAAAGAACCGCCAATTAAATAAAAAAGGGTGCATATTAGATGGTCAGTTCGTTCACCACCCTGAAATGTATAAAGTTACGACAATTATGAGTGCTAAAAACTTTTCGGGGAAGTGGGCTAGTTGGGGAAACGGTATATACGGGGAACTGGCATTCGGGGAACTGGCGTTCGGGGAAACGACACTCGGGGAACCGACATTCGGGGAAAAGTAGCGCAACCCATCGAAGTACAGTTAATTTGAGCAGATCAATGTTATCGATTACCGCCCTTTTGTTCGTTAGAAACTAAAAAAAATACTTGAAAAATATAGCTCCAAAGAACAGCCTTTGCATAAAAGAAGGAGTAATTTATTGAAATTTTGAATCAACAGTTTTCATACCTATAATTGTGGTTACATCATATTTAGAAAAAAAAAAATAGAACAAATAAAAGAAGGGTACATTTGTGCTAAATGTATAAAAATCTTCAGTGCAAAAATTTGTTCCAATAGTGAAACTCAAAAGTAGAATTAATATTAGAAAGAAGGGTAATTTCTGGATAAATAATAAAATACTATTGGCCATAACTTTACTAAAACGCTTAAATTTATTCAAGAGCGACTACTTACTTATTTGGCTTTACATCAATTATCTTGATAAAGCCTCGCCAACAATAATTCGCCAATTCACTCGGTTCATGGCCGCTTCTCTCCATCCTCGACTGTGACCCACGCTCTCCAAGTCCTGGTACACCTGGTCAATCCACCTGGCTCGCTGCGCTCCACGCCTTCTTGTTCCGACCGGATTCGTAGCGAACACCATCTTTACAGGGTTGTTCCCCGGCATTCTTGCAACATGCCCTGCCCAGCGTATCCTTCCAGCTTTAGCTACATTCATGATACTGGGTTCGCCGTAGAGTTGAGCGAGCTCGTGGTTCATCCTTCGCCGCCACACGCCGTTCTCCTGTACGCCGCCGAAGATCGTCCTTAGCACTCGGCGTTCGAAAACCCCAAGAGCTTGCAAGTCCTCCTCGAGCATAGTCCACGCCTCATGCCCATAGAGGACTACCGGTCTTATGAGCGTTTTGTACATCGTGCATTTGGTGCGGGGGTGAATCTTTCTTGACCGCAGTTTCTTCTGGAGCCCATAGTAGGCACGACTTCCGCTGATGATACGCCTTCGTATTTCCCGACTAACGCTGTTGTCAGCCGTCAACAAGGATCCGAGATAGACGAACTCGTCCACCACCTTGAAGGTATCTCCGTCTATCGTAACACTGCTTCCTAGGCGGGTCCTGTCGCGCTCAGTTCCGCCAACCAGCATGTACTTTGTTTTCGACGCATTCACCATTAGCTCGACTCTTGTTGCTTCGCGTTTTAGGCGGGTGAACAAATCTGCCACCGTTTCAAATTTTCTCCCAGTAATATCCATGTCGTCCGCGAAGCAAACAAATTGTCCGGATCTCGTGAAAATCGTGCCTCGACTGTTAAGTCCGGCTCTCCGCATAACACCTTCAAGCGCAATATTGGACAACAGGCACGAAAGTCCATCGCCCTGTCGTAGTCCCCGCCGAGACTCGAACGAACTGGAGTGTTTGCCCGAGATCTTCACATAGTTTTGCACACCGGCATTTCTGGAGGATTTGCCACACGGAAAAGATCTGGTCCGTTGTCGAGCGGCCGTCGATGAAACCTGCTTGATAACTTCCCACGAACTCGTTTGCTATAGGTGATAGACGACGGAAGAGAATCTGGGATAGCACTTTGTAGGCGGCGTTTAGGATGGTGATTGTACGATAATTTTCACACTCCAGTTTGTCGCCCTTTTTGTAGATAGGGCATATAACGCCTTGCTTCCACTCCTCCGGTAGTTGTTCCGTTTCCCAGATTCTGACTATCAGCCGATGCAGGCAAGCGGCCAACCTGTCCGGGCCCATCTTGATGAGTTCGGCTCCGATACCATCCTTGCTAGCGGCCTTGTTGTTCTTGAGCTGTTGAATGGCATCCTTAACTTCTCCCATCGTGGGAGCTGGTTGGTTTCCGCTGTCCGCTGTGCTGACGTAGCCATCGCTTTCGTTGTCCTGACCTTCTGTGCCTGTGTTCTCTGCGCCATTCAGGTGTTCATCGTAGTGTTGCTTCCACCTTTCGATCACCTCGCGTCCGTCCGTCAAGATGCTCCCATCCTTATCCCGGCTCGCGGCACGAAGCCTTTGCGGGATGTGTTGAGCTTCTGATAGAACTTCCGCGTTTCTTGAGAACGGTACAGCAACTCCATCTCTTGGCATTCCTTCTCTTCCAGGCGGCGCTTTTTGTCCCGGAATAGGCGGGTTTGCTGTTTCCGCTTCAGTCTGTATCGTTTCACGTTTTGCCGCGTACCATGCTGCAGCATTGCAGCCCGCGCTGCATTCTTCTCCTCTAAAACCTCCTGGCACTCATCGTCGAACCAATAGTTTCTTGAGCTCCGTTCCACATATCCGATAATGCTTTCGGCAGCGTCGTTAATGGCTGCTTTGACTTTCCTCCAGCAGTCTTCAAGAGGGGCCCTATCGAGCTCGCCCTCATCCGGCAACGCTGCCTCAAGATGCTGCGCGTACGCATTTGTGACATCCGGTTGTTTCAGTCGCTCGAGATTGTACCGGGGCGGGCGTCGGTACCGTACATCATTGATGACGGATAGTTTTGGGCGCAGTTTCACCATCACCAGGTAGTGGTCGGAGTCAATGTTAGCGCCACGATAGGTTCTGACGTCGGTTATGTCGGAGAAGTGCCGTCCATCGATCAAAACGTGGTCGATTTGCGATTCTGTCTGCTGAGGTGATCTCCAGGTGTACCGATACGGGAGGCTGTGCTGGAAATAGGTGCTACGAATGGCCATATTCTTGGAGGCGGCCAAATCTATCAGTCGTAGGCCGTTCTCGTTCGTCAGCCGGTGGGCGCTGAACTTTCCAATCGTCGAACTCCTCCTCCTGGCCAACCTGAGCGTTCAAATCTCCTATGATGATCTTGCCGTCGTGGCTTGGGCAGCGGTCGTACTCGCGTTCGAGCTGCGCGTAAAATGCGTCCTTGTCATCATCAGTGCTTCCGGAGTGTGGGCTATGCACGTTGATTATGCTGAAGTTAAAGAATCGGCCTTTGATCCTTAACTTGCACATTCGTTCATTGATCGGCCACCACCCGATCACGCGCCTTTGCATATCACCTATCACTATGAAAGCTGTTCCCAGCTCGCGTGTGTTGCCGCAGCTCTGGTAGATGGTATGATTACCTCTAATTGTTCGCACCAATGCTCCTGTCCAGCACACCTCCTGCAGCGCTACGATGTCGAAACCACGGGTCTTCAGTACATCGGAGAGTATGCAAGTACTTCCAATGAAGTTGAGAGATTTGCAGTTCCACGTACCGAGTTTCCAATCGCTAGTCCTTTTTCGTCGCTGTGGTCTTTGCCGATTGTTCCGGTCCGTATTCTCTCGTTGACGTTCCTGTGCTGATGTGTTTTTACGGTTGGCTTGCAGGGCCTGACACCAACCCCCTAGATTTCCGGAGGACCATTCCCCCTAAATGTTCGGAGGGCCATAGTGCGCAGTTTAGCTTAGAGTCCTTCTCTGGCACTCGGACGATGATCAGCCGCCCCTGACATGGGGAACAGACGCTGTTGTGAGCCGCTCCTAACGTGGAGTACAGACGCTCCAGATTTGCAAAAGCAAACCCCCCCTTCCCTGTCAGCATACGACCAAAGTTCCCACCGGGGGTTGGTTACCCGATCTTCCCCAAGGTTACTCGTACCCCGGCCAGTACCACGAGGAGGTAGGGATAGGAGTTGCTGGGCAAGAGGCTAAGGACCGCACAAAGGGGTCTATTTTATTCCTGCAGGTACGCGAGGTACCAATGGTACGCCATGCCCAGCCATTTACCGCGCCAATAGCGAATGATTGTTGAATAAAGTGTCATATTGTATCAATTGACTCCCAAACAAGCCTGGTGTCATCAGAAAGATTCAATAGAAACGTAAAAATGAAAAATTTAGAAATTCTTGGTTTCAGACTCATTATGCCAATCGACTATTATGCCAAACGACCATTATGTCAAACAACTTTATGCCAAATAACCATTATGCCAAACGACTTTATGCCAAACGGCTTTAAGTATGCCAAACGACATTATGCCAAATGACCTACCACCAGCTGTTCTTGTTAATACGATCGGAAGAGTATACAAGAGTGATAAGCCACTGAGACTCACCTATTCGTCCTAGATGGTGAGGAAGTTGAAGTAGAAAAATGACTCAATCGGCATCTGAGGTTTGTTTCAATTCATTTGACAAGTTATTTCCCAATTTTAATGTCTATCTTCCGATTCCCTAGGAGGTAAACGGTTCCGATTCAGTGGAGTAGCAGACCTCCTAGCTTCTGACATAAGCTTCTTGTTTCTGGAATAAAGTAAGAATGCAATATGTCAGCTGCTGATCGCTTTCGCTGTTAAGCACTTGGTCCACTCTGACTGCATATTTTCATCGATTTTTGTTAATCATCCAAAGTAAATTTGTTACATATCTCTCATAGTTTGTATCTGATCAAAGTGAAATTGAGGAGAGGTAATTTCGCATCTAATGGAAGCATAATCCAATTTACCCAACTTTTGTACTTGGTCCACTCTGACTTAACGTCGGCCATTTGGCCTTGCGGTTTACGGCGTCAGTCGTCTAGGCTTATTGTGCCACGGGATGTGGGTTCCATTCCCGCTCCAGTCGGTGAAAACTTTTCGTCAAACGAAAAATTCATCGCTGGGCTACTGGGCGTTTCGTGGTGTCCGTTGCCTAATGTTAATGATTGTTAAGTCTGTGGCAGCCTATGTGGTGAAGACGGTGTAAATTGTCTTTTATTAGAATATTTATTTTACTTTTTTTTCTGGGATAGCCTATTGCTCCCATTTCTGCCGCTTTCTTATTGGTTACGTAATTTTACGCCCTGAGGCATTACCGTTGTCCAGTGCACTCACCGCTGAATACTGCAAATCCTCTCAAAACCCAGAGTTAATCGCTAGACCCGGCGAATAGCCAGAATATTCTCATTAATCTCCCTCTTTGCGACACGGCGAGTTAGACCTGTTGGAACACATGTGCTTACATTACACAACCATCTATATCCACTTCACGAGTGCTAATAGTTAGCCATAATCCAACGACGACAACCAGAACGGGCTAAAGTGTAGCCCCTCTCGTGAATGGACAAACTGACAGTAATCCGATCAGCGACTTTTTTTTCGCAAACGTGTAATTGATTTGTTCGACGTGAGTTCACCTATTGCGTGCGGGGTTTTCCTTTCCACACACCGATCCTCTAATGACTTAGAAAAAATCTTAAAACAGGTTCCAGTCTTTCAGGACGCATTAGACTAGACGAATCTGCATCTTCAGTAACGGACGAAATTCATCGGCCTCTGCAGCCAGAGAAGCAATTTTCACACGCGATCCTCAATCAGCCGGTAACAACTTGTTAGCAATAACCTGTAATAAACACCGAACCAGGGGGCTATTTTTCGCAACCTAGGGAAAAAAAATTGGTTGCAGTGTAGGCTTCTCAATCTCTAACAAAAAATACCAGTTTTCTGGTTGGAGTAGGAAACGGGCTCCTGGCGATCCAGCGGTGGCACTGCGACCAGGTCGAACCGGTCCCACAGTCAACACACGACGGGCTATGTTACGATGATCAACGATCGCTGAGTTGTAGATCGACTAATCGAGCATATTGATAGGAATTTTGGCGGAGGCTTTTTTATAAGAATCATTTACATTTCTTCCGTGCCATTACTGTCTATCGGCGCTGAAGACTGTAAAGGTTTAATGTGAAACATGTCGAATTCCAAACATGGCTTTCACGATTTCGAAGACAATTTTCTTCAGAAATAATAAAAAAAGACGAGAAACATTACTGACAAAAAGTTTCAATAGCTGCAACGTGGATCGAACTCACATACCAGAAATATTGCGCTCTAACACTAACCGCGACACTAACCGCACGGCCACGAAGCCCACAAAATGTTTTAGCAGGAAAGATCGAGATTACAGACTCCATGACACATAGTGATAAAATGTTTCGCTGTCTTGAGGTCATTCCGATGACCTTTCAAAATTCCCCTTTCTACACCCATGCGTACCGATCGGTCATACAAAATATAAGACACATCATCGCGCAAATAGGAACGTGATTTGCAACTGCACCGCTGTATGTTTGAACCCGCGGGCCAGTTGCAACTTGGAAGAAGCAAAATAAAATTCTTCCATGGAAATTATGCAATCATCCTGCTCTCTAGCCGGTCGCTCTGATCGGTCCATGCAGAAAACGTTGGGACCCCCCAATCTACCTAGAGCTAAATACGTATAAGTACGATACGATGGATGATGGCTGCTTTACATGCGATCGTCTCTCATACGAAAAGGGGGCCAGAAAATCTCGACCAGATCTCCGATGCCCCTCCGATCCACAAACCCACTTCTTCTCTACCAGCCAGCAGCGGTACTCGATTACATCTAAGGTAATAGCCCCAACGAAGTGAAGGGTTAACGACTTTTGTGCTGCTGGCAGTGCACCGAGCTAGTGCATGGATGTCGATGATCAGCATGGCAGATATTTAAGGTAATTTGATCGCTGCCGTCGATCGTTATGCCACTTCTGCACTGACTGGATGGCGCTGCTGCCGTCTGTCTGTCATTCAATTCGAGACCGACTTCGTGAAGGAGCATAGTGCAATGCATAAGAGTGTTGCCGGCTTGTCACCTCATAGTTGGACCCTAATGTGGTACTCTGTACTAGCTAGATGCATATTTTTTTACGAATTTGAATAGTTTGTCTAGCGGCACGGCTGCAGTTCAAGGTCGTAGAATGGATGGACGCGGCCAAAGCCAGAACCGGATCGACTAAGTTGTGAGGGGTATTGCTCAATGGTTTGGTGGAACATTCTAATGGGTTTGAAGCCGTAAGATATGGATCGGAAAATTTGTGGGTTAATTTATTGCACCACTACTTATGGTGGAGGGCATATTGATTCGCAATATTCGGCAAAGTTGAAGCATGAGATGAGATATTTCCAGTTCCAGTTTTCATATTTTGGTAATAGATGGCAACACTGCTCGATTGTTATCAAAAGAGCCAATGTTATGGGGGTGTGATATGCAAATCAATGTTGCTGAACAGCGATCGGAAACACGAAGCACGATGAATTTTCCTAGCCATCAAAACAGAATCTGCGAATGAACCCGAACAACCATTCGGGTGCTTCATTCGTTCGTGTTTCATTTTCGGATCGCTATAGGCGAGCAGAAGTGGATGAATTCATTTTCCTGTCAATTTTCATACAAAATCTACTTTTTGTCTGCTATAAATTCACTCTGGGTGTACCACTTCCCCTGGCCTATTCTACGGACGCTATCATCTGGAGATTTTCCATCGCTTGGTAATGTGAGCGGTACGATCAACGCTGCCTGCTCTTCGCGAAAAGCAGGAAAATATTCACTTCGATCATCTTCATGCGGGTTCGCAACACGCAGGTGCGCCATGGAAGACGGGATTGTTATGCGGGTTATTTATTGATTTATTAATCTGAAAATGAAAATGTAATTTGCATGTACCTACTGTAGTTTATTTAAATGATAGAAAACCTGCAATCTCCCAGACTTCTCATGTTTTTAACAACATTTAGGTAAATTAAATTGCATTCAACAACATCATAACAAAAGCAATTTTTGTGTGCGATGCTATACTTTTAAATCTCTCTGATATTTTTCAACAATAAGTGTTGAAATCGGTACATTTTACGATTCGTATACATGCCGTCGATATTATGCTGCAATTGTACCTAAGCATTGCTAGAAAATTGTTGCACAATAAGCTCAAGAGCCGTCGTGCTTCAAGCCATAGTCAGCAGCACCCAGCCACGCTCGTGCTGTGTACTTCAAGCGTGCTTTTGTTGGGCTGCGTGAACTCTGTGCACGATGCGACCAGCAGAATGTTTGCTTGACTTTGCGAGAAGAAGCAACCTTGCAATGAATGGACCAGTGCACGAATTCACTATTTGACGTTTTAGCGGTGCCGTGTTATTTATGTGACCATAGGCCAGGAGAAGTGGATGAACTTGTCATTCATTTTTCTGTAAATTCTCATACAAAATCTACTTTTTCTCTGACATAAATTCACTCTAGGTGAACCACTTCCCCTGGCCTATGGAAACCAGTGAATTCGGCACCGCTCAAACGTCAAATTAATGAACTCGTGCAAAGGTCCATCGCAAGAATGAACAGCACGTGGATAAATGAATCATGCGAGTGGAAGGGCTTCGCGAGCAACTTGTCGGTGAGTTCATTTTGCTTCTTCGGCGTTGTATCCGTTCGCTTTTTGCGGCGCTCTTCGTGACGCAAAAATGAAAAATGAATTTTGGCGAATGATGGAACGCGAAGATGCGTAGATTATCGTTCGCGAAGGAGATCCATCGCAACACTGATGCAAATACATTTTTTTTTAAGATAACGATACCAAATGTTCACCAAAGTTAAAGGAAGTATTGCTTGCCATACAGTCGGCCGAA
This sequence comes from Aedes aegypti, assembly GCF_002204515.2. Taxonomy (NCBI): domain Eukaryota; kingdom Metazoa; phylum Arthropoda; class Insecta; order Diptera; family Culicidae; genus Aedes; species Aedes aegypti. The sequence goes on along the minus strand of NC_035109.1, from coordinate 95,596,162 downwards.
TCACAAATGTTCATGTAGCTGGAAACACTGTTTAAGAAGAATAAAGAAAAAAATCAAAACCATAGCCACATAGCAATACTCTTCAACTGTAATCCAGTTTTTCATGAAGGTTTCAAAATTTTGTCGTAGCTGGCAACACTGCTTAAGTGAAATTGCGCCACCAGGCAGTACAAGTGTGCATGCAATTTTTGTTTTGCGAATATCTCAGGATCCTGACCACTTAGAAAGATGGGGTCTTTGGTGAAGGTGTTAAGTAGCTCAAGGGCTGATATTATTGAAATCAAGCGTGCTTTTGTTGGGCTGCGTGGACTCTGTGCACGATGCGACCAGCAGAGTGTTTGCTTGACTTTGCGAGAGGAAGCAACCTTGCAATGAATCGCAGGAATGAACAGCGCGTAGATAAATGAATCATGCGAGTGGAAGGGCTTCGCGAGCAACTTGTCGGTGAGTTCATTTTGCTTCTTCGGCGTTGCATCCGTTCGCTTTTTGTGGCGCTCTTCGTGACGCAAAATTGAAAAATGAATTTTGGCGAACGATGGAACGAGATGATGCGAACGATAATCTAGTTCGCGAAGAAGATCCATCGCAACACTGATGCAAATACATTTTTTTTTAAATATAACGATACCAAATGTTCACCAAAGTTGAAGGAAGTGTTGCTTGCCATACAGTCGGCCGAATCACAAATGTTCATGTGGCTGGCAACACTGTTTAAGGAGAATAAAGAAAAAATCAAAACCATAAAACTTGAGCAGAATAAAAAATAGAATGCTTAGCAACATAGCAATACTCTTCAACTGTAATCCAGTTTTTCATGAAGGGTTCAAAATTTTGTCGTAGCTGGCAACACTGCTTAAATGAAATTGCGCCACCAGGCAGTACAAGTGTGCAAGTGATGGAAAGTGGCGAACATGTCTGCTGAACTGGAACAAAAACCAAACCAAACACTCCCGAGCGTCAGAGCGCTGGTTTACTCGCATCCGTCGTGCTCCCGAGTAACCGAAGCTAAAAGTGATTCGCGAACGTGTTCGGAGCTGTTCAGAGTCAAATTGTGTTTTTGGGAAAAAAGCTGTTTCCCCTCCAAGATTTATGGTTTCCAAGGGTTTTTGACTACAAACTAGTAGTTTACTGTAAACTTGATGATTATGATATTAATTTGTCTGTCAGAATCCTAATAAATCACAACTTGCTCGGTTACTCGCGAGTAAACGTTCCCGAGCTTGTTGCTGCTTCTTTTGACATGTTCTCCCGAGCAGGCGGGTGCGGACTTACTCACACCTAGCCAGTTCGCGAGTCTGTGATGTTTGTTATGCATTGGTATGCACTCGTGAGCTGCTTCGTGATGCGATCGTTTCCAGCACTGGTGTACATGCAATTTTTGTTTTGCGAATATCTCAGGATCCTGACCACTTAGAAAGATGGGGTCTTCGGTGAAGGTGTTAAGTAGCTCATAGGCTGATATTATTGTAATCAAGAGAATCAAGGTTTTTCCAACAGGCGGCGCTAGTGAACATGAAACTTTTGTTTTGCGTATATTTCAGGATCCTGGCCACTTAGAAAGATGGCGCCTTTGGCAAAGTTGTTCAGTAGCTCAAGCGCTATCATTATAAAAGCTATGCGATCCAAAATTTGACACCAGGCGGTGCTTGTGAGCATGAAACTTTTATTTTGCGGATATCTTAGGATCCTGACCATATAGACATGGCGTCTTGGGCTTCAACAAGTTTACCGAAGATGCCATCTTTCTAAGTGGTCAGGATCCTGAGATATCCGCAAAACAAAAGTTTCATGCTCACTAGCGCCGCTTGGTGGCACAATTTTGAATCTCATGACTTTTATAATGATAGCGCTTGAACTACTGAACAACTTTGCCGAAGTCGCCATCTTTCTAAGTGGTCAGGATCCTGAGATATCCGCAAAACAAATGTTTCATGCTCACTAGCGCCGCTTAGTGGCAGAATTCCGCAATTCAATGACCACCATATTGTTAGCCCTTGAACTACTGAACAATTTTACTGAACATCATGACCCTCTGTTTTGAATACTTTTTAAGATATTGATCATTTATAAAAACGGCCGTTAATCTGAATTTCGGTCGTAAAAAAGTGGTCGTAAAAAGAACCGTCGGTAAAAAACGGTCGTAAAAAGAGGTTTGATTGTAGTTCAAAACAAAGTAATGGATTTCCACCTTTCGAAATGTGAAATCCAAACATGCAATTGATTTTCCCGGAGCCCTACAGCTTCTATTGAAATTGCTTAACGCTATAAATAAACTCCTGAATGTCTGTAGGAACACCAGCACTTTCTCGGAATTTAGAAATGATTATCATAAAACCTTCTTCCCACTGCAGTTTGACCAAATTCCAAATACCGTTTTGATTCATATTACGGGCAGCTTCAAATTCCGAGCACTCTACTTTGTATGGGAACATTTCACAAGAAATGTTTCAATTTTTGGTGTTCAAAAGTTCTTATTATCGAGGATTGTTTTGATAAGCTTTTGCCACAGACAACTATGCAAATGTATAATGCCCAACGGCTTTAGACGTCTCCTTAGTGGTTTGACGATTTCAATTGATGATTTGACGTTTCTATTTATGATTTCCATGAGCTGTTCGGAATTCGAATCAAGCTGTCCGGAATGTGGGGCAAAAGTGAGGAAGCGTCCGAAATAAGAATCATGAAGAAACCACACATTTCAATTTATTTTAAATTGTTCATGTCGCAGAATCAAAATCATCACTCGCCATTCGAAAGTTAACTGTTTTGAAAGATCGATAACGTGAGGGAATCAAATAGTATGATTCCATAATATGAATCAAAACGGTACCATTGAAACCCTAGTTCCTAAAGATTATAAATTTCTGATATTTTCACTATTGGATTTCACGAATATTCTCCTGAAATCTCAACAAACCCCTAAAAATCTCAATAATCAATAAGAACTTTTTTTGTATCGAAATCATCTAACATATCCCAAGAAGCCTCTCCAATGCCTCAGAATGTCTATCTGGATCACAGCATTCTCAACTAAAAATATATTCGTAGTTCAAGAGTTTCCACTGCAATTGCAGAAGGTGCTCTCAGAATCCCAAAATTTCCTACAACGTTTCAAAAAGTTTATAGAAATACATAATACCTGCCATTTCTATCACCAAAATTGCAACAATCTAGATTTGAGCTTAAGAGATCCAATAAGATTTCTAAGATTGCGGTCGGAATCATTTTATTTCTCTAAATCCCAAAGTTCCTATCGGAATCCAAAAATTTCGAATGATTTGATGACGCACTATAAATTCGCAAAAAGCTTGAAGTTGAAATGCCATCCAAATCCCAGTATTCCAAAATTCCATAAATCTTACCATAACTCAAAAAAAAAAAAAAATACCAGTACTCCTTTACGTGGTGTAATAACAGGATACTGTCTTAGTAAATTAGTTTAAATAACTAGATTATTTAAGGTGAAACATCTCGGAATCCAAAAATGCCCAGCAAAATGGCCGACTTGTGCAGCTACTCACGTTTTCAAAGGAACTGAACTGGAGAATTAGTTGGCAAACGTTTCTGATCTTCTTATTTTAAGCTTTCTGCTAGTGCACAAAGCCAAAATATTAAGAGCATTGCTGTTGGATGCTTTCTTCAGCAGATTTGTGCCTTTGAAGTTTTAATGGTTCTACAAGAAAGGCAGGGAGATTCGGAACATTTGCTGTGAACTGTGGAGCACTTTTTCACAAAGAGAGCACACAAGAGCACTACAAGCCTGCCAAAAATTTCGTGAACTTTCGGCTCGCCGAAGTTGGCATTGCACAACTATCATTTCAAAACCGATGCTATCACAAATACTAATTTGATCCTTCGACCGCACCTCTGAATACTCCACATTGACCATGAGCCTATGCATTAGACTATTTCTCAAAAATCGAAATTTGTGGGATTCAACCAGTCACCCCCTAGTCCTAATTACAATACTAAAACAAACTACCAGCCAAATTTTCATCCAATTTGGAGAAGATTAGGAGGTGCCTAAAGTCGAATTTGTGTTTTTTGGCTATTTTTTACATTCAAAACATTCTAACGAGAATTTTGAAAAACGAAAATCAAAATAAATACCACCAGTGGAACGTAGAACAAAGACTGTAGAGGAATGCATGTTTTACAAGTACTTCAATGAACAGAAATCAATTTTATTAGGTCAAAACCATCTCCAATTGGCATAGACTGTTCAAAAAAAGTTGTTAAGTACTAATAATACGTTCCACTGGTGGTATTTATTTTGATTTTCGTTTTTCCCGATATTTGGCTCGATATAGACATCATATGTGAGTGTTGCTGCTCTTGAACACTCTCTCGTCACGTATCAAGCAAAAGCGTGAATGTCAACATTCATAGGGTTCACCGATTGCGATGTGCCACGAACTGTTAATGTTCATGAATGGTTATACTCTCTGAATATGGATCGATCGGCTTATTCGAGTTAGAACCTAAAGACTGGCAGATCCTCACCGTAGACTACAGCCAGGTTCAAATTGCACATGAAGATGGCATGTGAAGAGTCGGACTCAAGTGCCGAAAAGAGAATATCGCTATATCCAGACAATTTGTTTGCTCTACTTTCATTTGCTCTGGATACACAGCGTAACAAAAATGACATTTTTGCGTGTCTTACGCATCATCACAGGACGCCAAAGTTGTATAAAACGCTGGTTTCATTGATGTTTACATAAAATTTGAACAATGATTTATCAAAATATTAAATAATCTAATCCACCAAGCATGCAAAATAGAATTCTTAATTTCTTTTCAGATATAATTTGATTTGAAATTGCACGAAAAATTTTTGATTACCGTCAAACGGGGCTTCTTTGACATTATTTCCACATTCTTCAACTTTGAGGATTTGTAACTCTTAAAATTATGGATATTGATGATTCTTGCATATATTTAAGTTGTATATGTAAGTAACAAATGTGCAAAATATGAGGCAAATCCATCAAGGAATAACAAAAATGCTTGAATAACGAGAAAAACGTGTCCTTCAAGACAAAAAAGGGGCTACTTTGGACATTTCATATTTTGATAATGAAATGATTCTTCTTTATAAATTTCAAACTGATTTTATAGATTATCATCCATTGTGATGTTATTGAACGTTTTTTCAATGATAAACATGATTTAGAATGATTGCAAAGCAAAGCTCGAAACAATTATACATATATAACAAATTTCAGCTAAACATGCTATTCACTATTTTCAATTTGTAGTATGAGACTTAAACTTTCAACTCCCTCTTGAATGGAACCATCAGTTACGAATGCTTGATTTTTAAGTTGACATAAATAAATGATGTACACTGATAGGCAAAATAAAGTGCCCACCTCACCAGTTTTCGAATTTCTCTCATTGATTTGGTTCACATTAAAGTTAACACACTTAAATCTTTTTTGATATCTTATTTTTGATATTCTTTTAAAGTTGCACTTACGAAATTTTGGTAAAAAAAGAATTTTACTCAAAGAAAAAGAAAACCAATTTGTATTGAAAAAAAAAAAAAAAATAGTGACAAAATAAAGTGCTTCCTTCTTGTCCCCAGAAAAGATGATTTAAGAAAAATAAAAAGCAATTTAATAGTTAATGTGTTCTCCTTTGGTCTTAAGGACTTGCTGGAGGCGCTTCGGCATGCTTTTCACCAGGTTTTGTAGATGTTGTGGTTCTAGTTCTTCCCAGGCGCGCTCCAAGGCTTCAAAATAATTATTTTTATTGGTAACACCAGTTTTGTCAACCCTGGCATCGAGAATCTCCCACAAATTCTCGATGGGGTTGAGGTCTGGGCTTTGTGGAGGCCATTCCAGCGGTTTTATCCGACAAGATCGGAAGAAAGACTTGGTCTTCTTGGCAGTATGCTTCGGGTCGTTGTTCTAGAGAAATATGAATTTCTCTTCAAGGCCCGTCTGGATCAGCGAAATCTCCAGATTTTCCTGCAAGATGTTGATGTAGGAATCTGCCGTCATTATTCCGTCGATTTCCACGAGGCTTCCTACCCCACTCCATGAAAAACAGCCCCAGACCATCACAGTTTACTGCAATGCTCACATCATGTATCAAATAGAAAATCTAATCCTGCAGGCCGCAAACGGCCATTCTGGAAGGTTCGACTGTGTGTTTCCAAATTTGAACTCAGAGCTTTCGTTTTTCAATGACTGGATCAACAGCATCATACTATCGCCTAGAGGCTAAGCCAGCTTCCAAGATATATCGTGAATGGGATGTTCACTCCGAGGTTTAACCAATTTCCTCGAAAACCAGGCTTGGTAGTTGCTCAGGTTGTTCATCAATTCCATCGTGGACGCGTTAAACGAATTTTCTTCGCGATTGATTGCAATACTCGAGTGCTGGTGTTGCTGAACAACACCACGGATGGAAGTTTCTGGAATATAAAAGATGTTCTAACTGAACTACGGTATGATAAAGTGGTTTATCTATCGGATAGCGAAGGAGTTGTGATTAAATGCGACGTTTCTGGGAAGTATTGCTCGGACACAAAGGTTGAGCTAGAAATACCGCACCTCTTCCAAAGTTCCCTACGTAATTCAAGCGGTCGACTTATAAAAACCGCTGCTCTATATCCATAGCCCGTGTTTATGACGTGGGCTGTAGTAAACAGCTAGGTTTCTTCGTACTAAGATTTCTTATAATTCACGAATTTGTGAGAAATATACTACATCTGTTGAATGCATTATTCTTTTGCACGGTTCAAGAACGATCCAATACTGTTGTCAATTTGTGGATTAGAAAGGTACAACTTGCACCGAGCTACCCTGCCTGAGAAATTTACGATACTGTTTCTTATAATTTTCTTTTTCGTAATCATCAACGCCTATGAAACGAAGATCATATCGTTTATCACCGACAAACCATCGATTGAACCGATCGAAGACGTTCAAGGGCTGGTGAAGTCCGGCTTGAAAATCAAATCGGACATGAGAGGGAATCCTTCGATTGCCAATGACTCGCTTATTGGTGCTCTTATGGTTCAAGACGACCAAACTTCGAATCTGGATGGAAAAAATGCCTACAGGATGAGCTCGATATCGGCTCCGTTCGTGACTTCACTATGGTCAAATCATGACTTCGAACGTCGTCAGCCAAGATACGTGGCCTTTGATGGACATCGGAACATTGATGTTCACATGTACTGGTTCGGTACGAAAAGTCCTTTTTCGGAGTTTTTTAACTTTACACAAAGGATTCGTGCCACTAGTCAGGATGCACAGGGAAAATAATAGGAGTATCTTGTTCGAAAGATGGGAGCAGTGCTTCGACAAACACCTGAAATATATTAAGGTTCATTCCAGTTGGAAGAATTCCTGAGAGACAGCCTGTAATATGGTGAATGTAGTTTAATGAGTTCGTGGCAATCTATTACGGACAGAGCAATTGGACTCAATAATACCAGGCGAAAATCACTTTTGAATCATGTATGACTTAATTTTCTTTTCAGCATGCTGAGAAACATGAATTTACTCATGTGTGTTAAGAGTATCTCAAAATTATATGTATGCATAGAAAGGAGTCACAAACTATCATTATTTGAAAAGTGTTTATGCATTTTTTTCATATTTGTTTTGTCAAAAAAACATATTTCTTATTGCAAACAGCAGACAATTAACCATCTTTTCTTTTCTATTACAGGTAATGCAATGACAATCTCTTTCACATTCCTGAAAAGAGGAATAAACGATTCAAAAGGTATCTGAATATGGTTTTTAAGTTTGGAGTTGCTATCATCATTCATAAGAGTATAAAACTTGAACTTTTTTCGCCTTTTGAAACCAAAGTTTTCGATTTGGTCTTAATCGACTCTAGTCACTTAAATAAACAAAAATAGATACATTTAGTAAACTCCAATTTAAAAAAAAAACTAAATTTAGAAGCTTCCAAACACAAGCAGAATACCGGTAACCCCCAAAACGTGCCATAACACAAAAACATGCAAATTTGGTTTCACATAACCGTTTTGTAACTTACAAAACCATCGCCACCCAAGCCAAACAAACCTCACATGTAATCAAGCTAATGAATTCAATCGCGCCCAAAATCAGCCAAAAATATCAACCGCAGCTTTCGATCGATCGATTTACGAACCAATATGGCCAGTTGGCGCCTCGCCAAACATAAACCGCAGTCCATTGCGGTCCGAGGAAAAAATTTGACTTTTACTAGAAAAGCCGCATTGCGTAAGCTCCGGAGGAGGGCGCTCCGCGCAATTTGCACTAAGCACGTGTGAAAAATCGCCCAAATTGGACGGCTAGGAGCCATTCGTCGTCGTACCGACTGATATAATCAAACGCGTGCTTTTCGTTGAGAAACCGAAATTTTCCGCCAAACAAAACGAATTTCACGTGACTAACTTCTAATGGAGGCGACTCATGGGCATAGCGGGGATTTGCATCAATGGGGGCGAGCAAACCCTCTCCCCCTCTTATTTTACGAATTGTATGTATGTTTTCCCAAGATTATATCGGTTTTTCTTTGAGTGCTTTGTACACTTCAAGGTTTGTTTTAAGATATTATACAATTTGTATAATCATATGTATTGCTTCAAAAACATAAAACACAAAAATAAGTATTATTATATGGTCTATTGCCAAGGTTCCCCCATAAAGTTTCCAATTTGACTATGACTTCCTGGGAAACGGGAAATAAAATTATCTTTTCCCGGGATCCCGGAAAATCTTGAAAAACGAGAAAATAAAGCAAATTTGATGCAATTCTTTTTATAAATTATCTGTATTTCATGTATATTATATTTTACACTCGCAAATTACTGAAAAAAGAGTACCATACAATTACTTTTTTTTTTTTCTAATATTTAACTATAAAATCATATTTGCTAACATTGAATAAATTATATCAAGCCTTAGAACTTAAACCAACTAGAGTCTTACATTGAAATTGTGACTGCCACATTGAACAGGTTCCATAAATAACTGAATAAGTCCTTGATTTCTGAAATAGATCTCTTGAATGATTTGTATTGTATATAATGCTTCAATTGAGGACGTTGGTTTGTGTGACATGAAAAGGAATAACGAAATTAAATTTTCGAACTGTTTAGCGGAATACCTATTAGTAAATAAAAACCTTTATTAAGCACTGTGCCATTGAATTCCAACTAGATTTTACATCCTAAGACAGATACTCGTATTTCGACCTAATCATGTACTAAACTAGACTATAAGTCAAGTCTAATACACCGCACTGAAGACGGACTTACAGTTGAGGTCGAAATACGCGTATCTGTCTAAGAATACAAACTCTAGTGGAAATAAATGGTATAGTACTAAATTAGGTTTACATTTACTTATGAAAAGTAAATTGTGCGATAGTTTTTGTTGGAATATAGATGGTCAATGAATTTAATGAAATGTTCCCGGGATTGGAAACTCTACTCGCAAGCCTTGCTGCATAACCGGTCCATAAATGACCACTTTCCCTGGTTTACCATGAAGATGGATCCTGCTCTTGGCACTAGATTCATTTTAGCAGAATTTTTTAACCTACTTCATTTTTCTGCCAAACTTAATCATGCAAGAGACAAAGAAATCCTCTATTCTTTTTTTCAAAGATTTCCACTAATGACACATCTATAAATTTCTCTACAGATGCCTTCGAATATCTTGACTTTTGTCGAGAGCAAAGCTTGATTTTTTTTTGGGATACTAAAAATGTTTTTCTAAGGAATGAATTCAATATATTTTTTCTAAACTTCTTTTGCCTCGTTTCTCGTGTTATCCTGAAGATGTTTCCTCAGACATTACCTCTGGTTATATGTAGAGGACAGTGCCATAAATATTATATGAATTCGATAATCACCCCATTTTTTTTCTGTGAAGTTTCGTTAGAGATTATCGATGAAATGAGCAATTTCCAAAAGTTTTATTAAGAGATGTATCTGAAAAAACTCCCAATAATTTTTAGAATTTGCACAAAAATTCTTCCGGGCAAACCCTCTAAATATTTTTCGGGATCAACATCGAAAACTTCTCCAGAAAACTAAGAAATCCTATCAGATTAGCGAAATTTCAATTGAGTTTTTCTAAGGATTTCTTTTGAACCTTCTTTTTCTCTTGAGCTCTCCTTGCAATTCCCTTATGCATACAGAGATTTTTGTAAAACATCTTTGAAAATCAATTCGAAAGTTATTAATTTCCTCTAGAATTACTCCAGATTTTTTAGTGACTTCATAAAGCCGGGATTTTTTTTTATATTTCTTGCTGTAATTTGTGTACTCCGAGAAGTAATATTTTTTTGAAAATTCTTATGAATCAGTAAACTGAACTGGGTGAAGTCCTGAAAAAAAAAACAAAGAAGCCCTTAAGGGAAAATTCTTTCATTATCGGGTTGGTAGCATCTGTTTAGTGACTTGGTTATTATTCTCTTGCAAGCCTTTTTTCCTAATAAAATGTTTCTTCTTTCACAAAAACAGTCTCTCGCTTTTTTATCCATGAATATTGGTGCAAAATCCCTCATGCTCAAAATATGTCTTCACATATTCTTACGCGACGAACATGTAAGTCTTCAGGAATTCTTTTCAAGATTCTTCGAGGAAACGCTTCTGAAAATCTTCTAATGATTTCTCCAATGGTGTGTTCTGCAACACTTTCAGGAACTGATTTAATAATGATTTCCAAAACTCGGAATTCGTTCAGAAGCGGTTTCTCAAGAGATACTAAAAAAAACTAAGAATTTTCTCCATGCATTTTTTGCAGTCCAACGCTATTACTTTCAGTAATTTCTTCAGGATTCTTTCCAGTCATTCTTCCAGCGATATCTCCAGTTGATAGTTTGAGCAGTGATGGAAAGTGGCGAACCTGTCTGCTGAACCTGAACAAAATACTCGCGAGCATCTTTCGTGATGATTAAATCGCGTCTGTCGTGCTCGCGAGCAAACGAAGCTCAAGTGATTCGCGAACGCTTCGGAGCTGTTCAAAGTCAATTGCACTTTTGCGAAAAAAAGCTATTTCCTCTCTGAGAGTTTTGGTTTTCGTGGGTTTTTAGCTACAAACTGGTAGTTTGTGCATTTACAATTGAAATGCCTATCAAAACACTAATAAATCACACCTTGTTCGATTACTCGCGAGTAATTTTTTGCGAACATTTTGCTATTTCTTTTGGTATGTTCTACTGAGCAGGTGGAACTTACTCACACCCATAAGCCTGTTTACGAGTCTGTCATGTTTGTTTTGCGTTGGTTTACACTCGTGAGGTGCTCTGTGATGCGTATATTTTCACCACTGGGTTTGAGAGATTTTACAAAGATTCTTATAAGAAATGGGGTGTACCAGATTTTTTTTTAAGTTGAGGGAATTTACCGGAAAACCCAACAAGAATTCTTCCGGCCATTTTTATAGGAATTCCTTCAAACATTCAGTTTTTCCAGGATTACTTCCAAAAATTCGCTAGGTAGTCAGGAGACATATTTAAAAGAAGCCTTGAGACATTTTTAAAAGAATGCTTGGAGGAATTCCCCTGTTAAAATACTGATTAACTTTCGGGAATTTCCTTAGTATCTTGGAGGAATTCCTTAGGGGATCTACAAGAGAAACACTAAATGAGCTCCTGAAGAAATTTTCGGGGTACAGTTGCCCCACAGTTATGAGTAGCACGCAGATATGAATCAGTTTGAGATTAAACGGAGAATATCTAATGAAATAGAGTTGCGGAACATATTTTACCATAAATCTATACAGTACCGCAATCACTTATAGTATGATTATGCATATATTTTTGCGGCCGTAGCAAATAAAATTTCAACCATATTCATAGATTCATAACTATGGGACACTGAAAACCATACCACAGTTATGAATCAAAGATAAAACTACACATCATTTGTTTACTTCCCAGATAAATTGCTGTTGTACTGTTCTGATCCATAATATAAGGTTGTTTGATCCATAATAATTTATGCAGAAATCGTAAGTTTTTTTTTCCGTAAGTAATCGCGAATATTGTGGTGTATTCCCGAAAACAACTATATTCTTCTTTTGCAACCCCGACTATATGATATAATATTTTTTAGGCACCGTTGTTCAAAGAAAATATTTAAAAAAAACTAAATATGTTATATCTTTTGAATATATTCTTGTTTGTTTATTTTTAACAATGTTATAATAAAACTAAATACCTATATATGCGGGAGTATGAAAGAAAAGTTTTTTTGGGTTCCTTAAGCCATCCAAGGGGTAACAAATTGGTTTTATCTTAATTTAATTATTGACTAAATTGCAAGTGATTGGAAATTGACTTTTTGTGCTATATGCCCAATTTTAAATTGCTTGTTTTATATAAAACATTCATTTTTCTGTCTACTGCTCCGAATATAAAGTTTCGTTTTAATTTACATACAATTGATCAAACAACCAGTATATCAGACAGTATTATAGTTTCGATACTTTGTATCAAAAATTATAACTACCCAAGTAACCACTAGTTCGTTAATTCGCCTCTTTGGGCTTATAGGGCTGTTATACGGCTAATATAGGGCGTGTCAGCTCTATAAAAGCCCTATATTAGCACGGGAGGCGAATTAAAGTGCTATTTGGTTACTTGGGTAAGTTTGATATGTTTTTGATAGATACAACATTTCTAAAAAAAATAAACCAATGAAAACGTTCTTATAGAAATATCATGAGGAGTTAAAAAAAAACTTGTGGAAATATCTTTAGAGAAATATCGGATTTGTTCCTCTGAGCAATGATGAATATAATCAACATCTCGTGTTTCCTGTATTGTTTCTATATGTTATTTTGGTTTCTGATGGTCTCTTTTGATTCCTTTTTGATCTCTTTTTATGGCATGTGGGCTCTCAAGTTCTTACTTTTTGGTCTCTGCTTTTATTACTGCAGTAATGGCTGTAAGATACTTTTCATGTGTTTTCTAGGATACTTCTCATGTATTATCAGAATTATAGCGTGTGAAAATGTTCAGGAAATACTCCTAAAAACTCACATCGCTAGAGGTACAAAAGCGTTTCGGTTTTATCATGCCCACTTTCCGCTGGAGTTGGTAATCTCGAGTTTTCCGATTAATCCATAAAAAGCAATTATATGTAGCACCTGAAATAGACATCAGGTTGACTTAGAAAAGCCGCTTGAAAATGTTCATAGCCATTCGATAGAATTCGATATGTATTTGGAACAGGGTGTGATAAAACCAAAACGGTACTGTATTCTGAAAACTTCCTGGGAGAAACCCAGAACGCGTTCCGGTAAAAATCCGTTAGGTAGTATCGAACATTTTTTAAGGCAAAAAAAATCAAAAGAAGCATTGGATTGAGCTATATTATAGCTCTTTAAAGGAGGCAGATCTTATTTAATTTAGGGTTGCTGAATCCATTGTCGCTTTCAAAAATATGATTGCACGTCTAGTTTTTTGAGATATTGACTGTTGAAAATACAGAATTTTACGATTTCAGTTAACTTGCATGCAAGTTTGTCAGCTAATATGGCATTTTTTGCTGAATTTGCCAAAGAATTCTCGTATTGTGTTAAACAATACTTATAAACTAAGTATATAATATGCTCAAAAGTTAATAACTTGATGGTATAGAAAAGTATTGTATTTTGCCATATAAGAGAAACAAAAAATTTTGTATTGAGACTGCAAGCAGGTTGAAAAGCATAGCATATCATAGACTGACTGTACATGCCAATGTTTGCAACTCCGTGATTGATCGGAACTGGTAAAAATTGCACTTTGATCCAAATAAATAAGGGGTGGGACTTTGCGCTTATTCTCAAAGTGCACATTTTAACAGATCTTTCAGATGTTATAGATCAATAACGGCGCCGGCCAAGTCCAAGGCCAACAAATGTTAGAGTGTAATGATTGTTGCTTCTAGTGACAGACCTCTGTATCTCCTCAATTACCACAGAAAGGGTCACAGCCATCCATTTTATACGTGAAATACGCGCCGTTTGAAAAAAAAAACGTCCTAACTTAGGAATTTTTGAAAAAAAAGTGTTAATTCTGGAATCCGTGTAAAAAAATCGTGTTCGTTCTGAAATCCGTGTAAATACAAAAAAAAACGTGTTGATTCTTAAATCCGTGTAAAATCCGAAAGCCGTGTAAAAAAAGTCGCGTGAAAACAAACCGTGTAAAAAAACTTTAGTGCATATTGAAATTATATAGAACAGGAATAATTCCAGAGTGACGAACCTATTTACATGTTTACAATATCAGCAGATAGAGATATGTTTGCCAAATTAAGTGTAATTGTGGTAACATTGTGCTAAAAGATTATGTAGCCGGCGGGACTTGAACCCACAAATTCCATTATGTACAGAATGGAAATTGTGAGTTCAAGTCCCGCCGGCTACATAATCTTTTAGCACAATGTTACCACAATTACACTTAATTTGGCAAACATATCTCTATTTGCCGATATTGAATACCTTTCCCCTAAAATTAGATAAATGTAACACTATCATGAAAAAATATGTGTTATCATAAGTATGAAACGAGCTCACCAGTATGTAATCGCAACCGCAAAACTTCTCGGTGTCCTTAAAACGAACCGCCTTGCTTGGGCTCTCCGAAACACTGTCTATAGAAACTGCAAGCATGTTGAAAAGATCGTTTTAATAAAAATTTAATCCTGCTCAAAGCAAATAAAATTAAATCTTAAATGAAAATTGAAGTTCTCATTGCACGCTTGGTGAATTAGATCACTAAACATTTTGATTAATCATACTTTAAATTTAATTTATTTTTTTTATGTTGTCTACGACTTTGGTGACCTGTAGCTCAAAACTGTGGCGAGCTAGAACATTTCTGAGGATGGCATCAGATTCAGCTACCCCAACTCTACTAGAAATATATAATATTATCCTTGAAACATGCCAAAATGTTATTTATGTTACTGTGCGTAATTCTGCAAGAATTCCAAAAAGAGAATTTGAGGAATTTGTGAAGGTTACAGATCATGAATCATTTCCTGAGAAAATTTGTTTCTAGTAAAGAATTTGATTAGTTGTTCGTAGCAGAATCTCAACATTGGGAACAGTTTCAAATAATAGAAATACGAAATAAGGGATAAGAAAAACAAAAAGATTATTATGAAAATAATTAAAAAACAACATGAATAAATTCCTAGAATAATGTGTAAAAATAAATACAAAGTTGCTATCTTAGACGAATACTTGAAGGAAACCCTGGTAAGCCTGATGATATGGTGGACTCCAAAAAATCTCAAAGAATTCTTTAATAACGCAATTATTTCATAAATAAATATGAATGCTGAAGAGATAATCTTTTAAAAATTCAAACACAAACCGGGGGAGAAGGACTCCACCCCCCTTCTGGCTCCGCCCCATGGTGGCGACGAAAAACGACAGCCGCGATTAGACCGGACAATTGTTTGAACAAAGACAGCCCCTTATATGAGAAAGTAAAAGTCCCCCCAAAAATGGTCACCATATGTATGTGCGAATCGCGAGTCCGAAGCGAATTAGTAGTAACTTTTATACCGACGACGATCATAATAATTGCGTGCGCGCGGTGGGAAAAAATGTCATAATGTGAATCGGAGTGCGCGCGTTTTTCCTCTGTTTATTTTTTCGGTGCGGATTCAAACGAGTGTGTGCGGTTAGCAGTGTTTGAGCTATTATACCTCGTCATAACATAATTGGAAAGCAGCCAGAAAACAAGCCGGAAAATCGACGCTTTACACTTGTTTCCTTCGTTTTCTGCACTCGATCGGCGAGCGAAAGGCTAGAGCTCGGTGCGTAATATGCTTCGATTTTTTCCATCACATGAGGAATTGACCAACCGTAGTTTTTTTGGTATAGAGCTTGGTCTAAATGTGAGCTTTGGATCAGCCGGTTTGGTTTCAGTCAAGATGCGTTTTGATGGCTCTTGGAGCAAATTGGACCACTTTTCGTGGAATGTGTTTTTTTTGAGTATTGAATTGAGAGTTACACCCAATTTGTAGCTCTGGGGTGGCACATCACATTTGGTTACTATTGGCTATTTTACATAATTGTAACCGACGAAAATGTTCAAAGCGTGTGAAGTGTTCCAGGGGTGTTGTAACACATTCGTATGTTACATAGCGCTTATGCTTAATCTTTTTCAAATCTGTTTGCGTCTTCATTAACAAATTCGAAAATACTGATCAATGTTGTCGGGGCAGTTTACTTCTTCAATTCAATAGGAGAGCTTGGGCTAGAGTCTGCTTCGATTTGCTGTTCGAAAAAATTTTCTATGACATCGATGATACTCAATGCCTACGGAAGACAAGAAAATTTCCATTAAGAAAAGATCCTGTGGACCATCCAGGGATCATACCAAGACTCTAACTACTCGGCTAAGAAAGGCCCCTGCATAAGAATATTATATATCGTATGTTTTGTAGGATGAGCTTAAGGCAAACTTTGAGGTTATCAAGTGGAATCCTTGAACTGCCAGTTTAACATTGACGTTTGAAAATAAACTAAATTATTTAGGATAATCCATCATCATCACCAATGACACTAGCTATGCAAACTCTTTATTCGCCTATGCTGCATAACTTCCGCTTTACTATTTCAATCCTTTTCGGTGGCATTGTTTCTATTCTGCAATCTCGAGGATAAGAACGAGTTTACAAACCGAAAAACCCGTCCAATAGCTACAGGCGCATTCCAACACGCTTCTGAACTCGGACTTGTTTCCCCGACCGGGCACGTAGTATCCTAACCTAGAGCGACCTAGTTCTTAATTGATTTGAAGTTTGCCATAGGCTTATTGCCCATAGCTGCTACCGAACTCAAGCCTTTTGTACATTCTGAACAGCATCGGTTTGGACTGGCGCGAAACGCGTTGCTGACAGCCTTGCTCAGCTATGCTGCTATCCACAATCGGATCTTAAAGTTACAGTATTGGACAATGCATTTGCATCTTTTTTTTATTTTCTATAGACAATGGTAAACTTTGGAGGGTTAATCTGTGTTATTTATGGACGGATTTTAATGAAAGTTTCACAGTTCATCTGACATAGCATGAATCTTTGGTATATATTTTTGAGTGATTGTTTACAAAATAGCTTCATGGTATCTCCAGTAATGTTATACATTTAGACATCTATAACAAGTTTACTGAAGACTGTTTTTGTACAGGGTGTTTGTTTGCGTAGGGCTTTCTTCAGATGAAACGTTTACAGGGCTGGTAGTGAGCTATTTTTTAAAGACTTGGTCACTAGTTTCAGAAAAATGATTAGTAAAACCTCTATTTTCGCAATGTGATAGCACAAATATCGGCTTTCACTGCAAGTAATGGACCCGTTAGTAGCTGAGACTCATTCTTGTTTTTTTTTGTAATGCTGCATTAAACGGAATTACGTTTTGTGCGTCCTGTCAAGAAGCTCTATGTCTTTTCTTCATCGTACGCAGAACACAAAACTAAAGGTTTGCTGGAATAACCTGGTATTATCAGGGAGTTTTATTCAACCTGGATAAACATGGAATTCTCAGGGAATTTCGGCCATCATCAGGGAAATTATTTTGAATCAGTTATATACGTGGTATAACATGTCGCTTTCGTGACGCAAATTTTTTTCACAAATAGTTATTTAAGCAACAAGTTGCAAAATGATGATTTTTTCAGCACGAGTCGTATATTTATTCGACGAGGCTTGCCGAGTTTTGCAACGCGTTGCGCACAACATTTTTTGCAATTACGAAAAATGCCGTTTGAGCCAGATCATTTTTAGGAACACAATCATATTTCAACTTGAAATTTTCAAGAGAATCCACATGGCATCCATGCGTTAAAGCGACTCGATATTTTTCAATCAGGTAGGCTGTGATGTAGTACCACAGACATGACAGTCACAAATTTTCACGCATCGCCCGAAGTATATTTCTCAGGTTAGCAGGTCTCTTTTCAGAGTCTTGGTCACTTTTTTAATGCAAGTCTCTACATTTCATTAAGGTCTCCAAAGTCTCTATTTCAATAAAAATGGTATCGTAAGTCACTTATTGGCCTTAATCTGCTTACAGTGAATATCGATGCAAAATTTTAGAAGCTCCAGAGAAATCTTCATAGATTATTACGCAACTATTCTACAAATTATTAATGAAATTTTTCTCGGATTTCGAGGAATGCTTCAAAGATTTTAGTGATTTTTTTCAGATGTTCCTTCTGAAATACTTTCAAGAACTTTTCCAGAGAGGCTACCAACGATTTTTTAAGAAATTCTTAGATGTAATTCTTCACAATTTCTTGCAGAAAATCTTAAAGCAATCGAAAGCTCCAGAAATTTTCACATAGATTACTCTAAAAAAATCCTAGCGATTGTCCCAGGAGATTGTCCTAAAAGAAATCCTTGTTACAATATATATGGAAAACCCTGCATGCACTACAAATATGGTAAATGAAGACTTTCAATACATATTATGTGTGAAAACTATCAGAACTGGGACTTGGGATTAGCTTACCATTTTTCAATGTGCGCAAATCGAGAGCTCAAATTTTAGTCCCAACAATAACCTAAAACTTTGCGGAAGACTCCAAACTGATCGGACAAACTGTTTCTAAGTTATATTATAATGACCGAAAATTGAAAATTATATCATAATTTTGTATTAAAATCGCTGTATCTTTAAAACGGTAAAAGTTAGCCTGATTTTTCTGTATACCTTTTTTGTTGTAAATTTTGCGTACTTTCATAAAATGTAGTTTAAAAATATTTAAAAAGTTTATTATGACCATTTTCAAAAATTCACCTATTTTCAAAAAATCATAACTTTTTTGTCCATGATTTCTCCATCTTGACCCACTGTGCCAAAGACTTCATTTTTTGTTTACTTTAACATATAAAAAAATAAAAAAATCAAAAATACGATTTTTGAGAAAATTGATTTTTAAGCTTTATTTTCGATATATAAAAAATTACAGCATTTTATTTACAGTGTTTATTTTTTTCCAGATAGTCCCAACAATAACCTAAAACTTTGCGGAAGGCACCAAACTGATCGGACAAACCGTTTCTAAGTTATAATTTTTTGAAAATTATTAAGGATTTTTTTCTTAGGCCCTTCTCACAAGTAAGGCTAGAGTCAAAATGGCGAGCCGATGATGCAAAAAGGCATTTTTGGGCATAAAGAAAGCATGTGCAAAATTTCATCCAAATCAAAAAATATAAAAATGAAATTTGGGAAAAAAGTCGTCATTTTCTGTGGAACCGCTCAACCGTTGTTACTAGAAACCGAGTATACCTCTGCATCTCCACAGTTGTAATGGAAAGGATATTGGGTTTGTGGGATAAGGTAAAGATCTGGGAGTCACCAGTAATTGGTGATGCGATCCATAATATAATCACGCCAAATCGGATTCGCGATATAATTCGATAATCGCATTGTACGCCGAACATGTATCCATCACACGCCCACGCAATAGCAAGCGACGCATTCAATAGATCAAACACTACTAACGATCCGCGGCGCTTTTTCATTTTATTACTTGACCGACGCGCGACATGTTTGATCCTGCCCTTGTCGCCTACCCCCGCAGAAGCAACCCGAGGAGGAAAGAATAACTCGCCAATAACTTATGCATACCATATTTTGGTATCATACCAGAATTAGGTATTGTTCAGTTATCAATACCTCATTTTGGTATTATAATGGTATTTTAAAAAATGTTTAAAACAATTAAAAATACTTCATTTTGGTATTCGACAGCTATTGAGGACTGCTGGAGGTATTGAACTAGTATTGAAAAATTTCACTTTTATAAGAAAATCCATCAAGTATTATTTAGGTATTACAATACCTGATCTAAGTATCAGCTTGGTATTTGTAGAATATGCAGAAGGTATTATTTGAGGTATTTTACCTCTTATGCAGGGCTCATTCATACCTCATTCAGGTTGTAAGTATTGGAAATTATCTGGTATGGAATACCTCAATTTGGTATTCAGTAGTTATTTTCTTCTGCTCGGGAAGCGTCAAGGTCGAAAGCTCAAACAAAACTCCCAATCCCATTGGTTTCTTATGAGAGTAGCCAAATTAGGAAGTCCCTGACCAAATTAGGTGGTGTATTGAAGATAAAACCATAAGGAATCTTTGCTTTTCTTTTTTTTTAAATCAATTTTGACAAACATATGATTGCAACCCTTTCATGTGATTGTGTTCTACTAAACCACAAATGTGTGATGCTTATTTTCTGTGTAAAATGGTATATAATCATCTATGGCTACAACTGGGGGTATGACCAAAACCGATACTTCTACCCTAGGACATTATTCAGAGATCCAACCCAGTGAACCACGTATCGCATAAGAATATCAGGGTGGCCACCGAACCGGGAAAAACGGGAAAAGCGGGAAAAAGACGGGAATTCGATTCTACCGGGAAAAAGACGGGAAAAACCGGGAATTTGAAATAGATACCGGGAAAATCATGTTGAACGACGAACATTTTTGAGCTATAAATATACAATCCAGAAGTTGTGGAAAATCTTTACACTATGCGTCTTAAACATGTTTCACTTTGCTCACAAAATCGCTAACCAGGATTTGAAATATTTTTCAAATCTTCCACTACTGCCAGGATTAACATTTTTTGAACTTTTCTCAAACTTTTTTGACGTGATGATTCGAATCAATGTTCAATCATTTTTTTTTTCTTACAATCAATCAAAGTATCTAATTTATCATTCTTCAAAAAAAAAAAAACGACAAGGAAATAATAAATAACATGCTTCTACATGTGTGGCTTTTTTTAATTTTCATCTTAAACTTCACACTAAGAATAAATCACAGATTTCTGTGCGATTTCACCGAAATCCCAACAGCAGAAATTTCGGTGATTACTCCTTATTAAAAGCAGCCTTTTTGGCGCTTTTCTGACAAATGGTGATGAACTAGCCGTATGCGCTCAAAATCACCTTAATAAGGAACAAAAAAAAAATCGGTGAATCGTTCGGTGATATGTAACCGTTCGTGAAGCTAGAAAACGTTCAGCTGTCAAAAGCACCGAAAAGCTGGGTGTTATTTTTACAATTTTTCTGTGGATTTTTTGTTCAATTTCGTAGATTTTATCATACGTTTCAGTAAGTTTTAAATTTCCGGTGATGACTTGTTTCCATTATTGGCATTTTATAGTTCTTCTTAAACTTTTTTCGCAGTTGTAAACATGGCCGCCTAATGAATTCACTGATTATCAGTGTGAATTTCGGTATATGGTAAAAAGATGGACTTTCACCCAACTTGTAAGTTATTTTTTCACAGACTTTTGTAAAACAGTCTTCTATGATCATCCTTTGCTCCAAGATTTAAACAAGCATGCTTTGAATTCATCTCAATGATCGGGATCTTTTTGAATCCTAATTTTTCAATCCCAGCGTGCGTGATTCGTGCAAGGATTCAATCCCAGGATGGAATCTCTGTCATTGAGCATGAATAGCCAAGCAAACGAATGAATATAAAATGCACCTCATCAAAAACATGATTGTTCGACGTTTTATAGAGGATAAGGACAAACCTGGGGCAAACGAGGATACCGAAGGGGAGGCGAAGTAGTATGAAAGGCAATAACATGTACATCGTAAAAAACTTCTAAAAATTATATCAAACTACTGCAAGTTAGTCCTAATGTCGGTCTTTCGTGGTGAAGCGAATCACAGCACTATTTTTTGCTAAGTCAAGACATGCTTGCACTAAAATAGAATAGTTACGCTGAACTCCCAAGTTTCACTCGGATTGTCAACGACCTGAAAGAAAGCTATCAAAAATTGTCGCAAGTCTTCCAATTCAGGAACCAACTGTGCATGCGGACATCATTAAGACTCATCCCAAGCTGAGAGAGAGGAGACAGCTGGCTTCGATTGCAAACTCCCAAAAGTCAAGGGAACCTGTCATCAACTGTCACTGGAAAACCGCACATTCGAAGGACAGAGCGTGAAAATTCGTCAAAATTTGGCCAAACCAAAACTGGATGCGATTGAAAATTCAGGTTGTTTTCCTGTGCCCTCGCATATACAATCGTTGAATATTTTAATTCTTATCGATTGGACTCAAATTGCTATTGAAATATTTAATTTTAAGATTTTTTGATAACAAATGGGAGGTGAAAATGGTTTTGACCCAGTTTTTGCTCTCCGAACCATTGTGCCTAACCCAAACATGAGAAGAATAAATCAAAGAAGCCAAGAAAACAAGCCAGTTGTCAGTGAGCTGTCTCCTCTCTCTCAGATCCCAAGTGTCCTGTCAGACAGAAATTTTCAATAAATATCAATACTTACTCGATTCATTTCTACTAGCTAACAATCGATCAAGGATTGAATCCTAGGATTCAATCCTTTCATACACGTGGCAGGATTCATTGCATGCCTGGATTTAAACAAAAGATGCGCGCGAAATAAATCTCGCTCCGGTGGTTTTGAATCTCAGTAGCTCTTGGAGTGGGATTTTTTAAAGACTGTTGTAAAATTTTAACTTTTACCGAATTTTCAGTTAATTTTTGACAATTTACCTATGTTGAAACCGCTGTTGTTCAACAGAAAAAAAGTTGAATCATATTTCACAGTACGAATTCTGTGGATTATTTAACAGATTTTTATGTTTCATCCTAAGTGTGTTCTTTGCTTTGTAGAACTCTTTATTTTCATGAAGAAGAAATAGAAAGAAAGGCCACCCTGGAATATGCAGCTAAAATCACATATTCGTACGTTAAAAATCAGAATCGCACAATATGCCAAATCATATCATTCTCCACTTCGATTCATTATCGAAAATCTATGTTGACAACTAAATGTAAATAGTGCAACATAGAATCAAGTCACGTTGTATAAACTGACAGATCATATATCAATCCACAATATTATCAAATGAAATCGCAAAAACTCAGCAAAAATTACCACACATGCTTGGTATCTCCTGACCAAGCATGGGAAACATTCATTCGAATATTGCATTTCTCTCGCTCACATCCACAAGCGGTCAAGAGCGAGATTGCCGTTTCTCCGACCAAGCTGATTGTTTCAATTTCCAATGCGCTTTCTTCTTGTTCGCCGAACGACAAGTTAGACAAAAACGGCAACAGAATGATTCACTACCGACTCCTTGTGCCGAAGGCATCCGATTGCTGTAGCGAATGATTCTTAACATTCCGATTCCGCACGAGTGGCATTCGTATTTGAGAGCTGAAGAGCGTTCACTGACTGGTAATACACAAGGCGAAATGTTTCAGTGAACGCAAAATCTGTACATTTCGCAGGAAGCTTTCAGTGATCGAATGACGAACACGATCTTTCGTGTCTCCAATTTAAGAGAGGATAGGTGCTCTCTCCGCTCCGTATATCTTTTCATTTTCGGTTTATCTCAATCGTTTACGATTCGTTGGGATTGCGCTCACCCTAGTAGCGTTCGGCAGTCATTGAACATTCGGTGGCAGCAGAAACTTTGCAGATATTTTATCGGTAGCGTTCGGGTGAGTGAATGAATTTTCCCATGCTTGCTCCTGACGATGGGCGCCGAAGAAAGTCAGAGCAAATGTCGCTATATATGAAGCAAGCATTCATATTTGTTAAAATTGTACAACTTCTATGAATCACTTGGTGGTGCAATGGTAGGGCAACGGATTCTGAATCCAGAGGTCTCGTTCGATGCAAAATTGATAATTTTATTTTAATTGCATCAAAATTTCGTGGCATCGTAGAAAGTCTGAAAAAGTCGTGACAGCCTCCACTTTGGTACGTATATAGACTGTCCATGTATTCTATACGAGTGAATTTGTTCATATAGAATGATTTATAACAAAAGTTATACCAACCAATATATTGACTGGGGAATTTTCTTTCAAATAAATGAAAAACCGAATTTAGTACTGTACCAATAATTCCACTGAAGTTTGTATCCTTTGACAGATACGCGTATTTAGACCTCAACTCTAAGGCCATCTTCAGTCAATCCTACTGAAAATTCTAATATATATTTCATCGAGAATCCAGGAGTTCTTCCAGAGATCCTCGTAGGAACTCATCAAGGCATACTTAAAACTCACACTCTTTAGGATTTTCTTTAGAAATTCCACGTGGAAGTATTCAAAATATTCTCCAGAGAAAATCTAAAAAATTGCCTTGATATTTCCCTGGAGGCATTCCTGGATGAATGACTGGAAAAATTCTTTGAAGACTTCCTTGGGAAAATTTCCCAAAAAAATTGAGAGTTTTCAAGTAATTTTGAATTCTTGAAGATGCTTGAAACGGGAATGTTGAAGGGAATTAATGGATAAATTTCTTGAGAACTTGGGGCTTCCTTGAAAAATATCAAAAACAATCATTGGAGAGATTCTTAAAATAATCTAGGAAGTTAAAATTCTACATTGAATTCTAGAATGTATCTGACTTATGAAAGACTTATTTAGAAAGTTCATGAAAAGCACATAACAACCTGCGGAAAAGATCTTCGGAATAATATGTGAAATAAATCTATAATAAAAAGAGTCATAATGTCACGAAAAATTAAAAAAAGGTCTTAGGTATATTTTTCATATGGTTCAAATAAGGAATTTTCAGGCAAGAGATCTATAAATTTCTTATTTTCAAGTCGATTATTCTCTACCATGATATCATCAAGGAAAAAATAGAAAACGCCCTCCAGAGAAATTTCCTGGGTACTGACTGATTATTGGTGGCACTTTCAGGTTATATGATGAGAATTTTTATTTACTTGGAAGTTGAATTTTTATTTACATGGAAGTTGCATTTATTTTGGTAGTTTACACATTTAGAACAGATATTGTTTATCGAAGTGTAAAATGCTTTGATATTTTTCTGTAAATGAGAAGACCCCCTGTTGATTTAACATTTTACATAACAAATCTCGCGTTTATTATCATAAGGGCGTAACTGTAGTGATCGATTTCTCTTCTTTGATTTTCTCCTTAGCCAATTACTTGGCCGGCCTACTGTTTTCGACTGCTATTTTCGATCCAGTAGAAATAAATCATTGTCCTTCATCATCGTAAAATGTTGCCAAAATTGATTCAACTTAGTGTACTATTCAAAAGAATCGACAAA
This sequence comes from Aedes aegypti, assembly GCF_002204515.2. Lineage (NCBI taxonomy): Eukaryota > Metazoa > Arthropoda > Insecta > Diptera > Culicidae > Aedes > Aedes aegypti. Next base: position 95,571,097 of record NC_035109.1, on the reverse strand, counting down.
GAGAAATCCATCACTGTAGATACGTCTGTTTGATATTCAACGCGAGATAAGGTTAATATCGATGGTTAAGACACCATATTTCAATGCATAAGCATAGACTAAAGTGGGGCAAAAGTTTCTTTTCAAAATTTCTAACTCAATTCAACACGATTGTTATGAATGTTATGGTAGCTCGAATAGCGCACAAAGAAGTGACTTTCATTCGTAGCATTAGAAAAATCGATTTAGATTCGGTGAAATTGTAGCTGTTTGATGGTTTTAGACGAGAAAATTGTTGTTTTCGTTCTTATTTTCATTGGATGGAACAAAATGAAAATAAATTTCACTAAAAATTTGATGTAAGGTTGTAGAACGCTGTGGATGCTTTGAAGTGTATTATTTTTCGCAAATATGTTTATAAACCAGTTTTGGGCCATAGCGGGACAAAAGTTCAAATCAGCGAAGCAAAACTTTGAAACAACTTACTTAAAAATTTTAAATTGCCCTAAATTCGTATAATCTCGAAAAAAAAGTCCCATAATTTCACATATCATATTAGTTTTGCAAAAAACTGCTACTTTGGATATTGATTTCCGACATGCGGAAAGATGTTTTTCTGATATTAACAATGTTAACCCTACAATTGGATCCGTAATGCCTCATAGCACTTGAGACTATGAATAATCAGTTAATTATTAAAGTATCTCATGGAGTGTAGTTGCATTTTGTTGTTGAAAACATTTAAAAATGGAATTTGGCAGTACTTTTTTTTCAAAAATTCACCTGGAGGTTGATTATACTTATACAAACTAACTGGAATTTCTATCATCGATGGAATTTGTTTTTTAATCATAACGGTAAATGATCGACTATAATTCTGACATTATTTTCTCAAGAATTTGTAGACTAATCAAAAAACTTTAACTCCAAAGTGGGGCCTATGATTTTTTTTTAATTTACCCAGGCATGTAGGTCACTTCCATTTATTTAAATCGCCTTTTTTGTGATTGTAGCGCCACACATGGCAAACGTGGCAACTAATACACTCTGAACATTCGAGCTTTTCAAAGTGACACTTCATCACATCCTGCGAAACATTTCAAAAGTACCAAGCTCAAACATGGTTGAATTTATATGAGTTTTCAAATAATTTGGTCGCATACGATAAAAGACCTGTTAAATTAAAAATATCATTTGTTGAAGCATCGTATACAAATCATGGTACCTTAAGAAGTCGAGCGTTGCGTTGCGCTGAATACAGATTTTGGAAAAGGGACAAAGATACGAAGTACTACGAAATTTATACACCGTGCTTTATGTAATCTGGTAAATATGAAACCAAGATCCTATTTAGTTGCAATTTTCTCTTACTGGACGTATGGGTACATCGCTAGCTTTCAGCAGTCCAGTCAATCACTTAAGCATCCAGTCTTAACATTTTTAGAGGTGAAATATATGATAACAAATTGTTTGTACCACTTATGCTCTTAAGGTGAAGTGGATGGTCATTGAAGTTTGTACGCATCATTGATAATAGTTGCTACATCATCTAAATATTTCAAAGAAATGAAAATCAGCACTGGCATAGCTGACAAAGTATCAGCATACCTTCTGCATGTGAGCAACTATAGTGATACTTTTCCGTTTAATGTTAACCATGAGAACTGAGTAGAGATGGGAAAATTGGTTCATTTTAGTGAACGGATCCGATCCGAACAACTCATTTTTTTTAGCTGAACAGAGCGAGCGGAAAAAGAGCGGATCATTCCCTGTTGCACGACATGCATCGTATCTTTCGCTCTCTCATTCTTCCCCAAAAACTCACGATAAACTCGGCCTATCTTTCCTACCCGAACCAAAAAGCAGAAGCAAAATGTGCTCTGTCATTTAGGTAAGCACTTTTTCTCTATCTTTCATCTGCCTGTATGCAAGTGGGCGGGACAAATTTGTCTGTCTTTGCTGAGAGCGCTGAGAGAACGGAGCAGCAGAAAAATGTGCTTGCATGTGTGGCGTGGCGCGCAAAGCAAAACACGTGACAAATTAATTAACTCATTACGCGTGGTAAAGATGGACAAATTATGGGTGAAATTATGAAAAAAATCCACGTGCTCGGCTGGGATTTGAACCCAGGACTCTTGTATGCTAGACGAGCGCTTTACCAACGTGACAAATGTTATAATAAAGTCGAGAAACGAACGAAGGAGGTTCGTTCTTTTTTTCGGATCACTTTTTTGTCTGATCCATGCTGATCAAATGAACCGACTTTCGCCAAAACAGAGCCATGGATCACTCGTTCTTTTGAGTGATCCGGATTTATGGTGGTAAGCTCCATCGAAGTTACGACGCCAATCGCGTATTATAGTAAAATCGAGGATAATACGCGATTGGCGTATCAACTTCGATGGAGCTTACCACCATTAATGTTAGTTTTTGATACATATCGATATATTTCAACAAAAGGAACAATATACCTTTAGTCACTTCTAAAAGAAACTTCAAGTTTGGCTGCGAACATGGTATAAATTAATCAACTTTCTGTTAATTTACGATAGCAGCAACAATTTATTAAACATCGAATTTTATTTTTAGCTGCCCGTAAGTCATAAGTTAACAAACTGTCCCTATGCACCGTAAATTAGTCTGACCGTTGGATTCTCAACCATGTTGGCGATACTAATGACATGAAATTTGGTTTGATTTCATGCAAACAAAATCAATTTCTGAATTGGCAAATGAAAATTTTCCCATTTGTAAACTTTTTTCTAAGAATTTCTATCAGGGAAACCTAAAACGTAGAAATGGCATGATTATCCTTTCCATTTATCAAAAAAGCAACGACAGCTAGGATTATGAAAACTAATGCGAGTTATTCAAAAGCTGGTCTTAATTAAAAGACTTAAGGCGTTTACGCCAAACCTTTACAGAAGAAAAAAAAAGGTTAATTCAGTCAGATTAAGCTAAATCATTTTTTTTTATAACTTGCATGGTGTTTTCAAATGTTGAGCTTGAATTCTAGGAATATGAAATCGAAACAATAAGAAATATCACCGAGGTGACGTCAAACCAGTAAACGATCGAAAGGATGGTTTAATCATCACTTTGGTCAACAGATGGTGCTGTTGGCAATGCTAAACGAGTCGCCAAATGTGTGTATGGAAAATTGGAAGTGAACTATATTGTTAATATAATATATTTGCAAGCAGTTGAGTCACAAAAACGTCTGATGAACGCAGATTTGATGAAGTTCTTCTGATAATAACGGTCTGGTATCCACAGCGGTATTCACAATCCAGGAGTACAAAACATCACCTGTTGGTACCAAACTCGTACCAAACTAGAGCCACAAAACTAGAGCTCGTGAGATCGTTTTTAATACTCGATATTATAATTTTTAATCTAAATGTATTCATATTGTTGTTATTCTTAATTTATTTTTGTTTCAAATTTAAAAACTATTTCTAAAATCATGTTTATTATTTTACCCAAATTTGTTTAAATTTACGGGAAACTGTATAACGGGAAAGGGGCACAATAAGTTTTCATCTAGTTTCAAAGAGAGCGAACAATGGCGCTTAAGCCAAGGTTCTAGAGCCAGGACAATCGGAAAAAAATGTCTTTGCCCCATCCCACGAGTACAACAATGGAGTGCGCAATAACTTTCTTAGCATCGCCACTCCCAACGGTTTTACCTATAACTCTGAATTGGAACCGTTGGTACGGTTGTCCCCGTTTCTTCCATCATTGAATTGAACATTTTTTGTTAATAAGTTTATTCATAAGTTAATTACCTTATAGTCATTGATTTTTTTTGGCAAAGAAAGTTATCAGTTAATAACTGTGGAAGTACTCATTGCACACTTAGCTGAGAAGCAGGCTTTGTCCCAGTGAGGATGTAATGCCAAGAAAAGGATGAGGGTGTCTGACGTTCTGTTAATATTTCATTCAAATCTGACTATAAATGAAATCTTGCCTGCAAAAGTTGTTCATTGAGTATGGAAATTCTAAAAAGTTGCAAATATATTGTCCAATACTGTAACTAACCAGCTCCTTGCCAATGGGGTCTGATTGTTCTCGGAACCTTGGTGGATAGTTAATTGATTTACCCAATCACTACATCGTTTCACCAATTTTATCAGTACCTTTAACGGCCAGACTCGTACTGGTCTTATGTAAATTTGCATAATTTCCTCCTCGATTGGCCGATATGGGAAACAAAACAAAAAACTCAATTTGCCCGAGCGCATAATGACAAATCCAATCTACCGAACGACTGCACGCCACAAGACCCAAGGTGCAACCTGGAACCGCGCATAACTTTTGCGGCCGATTACGCGACCCTCTCTACTAATCACATCGCTGCACCCGGAGCACTGCAGGCAGGCAGTGCTAAAGCCTAATCGGACAGCGGACCCGCGCTTTCTATGGATTATGAATTTCCGTCAAATCAGCTGCAAACACCGAAAACCTAAATTGGAACGCGACAATAATGTGCCCAGCGCGCGTTGCGTTGGTGCGATTTAACACCTGCGCGAGTTGCCGCGTGTGTGTGTTTGTGCTGCACATAAGTGCACTCTGCGTCGCAGTTGAAGGAAAGAAACGACTTATGGGTAATAGGGTACGGTTTATTTCTCATAAGTTCTCAAAACTAAAAGTTTGAGTACTCTTCTGACTTCAAAAAACATGAATTTGTACATGCTTTTCATTAATTTAATTTCGAAAATAATGTTTCAAAAGATTTAAAATTAGTTGGAAAATTATAAAGTTGTGAAAACTTAATAGAATATTTTTGAAAATCCACCGTCAAGCTGCTTGCGCCACATCTGAACTTGAATATTTTTGGCTGAAACTTTGCGGATTCTCTTTAAATGTGATTTGAGTTCAGTAGAGCACAAGAATTTTTGGTTTTGAGAACTTTCAAAGAAAAATAAGCCACACCCTAACAACCGAGTTAAAAAGTGCCAACTTCGAAATTCGAACCTTCGGAGGAATGTGCAGTGCAGCACCTCAATGCTCCAGTGCTCAAATGCACTTTTTTGCCAGTTTTTTTTTTCGATTCGGTGCTATTGCGTTGGTTGATGCCGCCGGTAGGGTCGGTCGCACTAACTGCATTCAATTTAGAAATAGTTTAACGGGTAATAAATTTTGTACTACAGAGTAAGGTATTTACCTACTGTCGGTCCGACACCCACTCGAGAGCCAACTGTTGTTGGACTGTGCACATACCAGACTAACAAAGTCACGTCGTCGTGCCAAACACCATTCCTTTCAATGGGATAATTTGTGCACATTTGGGTGCAATTCGAGGGTACTTGGTGGCAGATCAGATCAGATGGAATTTTAAGTATGATTAATTTCTTTTTTATTCGTACTGATCTGATAGATTTGCCCTTTTCGAATTTGCTCAGTAGGGCGTTAGGTCATATTCGTCCAACACTGGGATGTCGTCGTTTATCAATCGTATGGAACAGTTCTGTGGCTCATTAAATTATTTGAATGTTTTCATAAAAAATCAAGAATTGAATTGGATTTGGATTGGATTTGGATTGGATTTGGATTGGATTTGGATTGGATTTGGATTGGATTTGGATTGGATTTGGATTGGATTTGGATTGGATTTGGATTGGATTTGGATTGGATTTGGATTGGATTTGGATTGGATTTGGATTGGATTTGGATTGGATTTGGATTGGATTTGGATTGGATTTGGATTGGATTTGGATTGGATTTGGATTGGATTTGGATTGGATTTGGATTGGATTTGGATTGGATTTGGATTGGATTTGGATTGGATTTGGATTGGATTTGGATTGGATTTGGATTGGATTTGGATTGGATTTGGATTGGATTTGGATTGGATTTGGATTGGATTTGGATTGGATTTGGATTGGATTTGGATTGGATTTGGATTGGATTTGGATTGGATTTGGATTGGATTTGGATTGGATTTGGATTGGATTTGGATTGGATTTGGATTGGATTTGGATTGGATTTGGATTGGATTTGGATTGGATTTGGATTGGATTTGGATTGGATTTGGATTGGATTTGGATTGGATTTGGATTGGATTTGGATTGGATTTGGATTGGATTTGGATTGGATTTGGATTGGATTTGGATTGGATTTGGATTGGATTCTGATTCTGATTATCTGATTATGATTGTCTGGTTCTGATTCTCTGATTCTCTGATTTTCTGATTCTTTGATTCTCTGATTCTCTGATTATCTGATTCTCTGATTCTCTGATTCTCTGATTCTCTGATTCTCTGATTCTCTGATTCTCTGATTCTCTGATTATCTGAATCTCTGATTCTTTGAATCTCTGATTCTCTGATTATCTGATTCTCTGATTATCTGATTATCTGATTCTCTGATTCTCTGATTCGCTGATTCTTTGATTCACTGATTTTCTGATTCTCTGATTCTCTGATTTTCTGTTTCTCTGATTCTCTGATTCTCTGATTCTCTGATTTTCTGATTTTCTGATTCTCTGATTCTCTGTTTCTCTGATTCTCTGATTTTCTGATTCTCTGATTCTCTGTTTCTCTGATTCTCTGGTTCTTTGATTTTGATTCTGACTTCTGACTTCTGATTTCTGACTTCTAACTTCTGACTTCTGACTTCTGACTTCTGACTTCTGACTTCTGACTTCTGACTTCTGACTTCTGACATCTGATTTCTGACTTCTGAATTTTAACTTCTCATTTCTGATATCTGACTTCTGACTTCTGCTTCTAACTTCTGGCTTCGGACTTCGGACTTCTGACTTCTGACTTCTGACTTTTGACTTCTAGCTTCTAACTTCTGAATTCGGACTTCCGACGATTTCAAACTTCTTACTTCTGACTTCTGACTTATGACTTCTGACTTCTGACTTCTGACTTCTGACTTCTGACTTCTGACTTCTGACTTCTGACTTCTAACTTCTGACTTCTGACTTCTGACTTCTGACTTCTGACTTCTGATTTCTGACTTCTGACTTCTTACTTCTTACTTCTTACTTCTGACTTCTTACTTCTGACTTCTGACTTCTGACTTCTGACTTCTGACTTCTGACTTCTGACTTCTGACTTCTAACTTCTGACTTCTGACTTTTAACTTCTCATTTCTGATTTCTAACTTCTGACTTCTGACTTCTGACTTTTAACTTCTCATTTCTGATTTCTGACTTCTGACTTCTGACTTCTGACTTCTAACTTCTGGCTTCGGACTTCGGACTTCTGACTTCTGACTTCTAGCTTCTAACTTCTGAATTTTGACTTCCGACGATTTCTAACATCTTACTTCTGACTTCTGACTTCTGACTTCTGACTTCTGACTCCTGACTTCTGACTTCTGACTTCTAACTTCTGACTTCTGATTTCTGACTTTTAACTTCGCATTTCTGATTTCTGACTTTTGACTTCTGACTTCTAACTTCTGGCTTCGGACTTCGGACATCTGACTTTTGACTTCTAGCTTCTAACTTCTGAATTCGGACTTCCGACGATTTCTAACTTCTGACTTCTGACTGTTGACTTCTGACTTCTGACTTCTATGTTCTGACTTCTGACTTCTGACTTCTGACTTCTGACTTCTGACTTCTGACTTCTGACTTCTAACTTCTGACTTCTGACTTCTGACTTCTGACTTCTGACTTCTGACTTCTGACTTCTGACTTCTGACTTCTTACTTCGGACTTCTGACTTCTGATTCCTGACTTCTGACTTCTGACTTCTGACTTCTGACTTCTGATTTCTGACTTCTGACTTCTGACCAGGCTTGATAGAAACTCCTCTGCGATGCAAATAGGAGGTGATTTTGCCGTTTTTTTGAGGAGGAAACACTGAACTCAAAATTTTCAATACAGATCCTCAAGCGTTTCGAGTTAGAGGGCAAAAAAATGCGAGGATTTTTTCAGGTACTCTCTCTCTCTCTTGTTGCGAAGCTCACCTTTACTCACACTTCAAAAGGACTCTTGAGTCTGCCGCCCGAACAAAACAGTCCTCGGGGAGTTGTGAGAGCACACTTTTCTGATGGAATTTTACTCTTTTGTGTTTTGTGCTGCATCTTCCTCGCTCATTTTTCGTTGACTCTCTGCTTACCTTTTTTTCGCTCCCTCGCAAAGAGGAAAAGGCAGCACGGTGCTCTAGAGTATTTCACCAAACTCTGATAATGTTGAGGAGAATTATCAAGCCTGCTTCTGATTTCTGACTTCTGACTTCTGACTTCTAACCTCTGACTTCTGACTTCTGACGTCTGACTTCTGACTTCTGACTTCTGACTTGTGACTTGTGACTTGTGACTTGTGACTTGTGACTTGTGACTTCTGACTTCTGACTTCTGACTTCTGATTTCTAACTTCGGACGTCGGACTTCTGACTTCTGACTTCTAACTTCTAACTTCGGACTTCGGACTTCGGACTTCTAACTTCTGATTTCTGATTTCTGATTTCTGATTTCCGATTTCGGATTTCAGATTTCGGATCTCTGATTTCTGATTTCTGATTTCTGATTTCCGATTTCTGATTTCTGATTTCTGATTTCTGATTTTTAATTTCTGATTTCAGACTGATTTATGATTTCTGACTTCTGACTTCTGACTCCTGACTTCTGACTTCTGACTTCTGACTTCTGACTTCTGACTTCTGACTTCTGACTTCTGACTTCTGACTTCTGACTTCTGACTTCTGATTTCTGACTTCTGATTTCTGACTTCTGACTACTGACTTCTGATTTTTTGACTTATGACTCCAGACTTTTGACTTCTGAGTTCCGACTTCTGACTGTTGACTTCTGACTTCTGATTTCTGACTTCTGGCTTCTGATTTCTGACTTCTGACTTCTGATTTCGGGTTTTAGATTTCGTACTTCGGATTTCTGATATCTGATTTCTGATTCTGATTTTGATTGCGATTTCGATTCTTATTTAGATTCTGATAGTTATTCTGATTCTGCTACTGAATTCATAACAAAATAATAACAGGTTTTATTACTTAGTTTGCACGATTTTTTCTTGTTGAATATATTATTTTTTGACTAGTTATTAGTTAAAATAATCAAAAAGTTTTACTAAATTTCCTCTATATTAAACAAAATGTAACTCAAAAAAACGGGATATTCAGGGAATGGTATTGGGAGAACTAGTGTTCGAGGAAACGATATTCGGTGAGAAATTGCACAACCTTCTGAACTATGCCATCATAACACAATCTTGTATAGCTTGAAGGCTTCAATTAAAACAGTTTGTAGATTACAAGATCTGCACTCAAAGATAGCTCAGGCGACCTTGTATTGCCATCATATCAACATTAATATGTCGAAATACATCAAATCAGTTCAATTATTTGACCTTGATCAAAATAGGCCTGAATTTGTAAAAAAACCTCTTCCATCAGTGCTCAATCATTCGTCACTTAGCAGGGCCACAACCTGTTTTCAAGACCAGCCATCGACGAAAAAACAAATCTAGGTCAACCCTGCGCCAACTGGAAACGGTTTCCTTATTCACTTTAAACTATTCGAATAAATGTGTTACCACAGAGTTTCAGAGGTTCAGGTATCAGTTAGGAATTTCCGTCAATGATCGTTGGGCAACCGCCATTCGGCGAGCACCTGAGTCGTTTGATGGAGAAATCCTTTTGGACAAAGTTCAACCGAAGCTGTGGGTACCGAAATTGATTGATTTTAAGTTTTTTTTTTCTGTTCAACAGTGAAACCTGTTTTTATCTGTTGCACTTGACCTCTAATATGGCCCCACTTGCGACCCGAAATTGTATGACGGCACGATGACGACAATCTGCTTATGCCGGTGTAAAGTGTGCGTTTCGAAATGATTTGCTGATTGGCAGCTAGGGGGGCTTTGATGACCGGTTAGGCCACGGATTCGGGATGGTGCCAATTTGCCGGTTATTGTTTCGTGAGAATCATCCTCCAATCAATCGGGGATAATTGAAGGGTGCCTCGGGGTTTGCTGATTTGAATCAACTATGAGATGAGCCTTTTTTTTGTCTCGAGGCTGGAGAAACTCCCGCCTGATTAAGGCTATTAGCACTCCATATCTTTTACTCAAGTCATAAAATGACGGTGTCTGAAAAGCTCGAATCTCCGCCTTTGTAGGTATGATGATCGACCCAACCCAAAGAAGTTATGAGAATCCAGATAATATTTATAGCAAAGCTAAAGTCATCCCTCTCTAAGTTCTACGATCTTTCAACGTTCCTGTTGTTGATTCTCTAGAAGATCATTCGCGCGCTCATTGGATCTAATTATGTGTTTCCCCTATTTCCTTCCCGTTTGTCATCCTACAGCGAATTGCTATCAGATCTAGATTTATTGCTTCCATGACTCCGTCGTCGTCGTCGTCGTTTACCCTCTCCAGTTCCTCATTGTTTGTCATCCCAAGCTCGCAAAACAATCGCTTCTAGCCCATTTACCCAACCACCACATAATTGAGCCGGCATCTCCTCCTGCCACTGACTGAATCCCAACCACCTGTAGATTGCCTTCTTGAGACTTCTGCTTGGCTGACGATGAGCTAGAGCTAGAGCTCCCCGAACCAAATCGGGTGCATTGGCAGCGATGCGATGGCATTCGAGATTGAAATCTCAATTGCTGGGTTTGTGACAAAGGGCGCCGATCGTCGTCGCCGGGTGGAATCTGTTTCCATTTCTTGGGGTGTCTGCTGTCATCAAACCTTGCATGCGATCAAAGATGGATGAGATTGGCTGATCGCAACCTAGTATTTCTGAGATGGACAGATTGTTTCTGTGGTTTGGTCACTTGTTCTCGGTGTATGCAAATGGGACATTGACATTTGCTAGAAGGAAATTACTGTTTCTATCTTTGTAACCATGAAATGGTTACAGTTTCTACAGCTCAACATGCTGAGAGGATATTCCTGACGAAAAGTTTCCCGAACTAAAGCGGGAATCGAACCCACACCCCTTGACTCGATGCGGATAAATGCTTGGTAACACTAACCGCACGGCCACAAAGCCCAGAACTGTGGACATGACATGCATGACAACTGTGGAGATGCAGAGGTATACTCGGTCTCTAGTAACAACGGTTGTATAACTAACATTCCTTTCTTTCCCAGATGACTGTAAAGACGTGTCCGGTGCCGTTATTGACTTTTAAAATTTGAGCTCTCGATTTGTGGACATTGAGAATGGTAAGCTAATCCCAAGCCCTATTCAGCAAATCTCTGTGCAACTTTGATTGTTCTGGTCAATCACGGAGTAGCAACTACGAATTGTACCGTCACCCATGCCCATGCTCAATTCTCCATAGCCAATGAGTTACATCATGGAGAGTACAATTCATTCTAGAGCATTGTCATTTCGATAAAAGAATATATCTTCAATAGAGTTCTTCTTCATAGGAACTTAGCCAACCTTACAAATGTTTGCCTAATCTACAAAATATTTTCAATACGTTTTCCTCAGGATAGGAAACCACTTCTTTAAAAACAAAATTTCAGGTTTTTTATAAACTTATAATTGGAACATAATTTATTTTCTTAAACATTTTGGCAATTTTTGGCGTAACGTAATAATTGGCGCTACCTAAGCTATAGCTGAACAAAGCAAAAAAAAACATTTACTATTAACAAACCTTCAATGACGCTAAATTATAGTTCAACCAATCGAGCTGATTTTGCACAGTTGTTATGAAACCCAAATGGAATCTACAAAGTGGACTGTAGCAAGAATCTGTAATTTTTCTCACAGTACTACGCATACACAACCACTATTTAAATGTTGTGAAATAGTGAAGCAGTACTTGAATCTTAGAAAATAGTGGATTTGAAAGTTGTTTCAAGAATCTTGCCAAAAGTTGCTCTGAATACCTCCTTCCAAGAATCTTCCTATACTTCATCTGACAAATTCTTCCACAACCTGAGTAAAAATTTCCAGTTTTATCATGGTAGTAACCCCTCTACCGGCAGCTTTATTTTTTACCGGAAAAAATAATAATATTCAAATTTTGTTTCTTGGTATTTTTGCTCCATTTTTTCACAAGTTCTCAAAAAACTCTTCTAGTTCAAGAATCCATGTTGATATTAATCATTGGTGATCTGGTTTTGAAGATATTCCTATGTTCCTTGCGGGAGCGACATTCTCCATACAAAATGTATTTGGTGGCCATTTTGTTTTTGGTCAATTTATCAAAAAAAATAAAATGTGGGCTATACAATGCCAGCTAATGAAGAAAAAATCATGTATATCGGTTCAGTATTCTTGGAGAAATCTGAAAATTACGGTATGATTTATTTTTTAGTTTTCAAGATCTTTATTCAGACAGCGTGGTACCAGAAACATAAATACTCGTTACTCAGACACGGCTGCACCAAATTGCTTCATTTCTTCACAACATACTCTAATTATTGTATTGTTCCGAGGAGTGAATATCCGAATGCGATAATAATTCTGTAGCCTTATATATTCACGTGGGTTATGGCTACGCGGCGGTCCCCCGAGGAATTTTGGAGTATCTCCGGTTCCAGATGACCAATACTCATTTTTATTCTGGGATTTTTCTTATTTTTTTTAGAAAAGTAGCATTGCTAATAGAAACAATTTTATATAACATAAAAGCTTTCATTCCTGGAGTAAAATTGTTAATCAGGGTCTGTTAGCAGATCATTTGATCTGGTGTTAAATAGTAGTTTACGGAACAAGTTACAGAATGATGATTTCGGCAAGCCTCGTAGGATAAATTTTCGACTCGTGCTGTAAAAATCGAGTTCTGCAACGAGTTACGTACAACATTTTTTGCAATTTAGTAGGCAACCACTTGAGGGTATCAGAAATAATATCGGAATGCATTCACCATCATTTTACAATTTCTGAAACATGGTTTTGTAATGATTCATTACGCAACTCCAAACAGTTGCGTAATGAGAAAGTGTTGCGTAATTAATCATTACAGCACTGGTAGCTGCGTAATGACTATTCCCGCACTGCATACTTTAGTGCAAGAAAGTAGGCCGTTTCATGACAGATTGACGTGATGAAAATCAGCCTATTACGATGAGAAATTGCAAAAAATATATTTCCTAAGATATTGCTCAAAAGTGTTCTTCAAAAATTACAACATGATTTTTTCTGATGGAGCCCAGATAGCCGTAGCGGTAAACGCGCAGCTATTCAGCAAGACAAAGCTGAGGGTCGTGGGTTCGAATCCCACCAGTCGAGGATCTTTTCGGGTTGGAAATTTTCTCGACTTCCCAGGGCATAGAGTATGTTCGTACCTGCCACACGATATACGCATGCAAAAATGGTCATTGGCATAGTAAGCTCTCAGTTAATAACTGTGGAAGTGCTCATAAGAACACTAAGCTGAGAAGTAGGCTTTGTCCCAGTGGGGACGTAATGCCAGAAAGAAGAAGATGATTTTTTCTTCAAGGACTTCAAGGAATGTCAAATTTAAAAAATGTATGCAACCATGAAAATGATTTTAAAATTAAAGCAGAATGGCACTTTTTCCCAACCTCACATGGAGAAGGTCCTTGTGATGGTATCGGTGGCAACATTAAGCGAATGGCTAGAGATGCTAGTATTAGAAAGTCTGCAGAAATTAATAACGCCAAACAATTTTCGACTGGACTGTGTCGCAAAAGGTGAAAGACCAATTTAAAAAAGATTGGGAATTTATCTATGCAACTGAAAATGACTATTCAGTGGCTAAAAATTTCTTCAGGAAAGATTTTCTAACCTTGTTCCAATTCCTGGAACAAAAAATATCATTCATTTATACCAAAAGACGGACGTAGTATTTTTGCTAGTGAATTCTCAGATGCACATGAATACCAAGAAAATACAGCATGCTTTGTTCTTAATCATACAAAGAAACGAAAATCTTCTGGTGTTACCAACCAAAGACAATCTTCCCGGTTGAAAAAATAGATAGTATTAAGCTGAAAGTGTAAGTTATATACTGAATAATTGAATAAATAAAATTGAAAAAAATAATAATGATCTTATTTGTTTCATAGAAAAGAAAGAATTCCTTTTCAGTGTAATGGAAAATTGAGGCAGAAACAGTTTTTTTCAGTTTTTCTTAGCGGTGTAATTTTTCATGAAAAATATCATCCATTCCGACTTATACTTCATTAAAACCAATCCCATATCTTTTTTTCATATGTTTTAGAACATTTGCAATTGCTTTGATTAAAAATCTTTGTTTTTCCGATGCTTCGATTGAAATATGGCTTTTCAAAGAAAAGGCTTATATGGTCATTTTCTACAAAATTGACCATAACTCAAAAACGAAAAAAAAAGTACATATCAAAAATTTCAGCTATTAAAGCTTATGAAATTATCATCTCAAAAATATATTTTTGAAAGTTTTCCACTAATTTGAACATGGTTTTTACGGCTTTTCTTTACGAATATTCTCAGCGGTGGAAAATTTTGTGGAAAACTGTTTCCAGTTAATATTTTTTTTTATTCCTGAGAAAATTTGCTTTCATTATCATAAAAAAAAACTTTGTTTCTATGATGCTCCGTTATTGAGTTATGATTTTTCAAAGTAAGTAGTGTCAGGGGAAAACAAAAAATTTCCAACTGAGTTTTCCGGGAAAACAGGCGACCCTGAATTTATCTCAATTATTATTTATTCATATATTGATGAGCCCTGCCTGTGGAAAAAAAAAATCATGAAAATCTGAGACCTTTCGGCCCAAACCCGTACGGAAATAAAAAAAAATCCCCTGAATTGTCCCTGTAGAGTTTGCTTCAGTTGATAGAATTTTTGACGAAAAGAATACCATAGAAAAAAACTGCTGTAAATATCTCTGCATCATTTCTTGGGAACTTCCCTGAAGATGTTATTGGAAGAATACATGTAGAAATTCTTTGCCAAAACATGCTCCTAGAAAAATCATTGGACGGATTCCTTTCAAAATCCTGCAAGAAATATGTTTAGTTTTTTCTGAAGATATTTCTTATGAAGCTGTAAAACATATCTTGAAGTAATCCCAAGACTAACCACTTGAGGAATTTATTGATGCACTTCACGGCGATGCATAGGAATTCCTGAAGCAAATATCCAGGGATTTTTGTACAATATGTTGAATTGTTGCTAAATTCAGCGTAGGAGCTCCTGTCGAAATCATTGAATGGTTTCATGGTTGAACTCAATGAAGCGGAGGTGGGACATTTCACATAAAGACGTTTCGCATAATGGGCATTTAGCACAATGAGAATTATCTCCCTTCTTTAAAATACTACCTGTTCGTTCATGAAACTGTTCTATGCGACACGTCCACGTCCATTATGCCAAACGACCGTATGTGAAACGTCCTTATGCGAAGCGTCTATATGTGAAATGGGCCACCATTCACTGGAAAAAAACCCGGAGACATTTTTTGAAGCGTGAATAAATCGTTGGAGTTATTTCTGTTGGAAGATCTCTACAGGAATCCCTGGATCCCTGGTTCTGTTCATATTTAAAGAGTAAAATGTCAAAACCATAGGAAAGAATTCCTGCAAGATTCTTCAGAAGAATTTCTATTATTTTTTTCATAATGGTTTTCTACATGTTTTTACTATGGTTTTCCACAAGAATCCGTCTGGATGCGCTGCACTATGGGCCAGAAATCAAAATTTCGCGACAAAATTCCTAACACCTCCTAAATGAACAAAAGTCATCCTAAAAGTAGTACAAACTTGAGAATGCATGAAAAAGTCATATTTGGGACTACTTAGGTTCATTTTGAATTGAATTGAGAATATTTGTAAGAATTATGAATTTTTGGAAAAAATATGTTATTTAAGGCATTACTAATTCAAAATCTCTCATATTTCATATTACAAAATACATAGTACATTTGCAAAGATATGATTCATAAATTTCAAAGTATTTTGACGATACACATAAAGTTTCTCCGAATAGTTGAAAAATACCTGAAAAATGTGATCATAGTTGTCATAATTATTTGGAATTCATTGGCAATTGTTTATTTAATATATTTATTGGCACTTCACAGAACATTTGCATTTAATTCATCATTTGCACTATTACAATTTTATAACGCACTTTTCCCACTGTAGATAATCTATGACAAAGCCATACAATCGTAATGGTCCAAAATGGAACAAGATAATATGAATTACATTTTTATGGATGCTATGTTGTTTCAAAAGGTGACAATTTATATAATGTTTGAAGCGTTTCAATCAAAATCACTTTTGAAACATTATTGTCAGAAATATTTTAGCTGTAATGGAGGTCTTACATGATATGTTAAAATATCAGAGCATCTGGTTTACACCAGCTTATGGAATCAATTTTATGACTACGTGCAGCAAATATGAGAATCATGATTTTTGCCCAGATCTCATATTTGATTGATGTTAAATTGGAATAAATCAAGTACGATTCCCAATCTTCATTTCTTTTTAACGAAATTAGGTGATTCGTTAATGCACAATTGAATAGTTCATGTGAATCAACTACTGACATTCTCCCGACAACATTATGTTTAAATTGCCGATAAGGCAGCAATTTTAATGGATTCAAACGTTTCCTTTTTTAATTTTCTTCATTGATGGTTGTTGACCTGGCCGTTTAGTGCTTCCTTTTAATGTTTTACACTGTATTTAAATGATATTTCAACGTAGTATATGAAGATAGTACAGGAGGTTAATTAAGCAACCTTCAAAATTTTTATTTTTATTCTTTCAATATATTTTTATTTATATAAAATCTATTAGGAAATATCAAATCACTCTTATTAAACCATTACACTTAAAAACAGGCAGATTTTTTATGTTTCTACTTGATTTTTATAAATTTTGTAAAATGCTATACCAATGATTTGATCCTGGTTGAAAAATAATAAGCTGAGTTTGTATGATTCTTTTCAGAAAACTTCTGCTAAATGTCTAAATTGAAGCAATTGCGATTTGAACAAAAACATAGCAATTTCAACCGTTTCATATTTCTTTAAAGGTCTATTATCTTTACCTGGATGTTATCCAGAAACCACGCACAAGTCCCTATATTGGGAACCTCAAACAGATTCCTCTGTTATGATCTTATCATACCATACAAGTCATGGCCTCGAAGAAAATTAAAAAATATATTATTTTTGGAATTTTTCATCCGATTCAACCTAGATTTCTGAATGTCACATAGTCCATGAACGGAAAAACACTCAAAAGTAGTGGGATTTGACTGCTTCAGTTGTTTTTATACCAATCAATCTTATTTGATTTGTCAATTTTTTGGGCAGCAGCGAAGTTGAAAATATAGAATTAAAAAATCGACTAAATTATGTACTTGAACCGATGTATCTCGGCCATCCGCAAATATATGCAAAAAAAATTGGTAGCACATGAAAGAGTGAAGTCTAGGCTTCCACCTCAAACTGGTTGCAAGTCGAATACGGTGGAATACCTTTACTTTTGCGGTGAAATTGTAAAAATATAGTAAATTTTACTGGTACATTGTAAAATCAATGCTTAAATTTAAAATTAACTTTATTTTTATACCAGACATGTAAAATCTACTTAATTTGCTTTCCGAAAATGTATACACAATAATTTTTCTTGTCATTTTTCCCCTTAAACCAAATTTTCTTAAAATAGGCTGAAATTCAACTTTTACAGTCCAATCAATATTGACCTCCATAAAGTGCAATGAAATAATGTGATTAATCAAATAAGATAGTTGGTATGCAATTACACATGTTCTCAGTAATGAGAAATTCATCTTAATAATTCATTTTATTAAAAAAAGGTTTTTGGACTTTTGTCGCGAAATTTTGATATCTGGCCCATAGTGCGCTGTAAGGATTTCTCTAGGAACTCTTCCTGGTTACACACAACGATTTCTTTAATACTATCCCAAGAAATTTCTCCAGAACTTACTTTAAAATGCTATCCATAATTTACTCAAGAATTCCTCTTGAAATTCCATATTATTCCAGAATTTTTGGAGGCGACCTCAAGAAAAATCATACATTCATCATTTTTTGTTTCTGTATATGGCCCAGAAGTAATGCAGGAATTACTCCAGAAATGCTTGCTGAAACCTAGGAGTATATCTAAAAATATATTCAATAAACTTATGAACTCTTGTAAGAAAATTGCAGGAGATTTTCTTATGCGAATACCTAAAAAAAATCCATAAGATACACTAGAACAACTTGAAACGGCTGGGGTTATATAAACGGTATATCAGTGAAATTTTATAAGTATGAGAAATTACATCCAATAAATAAAATTTAAGTTTAAATACAGTCGCCTCTCCACATCTCGACATCCAAGGGACCATCGAGATAGGGAGATATCGAAACATAGAACAAATTTTTAATGAATACTAGATTGATAATCACTCCGTTACTAGGAATATTGAAAACAAATATACATCATTTCGTCTTTGCAAATTGTTTTGAATTCGTAAAATCTGGTCTAGTAACCTTTGATAATGGGCATACCCGGGTAGAGGAGAATTGCAAAAGAATAACAAAATTTACTATTAAAATAGAATGTTTGAATAGCAAAATTTGTTCTTTGTTTGTTTGAAATAAGAGATAAAATAACAAAAATAATAACTAAGTTTGTATGGCATAAAAACTAAATAATAACATATTTTGCCATTGTAATAACAAAATAATAGCAAAAATATAGGCAACCGTAAATAACAAAATATGTTATTATTTAGATATTGATAACAAAATAATAACTAAATAAGCTATTCACAAGTAGATCAAAATAATGGTAATTTTAGTTCTTTGACTTTAATATCTTAATTTAGCATGATTGAAAAATAAACTTTTTGCTTTCCTGCTAAAAAACTTTTCTTTTTGAATCTTCAATGAATATCATACGAATAGTAAAATGAGCTATTATGGTAAAATTTGATATTGGTTTGTTCTCATGAATTATTTTAATAAAGTTTTCAAATATCAAAATAATGACATATTTTACTGTGATGGCGATGTTTGTTATTCTTTAGATATTTAATGTTTTTTAGTATTTTTTTGCACAAATAACAAATTTTACCATGATAGTATATTTTGTTATTGATTAGCTATTACATGACATTCAAGAATAACATATCAATGATAAATTTTGCTATGATTGTATGTTTTGCTATTGCTGAGATATTTAATGTCATACATTAATAACATAATAAAGATTAAAGTAGATATGATTGCATAATTTGTTCTTATTTTACCATTATTTTGTTATTCACCTCTACCCGGGTATCGACATACGGAGAGAGAATCGGAAACGAAAATCACATCGAGATAGGGAGATATCGAGATAAGGAGGATATCGAGATATGGAGTGTGAAAATGTATGCAGAATAAAGGGACCGAACAAATCATCGAACTAGGGAGAGATATCGAGATATAGAAAACATCGAGATGTGGAGAGTCGACTGTACTATCAAGTTTACTTCATTTTGTTTTTCATATTGAGTATTTTACTAACCATGAAATCATATGTACCATTAGTGTGTGGAACCCTTTCAGAAATTGGTGGATAAATTTGGAAGGGTACGTAAAGTAGTGCAGTGAATTCAATTAAGCACAAGCGTAATTACAGCAATCGTAAAATTAATCGAGTAACGCCCTTCGTTAACCCTTTCTTACGTCACAATAAAAAAAAACGTAAGAAACACATCCATACATCATCATCATAGCTCGGATTCACTCAAACCCATTCCACTTACTTGCACTCCATTCAAGAAACTAAACATTTCAATTATTTCTGTATCCCATCATAACAAACTACGACACCGCCCTCCGCTGGTAAACCGATGCGCGGGGCCATAAACCCACTTTGAATTCAAAGTATGCTTTTCAATTCTTCGATTCGCCTGCCATGCCTGCCATGGAGTGTAACTGCCCTCCATCAACTATTTCGTTCGTCAATTGGTCGACAACATCCCCCAGTTTGGTTAGCGAAACGATGCTTTCGAGGCAAAATAAAATAAAAGCACTTTTGAGTAATGTTGAAAATCAATAAAATTTAGCACATGTCTGCTGTCTTCGATCTTGGGCAGCTGGCCTGGCAAAGGCAAGTCATTGTCTAGTGCGGCTAGCTCTAGTGTAAACGTGCATAGCCAATTGGATGTAGGCAGTTTGTAGAAGCAATAGGAGCTGTATATTTTAAAGTGGATATGCTGCAAGTATTCATCATCATCATCATCAGCAGCAAACATTGCGTTTTTCGGTGATTTATTGCCATTTTGTTGTGTTTTGATGTTTTGTCGACCGTTCGCCGACCGGTGATTATAGTTGGATCTGCTTTCAACAGAGATATCATTATGAATGGCGGGCGGTTTAAATCTGTTATTGGGAAACTGGCTTGCATTTGCAAACGGCAAATTGCATGGATTGCAAGCGGAAAATGCAAATAGGTTTTTAATGGGATCAGGACAGCATGCATTAGTCTAACAAAACATCTTGAAACCAGTTTGATTTTAACTGCTGCTCGTTTTCCATGGATTTCCTATTAGTTTTTTTTTTTTGAAATTCTATCTGACCATTCGATAGGGCGGAGTTCTGGGCTGTTGGGAGGGTAGTGGTCTTTAAGTACCAAAACCACGTTTTTCGCATCGTACCACACGATTGCCTTTTTCCCATAGTGGCAGCACACCAAGTCACAGGTCTATTATGTTGGTTCAGGAATAGTATCAGCCACTTTTTGAGACACTCCTGGACGTAGATCTCATGATTGATGCTTCCCGTAGTGATGAAGTTGACCATTTTTTGCGCGTTCCAGTCTTTATGCTACAAAGAATGCACGATGCTAAATTTGTGTGTCTTGAAATTGTATTTCATGCAAATTTGTACGCTAACATAATTGTATCAGTTTCATTGTTTAGAAGCTACAAAGCAGATCTGAAAACAATCACTTGTTGCAATTGTTCAGATAGAAAATCAAATCTAGAGACAGACGTGAGTACATTCAGGGCATTTTCCGTTGGGGTAGTGGCCGAATTGAAATTATTCGTACCAACTGAAATTGAGATTAGTAGTTCCTTTTGAATTGACAAAATTCGAGCTATTAGCATGAGAAGGGACAAAACTAGCTTGTTGATGAGAATGGTTGATATTTACCCTATGATGGGATTGAGTGCAATCGATAACTGAAAAATTAGAATTCTTGGAAAAATGAAGAAATTGATGCACGAATCCTGAAAATAATTGTGAAGCTACCTTAGGAGGAATTCCACCAAAAATTATTACTATTAATTAATTCTTGACAACTTTTTTTAAAATAATTTTGTTGGATTTCCTGGACGAATTCTCAGAAGTATTTATAAGAAAAACTCTTCTTGAAAAAACAGAAAATCTGGTGGAATTAGAAAAGGATTCCCTAAGAAATTTCCTATTATAAGAAATGTTATGGATGCATTGCTGAAGAGTTTTCCAGCGTTTCGATTTTTATCCGAATAAGCCGAGAGTGTAACAATTCATGCACCATAACAGCTCGTGGCGCATTGCAATCGGAGAACCCTAGCAATGTTGATGTTCACTCTTTCACTTGGAACGTTACGAGAGAGCATCCAAAAGCAGCAACTCTCGCAGATGATAAGGGTATCGAGCCATTCGGATCATTTGTGTTTAACTTTCATGTGTTCGTGGTAATACAAGTGATCAGTGGGTGGTGTGGGTCTTTTTTCTCTTTCGAAAAAACAACCTGATTTTTCTTCCTAGAAAACCACGCTGTTTCATTAAAACTACACTCCTACATCTACCACGTATGGTTGATTTATCACAGTAAATTGATTATTTATCAATAGTTTTACTTTTAAAACATTTAGTTGACTTTTGGATTGATCTGATAAGTATAGAATCATAATCTAGTATTCCTCTGGTTCGGTTTAGGTCAAGTTCGTCGAAAATTAATGGAGTTCTGGAGCTACCATGGAAAAGAGGGAGCTAAGGCAAAATAGTGACTTTAGAGACCATATTGATTAAAATTTCGTTAGAGACCCTTACCAAAAATATACACTTTTTAGAGATATGTATTAAAATAGTAAGCAAGTCTTTAAAAAGAGACCTGCGAATCTGAAAATATACTATTTTACGTACCTGCTGTAATCGTCAATTAGCGCGTTAGCGTTGTTACGGTATACTTCGTTCGCTGGCGATGGATCCAGACAATTTAATATTTAATTGTTTTGAGTTTAAACTTTTGAATGCCGGCAATCAAAAGGAAGAGACAATTCTTTATTAACAGTATGAACAATATTGTTTTCCAAAAAAAAAAACAAAAACTTGTTTGGTGACATTCTGCTCTGTAAAAATCAGAGCCGATCCCTCCAGGGTCATCGGAATCAAACGAAAAAAAATAAAGAAATACCGTGGTGAATCAAAATCCGGACGGTACCAATATCCGGACACTCTGATTATGATTACCATTTGAACCTTAATTGCACTTTTATTCTAATTGGTTTCCAATCGTACTCTTTACTTTTAACATTATTGGTCATTTTACTATAGTTTTGAATCTAGTTACCACTGAAAAAATGAATAAAATTGAAAATAAACAAGTTTATCCTGCTGGACATCTTTTCACATCGCGATTCATTAAAACTCCAGTTGAACGGTTGACGAAAACACGAACAAGGCATTACAAGGTTTGGTTGATAAAACTGTAAGTGAAACTTATTTGTATGAAGTGTTTTTAGCATAATTGTTTACAGAGAAATACATTCAATGTTCATTGCCATTACTGTTGTACGTTTCGAAGCAAATAAGTGTTTTATGGTGTGCAAAAAGACTGTCCGGGACTACGAGCCAGTGGTTTTAAATCCGGACATCATATGATAGGCCCACTTTTAACTAGTGAAAGTGAATTTATTGAAATAG
This sequence comes from Aedes aegypti, assembly GCF_002204515.2. Taxonomy (NCBI): domain Eukaryota; kingdom Metazoa; phylum Arthropoda; class Insecta; order Diptera; family Culicidae; genus Aedes; species Aedes aegypti. The sequence continues at coordinate 95,548,296 of NC_035109.1, read as the reverse complement.
AAAATAAGAGAAGACATAAATAGTGATCTTACAAAGCGTTATCAGTAATTATACATCGATTCAGTGTGGGATAAATTGCGTATTTCTTCCATCATTACAACTCAAGCCGCATGTAGTTCAGTTCGAACAAGTCACTCATTAGTTCAGGTAATTTAAACACTCATATTCCTTACATGCTATTATTCTCAGCATTGTAGGGCAAATAAAAACAATGAATCAATTAAAGATTGACATTTGATTGTGAATTGATTTAATTTATATTGAAAATATACAAATAATTCGTATTATAACACAAATGTCCGGATTTTGATCCAATAGTGTCCGGATTTAAAAACATTACTAGCATCAGGTGTCCGGATTTAAAGATAAGACAAGCGTTTTTATTCCGACAATATTTTAGTTAAAACACAACAAATATTGAAAATTTCATCACGCACATCAAGATTTTATATGAAAAAATGCGTAAGATAATAAAACTTCATGAATATTCTTACAAAACTTATTTAAATTAGAGTTTGAAAATTTGTGTCAGCTTAAGCGTCCGGATATTGATGCATCACGGTACGCACATGCCGACAAGTCTCGGAACAAAAGAACAAAATACTGTCCTAAACGTAAAAACCGAACGGCCCGACAAAATAAAATACTTTATGCATGGCCAACTTTGTAACAAGCGATGGACTGATCATTGACTTTGTCTTTCACCCGAATCGAATAACCAACTTCTCCTGCTCCCCGTAGAAGAAGCAAAAGAATCGAATGACGAAACACTACTTCAGGAGTGGACCTCTAGATTGCGCGAACCGACGGTACACATCACAAAAAAAAAGTCGAATCATTCCGGTGGTAGCTAGTGATCCTTTATAGAAAGATAAGCGGGAGTTAATTGGAATGATTTGGCAACAGACCAGCAGTGCTGAATTTGCTCGGCGTCGAGAATAATATTGTAACACGGACATGACTTCCTCATTGCTAAAAAGTGTATTTTGTTTCGTTATAGATTTCTGAGCTACATATCCAAACTAATAAACAGCCGCAAAAATCAGCAATTAAAAATCACATTGACAAAAATTTAAAAAAGAAAAATATTTCATATTTTTGCTTCATGCAAAATTACTTTTACCGAAATAATTTCAAGCGGATTACATTACTCTTCAAGAAAAGTTCAAAACAAACATAACGCATGTTCATTTGGCTCACACTTTGACAGCTCTCGCTGCTCGATTGGCTCACACTTTGACAGAAATGTCAGCTTCCGCGAATCTCTCTTATAAAGGATTACTAGTGGTAGCTACCAAAATTACTATTGCAATTGCAACTGAATCCCGAAAAAAGGAACAAACTCACCAAATCTTCCAACTAGATATCATTTGGTAAAGACGACGCTTCCGGTTCCACTGAGGGTATTTGGTTTCCCACGAACAGCGAAGCTTCGGACGTTTGGCACACTACAACACAACTCTGTTCCGAAAACTCACGCTCTATCACTCCACGCTTCGAACAAAATTTTACACTAAAAACACCTTGCTAATGATTGTAGCTACAATCAGCCATAACTTTTTTATTTCAGCCGGATCAAAAACTGCTTTTTTTCACCCGCAAGCGAAGTGCCCAAAAATTTCCGCAAAATCAGATCTCTGTATGGAGTCGCGAGATACCATGGTCAAACCCATTCACAATTGAGCAACTACAATCCACAAATTAATTTGTTTCATCAACCCGCTTAACATACACAGGGTGAGGTAAAAAACGGGTTGCGCGAAAACGAATTTGATTGCTGGGGCCATCACAAAGCATTCTCGAGCAAAAACCTGCGAATCTGAAAATATACTATTTTACGTACCTGCTGTAATCGTCAATTTCGTCAAAAAGTCACTTTTTTCAACTTTTTTGGCCAATACTACTAAGATAAATTACGGCCATACTTTTTCTTGGAATTACTTCAAGTTTTGTATTAGATCATCCCCACTACGAATCCTTTATATTTATATGTCCTTCGTCCCCACAACAACTTCACAATAGTATCCACAATTTTATTCACGGATTTTTTGTTAAAAAGTTAACCACTGAGCCGGGCTCAATAACCGAGGTACGATTTTCACAAGATCCAGCCAATTTGTTTGCTTCTCGGATGATATGGATATTGTCGGCAGAACATTTGGAACGGTGGCAGACCTGTACACCCGCCTGAAACGTGAAGCGACAAAAGTCGGCCTGATGGTGAATGCGACAAAAACAAAGTACATGCTGATAGGCGGAACCGAGCGTGACAGAGCCCGCCTGGGAATCAGTGTTACGATAGACGAGGATACTTTTGAGGTGGTTGATGATTTCGTCTACCTCGGATCCTTGTTAACGGCTGATAACAACGTTAGTCGTGAAATACGGAGACGCATCATCAGTGGAAGTCGCGCCTACTATGGGCTCCAGAAGAAGCTGCGGTCGAGAAAGATTCACCCTCGCACCATGTACAAAACGCTTATAAGACCGGTGGTCCTCTATGGACATGAAGCATGGACCATGCTGGAAGAGGACCTGCAAGCACTTGGAGTGTTCGAACGAAGGGTGCTTAGGACGATCTTTGGCGGAGTACAGGAAAACGGTGTGTGGCGGCGGAGAATGAACCACGAGCTCGCTAGGCTCTTCGGCGAACCCAGTATCCAGAAGGTTGCGAAAGCAGGAAAGATGCGCTGGGCAGGGCATGTTGCAAGACTACCGGACAACAATCCTGCAAAGATGGTATTTGCGTCGAATCCGGTTGGCACAAGAAGGCGAGGAGCACAGCGAGCAAGGTGGCTTGATCAGGTGCAACAAGATCTGGAGAACGTGGGCCAAAATCGAAGTTGGAGAGACACAGCCATGGACCGAGTAAATTGGCGTAACATCGTTAACGAGGTTTTATGAAATTAATTGATGTAATACCAACTAAATAAATAAATAATAAATCTGCCCGTTTATGGTGCCGGTTGTAACGAACGGCTTGCTGTACCGTCCGTACTCGCAGATTGCCTGCCACAACAGGTACGAATTTGTCCATCTTTCTCTTCCGGAACTTTTCCAGAAGCTCCATGCGGGACGCGCCGATAAAAAACTCGAGGCCGGTACTCACGGTACAGCTTCCGCGCACGCAATTTGGCCACCGTGTTTTGCTTGTCAGTCTGGTTTGGCGCCTTCCTGACCATAAAAAAAACGTAACCCAGCCCGCTTCATGGTCTGCTTGACAAACCAGTTCGACGAATTGATCTTTTTGACCACGTCTCAGGTGGAAAGGTACGGGTTATTCTTAAACTATTGCCTTATCATCCGCGTCTTCTCTGGGTGTTCCGTGTCGCATTTTTCCGAGTCCAATCTTTAATTTCAATTAACGGGTAGAACATTCTAACTGTCCAAATATAGGACGACTCTTCAAACTCCTCGCGGGTTGCAAAAATGAAACCGTACTTCAATCACTTGAACAATTTCGATTACAAGCATCATTGACACTTGGTGTGGAGTTACCCACATTTATTAAACCATAGGATTAATGCACTTTTGGTATTTGTGGACCACAGATAAATATTGATTAGAGCTACATTAAAAGTATCTTATCGATGGATGGTCTCCTTTTTGTTTCCATCAACATTCACTTATAACTCAACATTTTCAACATTGGGTAAAAAATTACCTGTTCGTTTCCCTTTCGAGTTCAGAAACAATGAATCAAATAAATTTTGGGAGACCCATTAACTGAATTAAAGGCACAAAACAACCTCCACTGCCGAAGGAATAACGCATTCCTCTAACCCTATTTTCGTGTTTGTTTTATTGCAGATCGTTACGGAGCCCCATAAATGGATTAACGCCGTTATTAGCTAAGCGCAGCCAATCATAGTAATCATTGTCACCGTACATTACCCGGCTGCCATCAGTCAGTCATTCGAAGGAGGTGTGAAAGGTTAGTAGCTTTTGTTTGTACCGTGGTGAATCAAAATCCGGAAGGTATCAATATCCGGACACTCTGATAACATTGATTAAATAAAGGAAAAAATATATGTTAATATGTTTAATTTTATGGATCAATTTTACCTTTAACATTGTTTATCATTTTACTAAAACTTGTGATCTAGTAATAATTGCCAAATAATTGATAAAAACAAAAACAGAAAATTTGCTCCAGTCAGACACTATTTCTTCGCAGTGCAAGTTCTTCTCGGTTACGCGTCGATGGAAGCTCCATCCAGTTCGGGTTGATAATATTATGATTGATTTCAAGTGTTTTCAAAGGTGTTTTCGACATAAGTGCGAACGGAATTATTAATTGACAATACAGTGGCATGAAACTTTATAAATTTGGGTTAAATGCTATTATTTAAGTGTTGAAATTGACTGTCCGGGTTTGAAGACGAGTGGCTCGAAATCCGGACGAGACAAAATATTGCTGAAATTGGCATATGTGAATGAAAATTCTGATAGTATCTTGAAGAGAAAACTTGCAGAAGATCTAGTTAAAGTGTTATGTGACCCCTTACTCCGTTTTCCTCTTAAAAATCTGTATTATTTATGTGAAACCGCAGTTCTAAACACAAGCGTCCACAGGAATTCTATGACTTCAATTGAGGTAATAGAAACACAAATTTACTTATATTTCATATATTTTTGAGCAACGTAGAGTAAATGAGTACATCAATAACATAACAAGGTGGAGTTTAATTGGATAAAGGAACATTTATTACGTATGTTACGAAAATATTTCATGAAGTTATACAGCTGTCCGGATTTTGATTCACAAGTGTCCGGATTTCAGGACAAGGCTTGTTCCAGGTGTCCGGATTTAAGGACAAGACAAGAATTATTGATTTCACTATTCAAATGATAAAATCTTAATTTTCAATCAAAAACTCCTTATAAGATATAATCTAAATGTTGCAACACAGAACATTGTTTAATTCTAGAGATAATCTATTTAAAATCGAATTTGTACATAGGTCCCTGCTTAAGCGTCCGGGTATTGATGCAGCACGGTATATATTTACGTTCTTCGTATGAATACGATTATCCACCGCGTAGGTATGCGATCAGAAGGGCATAACATAAAAATAACTAAGCTGTATTAGAATTTCTTATAAATAACAACACTTTTGGTCTATGTGGCAATATTATAAGATCAGTTATGGAAGCATTAGGAGAAATCTTCCATTTTTGCAAGTATGAAGAAAAAATATCCACACTTTTTTTCAATCTACTACAGATGACACACAGGCTTCGTCTTTTGGCGGAGATGCCTGTGTCATTCGCATACAAAGATTTTTGACATCCTTGAGGTAACTCAGATAAGTCAGATGTGAAAATATTGTATAATATTGGTCCCAAAATGCTGTTTTGAGGAACACCAGCACTTACATGAAGTCTTTCAGACTTGGAGCTTTGATAATTAACCTGAAGTGTGCGGTTTGACAGATAACTTTGGATTATTCTAACAATGTATGTTGGAAAATGAATTTTCGTTGATGTGACAATCATTCTGTTCACAATGACATTTTCAAAAAAATCACTGATGGAGGAAAGCGCGCTGATTGAACGATAGCTATTATTTATTCTAATATTCCTCTCTGATCGGGTACCTACCAAGTACCACCTAACCCTTCGGAACAAACCCTGAACACGCTGACGTAATCCTTCGCGCTCGCAAACGCACGCCAATCAAATTCCGCGCCCGAACGGAGTTCTAAATAGGAACATCACTTCCTGCCATTGAATTCGCTCCCGTGTGCCCGGTTTCCAATTTTGTGCTCGCAAGTTATTAGAGGCAAGCCGATTGCCTGCAGGGCACCGAACCGGGATCAGATAGCTTTGTTTCCTATAATTTCATTTTGGTCACACATCACCGATTAGAGTGCGGTGTCGTCGTCCGTTGTTCTACGGTCGAAGGGAAGTCAAATCTACTAGTTTTGTACAGTGGTATATATTTCAGTATTAACATATCAAATTATCCCAGCTGCAAGAAAGAGACTATCTTTGGATACGTTCTCTTTTATATGGCTGGTAGCAAGATACTTGGTGACTTTTTTTAATACAAGTTTCTAAAAAGTCTATTTTTAGTGGAAGTTCCCTAAGGTATCTTTGTTAACCAAAGCATTTCACAAGTTTTTCTGCAATATCTTCTCCGTACCTTTGAGAAAAAAAAAACTTCAGAAATTCTTCTATTGATTTATCTGAAAAATCTCCTGAAGTGCCAGCGTTTTCTCCAGGAATCCCTCCAAAAAATTCTTCACCATTTCTCTCAGGATATCTCAAATAATTTTCAGAGGAATTTCACGAGTACTTTTCCATTAACTCTTCCACTGATCTTCCAAGAAAATTAACACAGGCTTATGCTTATTTTTCAAAGTTATTCTTCCAACCCATTTCAAGTGAATTCCTTACAAAATTCATTCACAGGGGCATTCCTTAGCCGAGTGGTTAGAGTCCGCTGCTACGAAGCAAAGCCATGCTGAAGGTATCTGGGCTCAACTCCCGGTCGGTCCAGGATATTTTCGTTAAAGGAAATTTCTTTGACTTCTCTGGGCACAGAGTATCATCGTACCTGCCATCAGTGATGCATTTTGAACTGAACGCGAGCCAAAAATGAACGGAGCCCGTTCAAATTTTGAACGAGAACGCAGTGAACATTGAACTCTCGAGCCAGAGCCTGTCGCTGCTCTCGAACGGCCCGTTCAGATCGCAATGCATTACAACGGTAATCAACGCATGGTTTTAGGTTTATATATGGAAAATATTTCTTAAATTGATGATAAGTTCAATTCAATTATAATAAACATAGCATTTCTAGCTTTGAGCACCTTCAAAACAACATTGGCATATTCAGATGCCGTGAAATCTGTCAAAACCATCTGCGTTTAATTTTCTGCTCTCTAGCGTTCAAATTTCTGAACTGAACAATGAGCAAGCCTACTTGATCACTCCGTTCTAAAAATTGGACTGGAACGCGAACTGAACGCGTTCAAATGCATCACTGCCTGCCATACGATATACGAATGCGAAAATGGCAACTTCGGCAAAGAAAGTTCTCAGTTAATAACTCTGGAGGTGCTCATAAGAACACTAAGCTGAAAACCAGTCTCTGTCCCAGTGAGGACGTATTCTAGAAAGAAGAAGAAGATTTTCTGTGTATCGATCGATCTTATGCAGATTTAGTTATCAGTATTGTTTTGGATAGAGAGCAAAAAAGTCGAAGCATAAGTTCATTTACAACTTGTTTTGATCTAGGAAACCAAACCACAAATCAAATTATCCCAAACACGGAAACCTATCCGAACCACTGTGCAATCACGACGTTGCACAGCTGATGGATCGATTTGCGGTTTGACCGTCTTCTAACTAACTAACCTCTTGTTTTAATTCATGGCGCAAAACACAGGGAGACATAACTGTTTCGTCATCCATCGATCGTATTCCATTCCTCGATTCAAATCCCCCCGGACATGTGCATTCACGCGATAATAGTTCATTAGATATAGTGAGCACCGCGTGTTTTGTTATTTAGTTTTCCAACATTCCCGTTTGGGCCGAGATTTTGCTTACGACGACGGGGGAGGTTATTAATAAAAGTGATTACGAAACAATAGCATATCTGGCTGTGCGGTTTCCTTCTTCGTTTTCTTCGGTGACACATTTATTTCGTCGTAGTAAAAAAAACCGTTCCACGGGGAAATAATATTTGCTATCGTTTCTCGGGAGGGATTAGTTGGAGTGTCTTTGCCCGGCCGGCGGGTTATTTGTATTTTCTCCGCTGGAAGACAAACGAGCGATAATGAGGGTTCGATGGGAGTCGCGAGATTGGCTAATATTGGCTTTTTGCAACACGCGAATGACTTTTTTTTGCGATACGATTATATTTATATAACAGTGATGGTTATTTCAAGATTTTCTTCATAAATTGCTTATACAGTTACTCCAGAACTCTTACAAGTCCTCTTGTCAACGAATTCTTTCAAGAATCAATTCAGGACATTCCACATACATTTTGAACATTCTTTTGGGAGTTTACAAGAAAATTCTTCAAGAATTGCATTAAAGATTTCTTCAGAGTTATCTCCAAAAATTTCTTAGAAAATTTCCGTAAAATTGCTACGATAATAACAATTACAGTCAAACCTCCATGAGTCGATATCTGGATCCCTTCAGACTCATAGAAATATCGAGTCATGGAACAGAAAACCTATGGAAAATTGATTGAGGGGATTATCATAGTAACCATGAAATTTTGTTTTCAGTATGGTCAAGTCCGTCCCACTTGGGTTCAGATTGGGTACAACTTCAAGTACTGAATTTGGTCCCTTGGTACTGCAAAAGGTACCCAAGGTTGACAGATCGGTTTCACTGTGTTTATCATAGTACTTCAAAGATATAAATAATGACAGATTGTTCAAAAAAAAAAAAATCAAAAATTGTTTTTTATAATGGTATTACTATATAATATTCAGCATTTGTAACAGAAACAAACTATTAGATTTTCATAGTTTAGATTCGCTGACATCACTATAATGGCTATTTAAGATATTTCTTTAAATATATACTTCACGCCTGTAGGAATATTCCCTAGAAAATATATTAGGAAGACTTCTCGAGAAAACTAGAAAAATACGTTGGATGTGATAATAATTGTTAGGCAATTAATTTGATACAGAATCTCTGGAGAAAACCTTAGAAGAATTTCTGAACCATATTTTAAAGCATCTTAGACCTAAGTATTTTGAAAATTTCCTGGAGATCTTTAGGATCTCAAAAAAATTGTTTTAAGTAGTTCCTGGCACAATTTCTTGAAGAAAAATCCAAAAAGTCAGAATATTTTTGATGAATTCTGTCTCGGAGTTGACTGGCATTGTTGGTCAATAGTAGTAGAACTGAAATACGCTGAAAGATTTTGTTCCGTTATTTTTGAAAACTAAGTATTTTTGAACATTGTGTAATTGAAAATTGTATAATGTATTTTTGAATTATAGAAACACAAAATGTGTGATTTGGTAGCATGTTTGGTAGAATGGACATTTTGTTGAAAGATATTTAATAAAATTAGGAAACGCGTTTAGTAGAATGCTCATTTGGTTGATTACAATTTGTATGAAAATTTATGACATTTGGTTGGATTATATTTATATGCATAAATTGATACAAAGTTAGTGAATTTATTATACAAACTGTTAATGATAGTTTACTTTGACTTCAATGCTAGATAGAGTGAGAGAATTTTTGAAACATGTTAATAAAATTCTAGCAACGCCACCTAACAATAATTTTGTACTGATATCGATATTCCAGGACACATGACATTACTTCAGATGTTAATTTTAAATTTTAAACGTACACTTTAAGATCCAGAATTCGAAAAGGCATCGAATACTCACGCAGAAAATTGCATTGGCTGACCAGTAGCATCTTTTTATTTTATCGGTAGGATTCCTGCAATGGCTTGAGAGAAATTTATAAATTATTTCGAAAGAGAAATGAAAATAATCCCAACATATAGACTTCAACTTAACAATAACAAAAATATAGCAATGATTCCTACAATCTACTAACAAACTTTTAAAGAATACTGTCAAAAATTGTTGAAGAACTAAATAGTTTTTCCACAAACTCCTAAGAAAAACTGTTCGTCAAAGTTAGGCATTATTTTTCGCATAACAAAAATCCTATTTTTTATTAATAAATTGTATGTTGGTATCCTTTATCATTCTACAAAAGGTAACGCTTTAAAAAATATCAATAATATTCTACCGTTCTTTGTAACTAGGTCAGGTTTGATCGTTTATGGCCAAATTTGCTAAAACACTATCCTTTTACTCTCAGTAAAAAAGTAAAGTAAAAGTCGTGTTAAAAATTGATTTCCCAAGTAACATTTTAAGTTTTTTTTTTTATTTAATACAAGCTGTTGTTACCACCATATCGTTAAAACTCATTTTAGAACTTATAAGTCTTAACAACCTTAATAAACCTTTGATAAAACTCCGTTAAACCCGAAAAGGCCCACACTACAGGAGGTTGTTAAGGCTATACCTTAAAACCGCTTTTAAACTTTCTAGTTATGTTTCGTATGAATACATCTACTCATGTAGTATGCTATAAAACATTCATAAGAGCTATTGTATAGTCTTGTTGAGCTCATCTAGTGGTATTAAATCTTTTGCGATATCCTAAAACATGGAATAAAACCAATGTTAAGAACTTATGATTGAACAAACACCAGCCAACAAGTTGTCTGTAAACCATAAACTTTTTTAGAATATAGAAACCATCATGATGTCTGCCGACTCATAATAATCAATTAAAATAATAATTTTTTGCCTTGTAGAAAATTTCCTTACAATCGCGTAAAATTCCTGCCTATGAAAATTTACTGGTGAAATGACATACAATGTTTCGATTTACAACAACGCGCCACACTTAGGATATCATTATTAACGATCTAGTATTTTACTACATTCCATTTTCAGAATAATTCCATGCTCATTTCAATCATAAATCGAAATTTCCCCCGCATATTGTAATGATCAACCCGAAACGGCGACAATAAAAATGGATTCCATCCATTTAAATCTTGTTGGTCTTGTCTGGGATGGTTTAAGATCAATTGGTAACTATTCCTCACAATATAATCATTCATGAGAGCTTTTTATCCTTAGAATCCTTTCGCAAAATCCTTCACTGGCTAAAATATTCTTAAATAAGATTATTTGTTCTGCACTAAGACAAATAGGTTTCTTGGGAGCCTTGGCTTAAACTTAATGCGCTCTGGAAAGCTAGTGCTGTCACAAAAGTAAACAAATCAGAAGATTTAATTTTGTGATGTAATATAATGAACTACATTCAATTGTTACATATCTAATAATGTTTTTACTGGAATGCTTTGTTGTGATAAAGTCCGTGGTTGATCGATTGTATTGATGCAGAAAACGGTAAGTGATAAGTGCCTGCAAAATGAAAGCTTTCGTCGTGTAGCTCAACGAGAAGTTCAGGCAAGCATGGGAGAAATATGCGGTAGTGAAATAATTCTACGAAAGGAATAATTGCCATTTTATTTTCGCGTTCTGATTAACTCATAATTCTCTACATAATTATCATTATTGACATGATGATTTTGATAATCACAGGCAGACTGCATTTCAATAACATGCATCAGACAGTTGAGATTTATGAAGACTTTTACATGACTTAGTGCAGTCCTAAGAGTTTTATCTATGTCTTTGCAAGACCAACAAGCTGAGGTTTTCAGGTTTTAATAGATACTACACAGCTCCTTCAAAATAAAATTTATTATCAACAAGTGTGAGCAGCAAATAAGTTTTAACGGAAGCACTTATAGGTATCTACAAAGCACTTTAAAGTGTGTTTTACCCAAAAGAACGTTTAGCACTTTTCAATGCTTTGTTAAATCTGTTAAGAATGAATGCATCTCTAATAAAACCTCCATAAATAACATCTAAGATCAAAAAGCACTGAAATTGTTACTTGGGTTAGATTACTAAAGAAACTATATTTGTATAAGAGAGAGCTATACCGCGGGGCTTAACCGCATTATTAGGTATAAATTTATCTCTTTATGGTCATTTTATTGAATATTCTCATACTTATAAAATCTTCTATGCATATTTATTGATCTACTGCAAATTGTAAACTTTTTTTCTCCAAATATTTTGATAGGTTGTTTCAGAATAACACATTATGAAAACAATACATGGAATATAAATTCCATTTCATTGCAGCAGTGTTCCTAACTTCGATTATTGTCATTGTGCTTTGGAAGGTCTTCTGGAAATAAAGCATTTGTTTTTGTATTGTGCTTGACGACTAGATTAGCAACTCTTTGAAGGCGTGGGTTATTTTCCATATTAATACTATATTAGTCCTTCTATCAGGACACACTTTAAACTTCTACTTCTACTCATATCAGTTCCATTGGAATTTGAAATATTTTTCTCTTCAAAAATCAGTGAAAAATAAATTTATTATATCTGTAAAATTTTTGCTCCAAAAATAATCAAATATTTTTATGAAGGCTTCTGATTGATGATGCTTTCGAAGAACAAGCCTTTTTAGAAAATAAAAAATATAGATTGTCGAATTTTCCAGTAATTTTTTTAAAATCATTGTTTTTGATAACCTCCAAAAATCGACTGTTCTAAACGTGTTGCCTTTTTAGAGTGAGATTTTATTATTTTTGTGGCTTTTTTATTATCCTAATATTGTACAATATATGTCGATCGATGTACAGAAAACCGATTCCGATTTCATTGATAAATTCAAAAGATATTGCATGTACAAGGTGTCCACTTTACAAAATGAACAGTCCATCTTCTTCTTCTTGGCATTACGTCCTCACTAGGACAGAGCCTGCTTCTCAGCTTAGTGTTCAATTAGCACTAGAGTGTCAATTTCCCGGCCATTTTGCTCGTCCCGGGATTCGGGACAAAAATCTATGCTTGTCCCGGGAAATCCTGGGATCCCGGGATTTACCAAATTTTCAATAAAACTAGCATTTCGGTTGAAATGGAAGTACAAGTTTAACAATACAATTTTTTTCAATTGAATAAACAGATAATGTAACTTTTTCAAAATAATATGTTAATTATAGCAAATCACATTTCAGATAAGACTTTCTTATTCTCGTGAAGTAACCTAACAAAAACCAAAACTTAGCTTGGCTAATTACGGGTTTGCTATGGATTTTTTTTTTTTCAAATTCTCTATAACACTTATGAATGAAAGTATGATGAAAACTTATGTCATAATTTTAAAGCAACTTGCTCCAAACATTTGAAAAATCATAGTAACTTTAGAACACAAGAAATTATTACAGTTCATTGAAGGTATTGTAGATCATGCTAAAAGTTAATTACTGAAAATTATTGACTTAAGTTTACTGCCATGAATCGCAAGTCATCTGCATTATGGTCAAAATTTGAAGTGCAAATCCTTACTAAATGTCTTCCAAATACGGTAACACAAATCAATTAAAGGACTCCTAGCAACGATTATCTAAATCACCGCTGACCTAGATAGAAAAACCTATCTTTGACATCGCATTTCTTGTGGAAAATCTTACGCGTTTGGTGTTCCCGCATTTGATCTTTGCATTTCAAACGCACACAGCAATATATCTTCTAATGATCATTTAGCTGCACCAACGAGAAATCACTTTTTGTTCAGGAAAAAAAAATATCGAGAAACCACTTTTTGCTTAGGAAAAAAACACCAAGTCGAATTTTCCCACCATGAAAAGTAAACGCATGTCAGTCCCACTGCAGATTTTCGCATCGTGTAAAACAGAAATGAATCGTTACCTAATCATCTTTATATTTTTCTTGGATAGGTAACGGACTGAAAAGAAAATTATGAAAGTTTCATTGAGATCGAAACATGTTCCAATCTCCTGGAATTTATTGAATATTTGTATGGAAAGCGATATTGAAAACTTCTCAGTCAATTTTCTCAATGCCTACTTTTTACAGTTTAGGTGCACTTTTAAATTTGTTTTCTTAGCATAAGCTTATAAAAATGGCTAATGTTAAAAAATGAAGCATTAAAACTTTGCAACTAGACAAATAAAAATATGTATTTTTGACTTGGTAAATTGATCTTTTCATGAAAATAATTATTCGTTTATTCTCTTCTTCATTATGTTTTTCTACTTTATCAAATAAGGTTGATAGTGAGGAAAAATGTCATTGTTTTTCATTGAAATTGAGTGGTTTTCATCAAATTGTACGTACATTTCGGGAATCCCGGGATTCCCGGGATTCCCGGGTTGTCAGGAATAAATTCCCGGGAAACGGGATATCCCGAAATTAGACAAATCCCGGAATTTGTTGTCCCGGGATGTCCCGGGATGGACACTCTAATTAGCACTTCAACAGCTATTAACTGAGAGTTATTTTTTGCCAATGATGCCATTTTCGCATTTCGTGTGGCAGGTACGACGATACTCTTTTCCTAGGTAAGTCAAAGAAAATTTCTATTACGAAAAGATCCTGGACCGACCGGGAATCGAACCCAGACACCTTCTGTATGGCTTTCCTTTTAGCCGAGGACTCTAACCACTCGGCCAAGGAAGGCCGATTCTCAATTTTGATTCTCAAAATAAACTCACTCAACGCCGATTCTTCAATTTATCATTATCTCACACATCTTTCATCACACGGCGCAATCTCCGAACCATCATCGATCTTGAACCCACGGATATGAGGCAATCTCATTAACCGAATCGATCGAAAACGGTATCAAAACACTCTGGTTTCCGTCCCGTTCGATTTGCGAAAATTGCACCCAGCCGCCTGATTGCAGCTGATCGACCAAACCATTCAGGCGCCACATCGATTGGCCAAAAAAATAAATAGGATTTTCTGCACGTTTCACTTTCGTTATGAGATAACGAACTTTATCTGCGTTCGCTCTCAGTGAGCGAGCGAGTATGTGCAGTGTGCACTCCAAAATGCCTTTTTCAGCATGCTTTGATCGGGGAATCGACGAGTGCGCGTGAGAAGAAATTAGTCAGCTGGTCGCGATCGGCAGCGGCGAAGTGTGCGAAGCTACAAAAAAGACAGTCCGTCATTCATGGCGGGCCGCTGCGTTGTTATGCTGCTGCTGCTGCTGCTTCAAAATTGATCCTCAACAGAATGGCGAATTGCGATTTTGCGTGCCACAGTGTGGTGCGCATCGCCGTCACACACGTGTGTGAGGTGCGCTACAAACAACGCAATACACGTTGTCAGTGGTAGGTCCCACAGTAGCGGGGTTTGATGCGATCCGGCAAAACGCATTCATCGATTTAGCGATAGAAGAAGCCACTGAACTCTACGCCGGTTCGACGGTGCGTTTCGCGTTCGTTCGTTTGTTTCGATCCATAATTTGCGACCACCAATCTAACGGCTGTGATCTCAGGGGTGGTAGCAAGTTTTTCTTATGGAGATTTGGTCACTATTTTAATGCTATTTAAATCCTAAGAAGAAACGTTGGATGAATTTCTGGAGGATTCAGAAATTCTTTAGAAGTTTCAGGAATAATGTTTGGAGAACTGCCTGGTGGAATCTCTGTAGCATTTTTTCGGAATTATTATCATTCTAAACATTCCAGGTTAAATTTTTGAAGATATATTGAACGAAATTCTTGACAAATTCCTAAGGAAGTTCAAGAATCACTAAATGAACTCCTGAAGAAAGCTTCTTTTTTTAAGATACAGATACGTTAATGCTTCCAGTGGGCATTTTGCCTTTTGAAGGAATCACCACACTAGACAACGGACTACCATGGAACGCCCAGTGGCCTAGTCGGAAAATAATTCCGGCCTGAGGCGGGAATCGAACCCAAACTACTTAGCACGACGCGGCTAAATGCTTGATGACACTAACCGCACGGCTACGAAGCCCACAAGGAGCTTGGAAGTACTATTTTTGGAGAAAATCATAAAAAACATTCAGTAATACAAGCCAAGTACTGTCACGAGAAGCTCCAACAAACGACAAGAAATATCCTTAGAGTGTCTCGGAGAAGTCCTTATGAAGACAATTATCATCTGATTCTTGTTTGGCTTGTTTTTGTTTTCTTGATTCATGTTGAGTCGTCTTTTGGTCTCTCATATCAGGCGTACGATCTCAAAAAGTTCCATTTTTTAGACAGTCGCTCGCTACCAGCCCTGTCATCTCCGATTGAAATAGGCTCGGGTTCTCTCCAGTGCCGGAACGATGCACCGGGGGGATGGAAGAAAAAGTCGATGCAAACATACCATTGAAAAAAATGCTGCAGGATCACTTGGCCCAGGGGAATGGTGGAGCGGTAAATGCACCTTTCAATTGGAGAAAAATGAGCGGTAAAATATTCTGCATTTTATTATGGTCGTCGCATAATACGGAGCACAAATAGGGAAAACTATAAGACAGGGTCGTTCCGCCGCAACATAAACAATCGAATTCGGTAGGGGGTGAGGGTGGGCGAAGGAAGCAGTAAATTGCTTGACTTTGCCCCGGGTGAGGTGAAGCAGAAATAGTTGAAATAGAGAGCATTGAAACATTTTTCTACAACCGACTTGGGCGATTTTTTTTTGCATATCGGTTGTATCTTTCAAACGACCGCCACCGATATGGCTTTTGGAGCGTAGGATTTCGTAGTTCATGTGCGGCACAGTGGGATTGTCACGGATGTTTTTTTCTACCCTTACTCAGGCATTACAGAATTTGTTCTCATTTGATTTCGAAGCACGATTAAAGCAAGCGAAGAAAACATCGCATCTGTATCGGTCCATGATCGGCAAAGCTTCGCAAGTCGTAACAAACTTGATAAATAACAGCAGCGAAGGTGAGCCCCAAAGAGAGAGCGATTATAAAAGCCATTTTTCTCGCTCATTTACCATTGGGTTAGGTGTTTTACTCTACTGGCATGATAAACAATCCCCGAACATCCTATAGCAATAGTCTTCCCATGGTTTGGAGCTTGTTTAGATAGGTTTTATCAAGCACCGTTATTCGCCCGATATAATCAGGGCTGTAGCAGTAGATGATAAATATTGTTACAGAAAGCGATTGATGAGAGATTCTCTCAATTCTCTCATAATTCAACATTCAACCACTGCCCTTACTTATTTGTCAAAGAGCTTGGGGTACAACAGCGTCTATTTTCCAGGTAACGGATGGTTGCTTATCATCGCCAAAGAGTTAATAATGTGAAATTCTGAGTGAAGCTGGAGTAATTCCTCTAGTGATTCCACTGGAAATTTTCGGAAAATCATTCTAATTAGTACTCCTCTACTAACCTTCGGAGACGGTGGTTTCATCCAGTTATTTTTCATGAAATTCCCCTGAAGATGGTTCAGAGACGACCTAAAGTTTCTACTATAATAGGTAAATTTTCCGGGAATCGAAAAATATTCTTACAGATATATTTTTAGAGGTTGCTATGGATGTTTTCAGAAATTATGACAGCCCCTATTTCAAAATATTCCACCATTTTCATAATTATTTCTCCAGCTTTTCATGTTGGATGTTGTCTATGTAGTTCTCTAGTAATTTCCATAAAAAATGTCCAGTTTTTTATAATTCTATAATTAAACGTTTGTTTTCTTCAGCGAGAATTATTTAGAGTAATCTTCAGTTGTTTATACAGAGTTCCTTTCAGCAGTTATTTCGAGGATTCTTGCATGAGTTTGTCCAGGCATTTCGTCAGTGCTTTCTTAATCAATTGATTTACTCTTTATTATGGAGAAGGTCAACCCGAGGCAGAATAGTGTTTTCTTCATAGATTAATATTCAGAGTTCTTTCAAGAGTTTTCCATCCAATGATTTTTCAAGGTTTTGTCCAGGGATTGCTCTAGAAAATTTTCAGCAATTTCATACAAAATTGCTACATGGATTCCGCAAGAAATTCCTCCAGGGATTTATTAAGGAATTAAGGAAGGGATGTATTAATGCAATCCATCTTAGCAGTTTCTCAAATAATTTCTATGAAGAGTTTTTCAGGGATTGTTCAAAGGAAAATTTAAGTTTGATAATAAATCTTCGAGCTGTTTAGTGGAATATCTATAAGTAAATGAAAAACCGACTTTAATACTATACCTTTTAATTCCACTATAGTTTGACACCTTTGACAGATATGCGTATTTCGACCTCAACTGTAAGGCCGTCTTCAGTGTCGTGAACTTGACTCGACTTACATTTAACGTTTTCCAGCAGGAAATATTACATCTATGCTTTTAGTGATATCTACCATGTTTTTTATTGCGATCTTTGCAGGGAGGATTCTTTAAGAGATTTTCCAGAGAACCTTGCAAGTATTATTTTGAGTAATTTCTTCAGATATTTTTCCTTAAGTTCATTCAGTGATTTCATTCCAAATTATTTCAGAATTTTCTCCTGAGAATCATTGACAGTTTCATCCAAAAATGTCATCATGTATTCATCCGGGAAAACTCCAAAAAATACTGATGGAACTGATGAAAAAAATCCTGCAAGTATTTCTTAGTTCCTTCATAGATTCCTCAAGATTTTTCACAGAGATTGCTTAATTTTTTACCACAGTTGACCTCAAGAATTATACCAGAAATTCTTTTAAAAATTCTGAGAGTTCATACAGGAATTCTTGAACGGATACCATCACTAGCTATTGCAGGAGTTCCTACGGAACGAAGTACTTCCTGGTCAAATAAATACTCGAAAATTCTACCAACACTGAAGAAGAATAAATATTTGCAAATCCTGAAGGAGAAATCCATGTATGTATTCCTGGTTTTTCTTCTTTCTGGCGATATGGCGACTTTGATTTTGAAATGGAAATTTTGGCAGGCCTCCTTCTCAGCTTACTTCGTCAATCCACCGTTTTTGTATTTGAATATCATGTGATAAGTGAGAAGACGATCACTACTGCATTAACCGCTTCGAATACAAATTTAGATATTACTGGTTCCATGAAGAATTTTCCAGAGGCATTTCTTCAAAATCTCTGGCGAACTTTTTTATGATTTGTTATAGATACTCTCAGAAGTTTTACTCCGAGATTTTCACAGAAGCTCCTCAACAATTTGCACGGAGGACTTTCTTCAGAGATCGAGGTATGACTACAGTGGTCTCCATTAGATTTCCATAGAGGCTTCCACAAAGGTTTCAGCAGTAGCCTCATCTGGAACCCTTAGAAACCATTTTGGAATCTTCGGAACACTTGAAACCCCTTAAATCCCGGGAATCAGTTTCAACTTCTTGGAAATCTTGATGACTCCTTGAAATCCTCTCAAAAATCACTATGAAATTTGGAAATTTGTCACACTTTTTCAATGGTACTTAGGTGCCCGGCGAACTCTTTGAGAAACGCTGTGAACTCTTTTCGCGAAAGTCAGAATGTATTTCAAAAAGAATTTTCAATAATTATTACATAGCAGCTACAAGCCTTACGTTAAATAAGGGCATATTGTACAATGTGATCCATAAAAAAATGCGGAAATCTTTATAAAGGAGACAATTTACATAGAAATTTTTATATAGAAAACGAAATTGTTACTCATTATTAGTATTGTTAAACCTGTTTTGACTCTATTTGTTGCTTGGAACATGATTTCATCTGTTACTTTCGTCTTACTAGAGAGGAATTGGAAGCATACTCGATGGGGTGACACTTTTCACAGCCCTTAATTTCTTCTAGAGATCCTTACAGGAATTCTCTGAAAAAATCATGCAGTAGTTGCCCCAAACATTTCTCCTGAAGAACCTTTAGAGTTTCTTTCCGCAGTTATTTAATGGATTCCTCCGAGGTCAAGAAATTCTTCATTCTGAGTTTCTTACAGGAATTTCACCAAATAAGGAATCTTACAGTTTCTTACAGGAATTTTACCAGTGCTACAAATAAAGATTCTATCAAAAGAACTTCAGAAATTCCTACTGGAATTGTTCTCAGCGATATTTTACGGAAATCCTACATGAGTGCCTATGTTTCTCTGGAAATTCGTTAGCACTTTTAACAGTAATTTTCAAAGGAATTTCGCCAAAAGCTCCCACGGAGTTTCAATCGAGGATTTGTTGAAGAACCCTTCAGGGATTTTTCCAGAAAATTTCAATTAACGGACAAGAATTCCTACAAAAATGATCCATGAGGTGCACATGGAGGATTCTCCCAAGATTGCTCAATGATGTTCTAGAAATGCATCAAGGGGAAACATTCCTCCAGAAGTCTATTCCGGAAATAGTTTTTAAATAAATTACTCCAGTTTTTAAATAAATTACTCCAGAACTTCATGCAGTAAGTTTTTATTAGTAATTCCTACTTGCATTTGGATTGGCGAATAAATTTCAGAGAAATCTCAAAAAGTTCTTCCAGAGTCCTTTCGAGAATTCGTACATGAGTTTTTCCAGAAATTTCCTTCTCAAGGCTTTGTTCAGGGATTGCCCCTGAAGTTCCTTCAACGGTTCCTTAAGAAATCGCTCCATGCATTTCGCCACTAATTTTTACCAAGAATTCCCGTTGAAATCCAGTGATGCATTTCAGAGGTTTCTCAAATAAGTTCTAATAAGATTCCATCGGAAAATATTACATGAATACTATCTGTTATTTCTACAACAAAGAATCTGTGAATCTTGAAGAGTTCTTCCGAGTTTGACAATTCCTTCAGATATTTCTCCTTGAGTTCGTTCAGCGACTCCTATCCAAATAACTGACAGCTTTATCCAGGAAAAATCCAAAAATGTCTGAAGGAATCTCTTCGTTCCTTCATAGATTCCTTAGGATTTTTCACAGAGATGGCTTTTTTCATCAGAGTTGCTCTGCAAGTTCACCCAGGAAGTCTCGAGCTGATTCCTCCACTAGCTACCGTAGTAATTCCTACAAAAAGAAGTTTTGCGTGGTCGAAAGAGGAATTGATATATGCAAATCCTGAAGGAGAAATCGAGTTCTACGAGTATTTCCTCATTTGAATATCATGTGACAAGTGAGAAGATGATCTCTACTGCATTAACAGCTACACATACAAATTATTACTGGTTCTCTGAAGAAGTTTCTAGAAGCATTTCTTCAAACTCTGGCGATTTTTTTCACGATAACTTATAGCACTCTCAGAAGTTATTTTAGGTTAGAATTCACGGAGTTATAGCCATCAAAATTTCCACAGAATCTGTACTCCAAAAATCTGCATGGAGGTTTTCAAAGAGATTTCCTCTGCGATCTGCTCAAAAGTCTGCGTAGTGGTCGGGGTTTCTACGAGGATCTCCACAAAGTATCACTACAGTGGTCTCCCTTCTATAGAGGTTTTGACAGAGGTTTCAACTACAGCCCTCTCTGAAACCCCTAAGATCAATTTTGGAATCTTCGGAACACTTGAAAATCTGTGAAATCCAGGACATCAAATTGAATCTCTCGGAAATCTTAATCATTTCAAAACCCCCAAGAATTCTTGAATACCTTTGGAAACTGTTACATATTTCCCTATGGTACCGTAATCCGAGGGCTAATTGATCACTGGGGCGAATTTGATCAGGTCGGTATCAAATAACATTTCCTCCCAAAAAAGCTGAAGGTTTCGTTGGCAACATAGGCATCCCAAGTTTTCTAGAATATATATGTCTAATGATGATGTTGGACTATTTGATTTTTATACGGGTCAGTTTTGCTTAGAAATATACACACTTTTTGAAGCTGTAAGCAATACAGTTGAAAAGGTCAGTGCTAAACAATCCACTGGTGCTATGCCTACATGCTAACTTTGAGTGTTTAAAATGTTGTGTAAGCTTAACCCATATCCGCCCAGCGTCCTAAAAATAGGACAGAAGCCCCGAACGCCCAGCGTCCTATAAATAGGACAGTACTTGTAGTGCAAATATCTTGAAAATAAAGAGGTTTAGGAGAAAACTGTCTTCTGCAAAGTTGATCACAGGACTGCTGACTTCCACTTGGTAACTATTTTAATTCAGAATTAACTCACCAGGTGGCGCACAGACGCCAACAAATGTCGCATTTATAAGCAACAACAGGAAACAACTTTCCAGCGTACAAATATTTGCTTCGTTTATATCTCAGTCCAGCGATGAGATACAAAAATGGTGTCTTCGACAAAGTTGAACAACTAAATAATACCTATTCGCATAGAACCTTACAAATTCGGAAAACACTACCAAGATGGCGCTAGTGAGCCAAAATTTTATTTGCTTATATCTTAGCCCAGTTATGAGATACGAAAATGGTGTCTTCGACAAAGTTGAACAACTAAATAATACCTATTCGCATAGAACCTAATAAATTCGGAAAACACTCCCAAGATGGCGCTAGTGAGCCAAAACTTTATTCACTTATATCTTTGCTCGGTTATGAGATACAAAAATGGTGTCTTCGACAAAGTTGAACAACTAAATAATACCTATTCGCATAGAACCTTATAAATTCGGAAAACACTCCCAAGATGGCGCTAGTGAGCCAAAACTTTATTCACTTATATCTTTGCCCAGTTATGAGATACAAAAATGGTGTCTTCGACAAAGTTGAACAACTAAATAATACCTATTCGCATAGAACCTAATAAATTCGGAAAACACTCCCAAGATGGCGCTAGTGAGCCAAAACTTTATTCACTTATATCTTTGCTCGGTTATGAGATACAAAAATGGTGTCTTCGACAAAGTTGAACAACTAAATAATACCTATTCGCATAGAACCTTATAAATTCGGAAAACACTCCCAAGATGGCGCTAGTGAGCCAAAACTTTATTCACTTATATCTTTGCCCAGTTATGAGATACAAAAATGGTGTCTTCGACAAAGTTGAACAACTAAATAATACCTATTCGCATAGAACCTAATAAATTCGGAAAACACTCCCAAGATGGCGCTAGTGAGCCAAAACTTTATTCACTTATATCTTTGCTCGGTTATGAGATACAAAAATGGTGTCTTCGACAAAGTTGAACAACTAAATAATACCTATTCGCATAGAACCTTATAAATTCGGAAAACACTCCCAAGATGGCGCTAGTGAGCCAAAACTTTATTCACTTATATCTTTGCCCAGTTATGAGATACAAAAATGGTGTCTTCGACAAAGTTGAACAACTAAATAATACCTATTCGCATAGAACCTAATAAATTCGGAAAACACTCCCAAGATGGCGCTAGTGAGCCAAAACTTTATTCACTTATATCTTTGCTCGGTTATGAGATACAAAAATGGTGTCTTCGACAAAGTTGAACAACTAAATAATACCTATTCGCATAGAACCTTATAAATTCGGAAAACACTCCCAAGATGGCGCTAGTGAGCCAAAACTTTATTCACTTATATCTTTGCCCAGTTATGAGATACAAAAATGGTGTCTTCGACAAAGTTGAACAACTAAATAATACCTATTCGCATAGAACCTAATAAATTCGGAAAACACTCCCAAGATGGCGCTAGTGAGCCAAAACTTTATTCACTTATATCTTTGCTCGGTTATGAGATACAAAAATGGTGTCTTCGACAAAGTTGAACAACTAAATAATACCTATTCGCATAGAACCTTATAAATTCGGAAAACACTCCCAAGATGGCGCTAGTGAGCCAAAACTTTATTCACTTATATCTTTGCCCAGTTATGAGATACAAAAATGGTGTCTTCGACAAAGTTGAACAACTAAATAATACCTATTCGCATAGAACCTAATAAATTCGGAAAACACTCCCAAGATGGCGCTAGTGAGCCAAAACTTTATTCACTTATATCTTTGCTCGGTTATGAGATACAAAAATGGTGTCTTCGACAAAGTTGAACAACTAAATAATACCTATTCGCATAGAACCTTATAAATTCGGAAAACACTCCCAAGATGGCGCTAGTGAGCCAAAACTTTATTCACTTATATCTTTGCCCAGTTATGAGATACAAAAATGGTGTCTTCGACAAAGTTGAACAACTAAATAATACCTATTCGCATAGAACCTAATAAATTCGGAAAACACTCCCAAGATGGCGCTAGTGAGCCAAAACTTTATTCACTTATATCTTTGCTCGGTTATGAGATACAAAAATGGTGTCTTCGACAAAGTTGAACAACTAAATAATACCTATTCGCATAGAACCTTATAAATTCGGAAAACACTCCCAAGATGGCGCTAGTGAGCCAAAACTTTATTCACTTATATCTTTGCCCAGTTATGAGATACAAAAATGGTGTCTTCGACAAAGTTGAACAACTAAATAATACCTATTCGCATAGAACCTAATAAATTCGGAAAACACTCCCAAGATGGCGCTAGTGAGCCAAAACTTTATTCACTTATATCTTTGCTCGGTTATGAGATACAAAAATGGTGTCTTCGACAAAGTTGAACAACTAAATAATACCTATTCGCATAGAACCTTATAAATTCGGAAAACACTCCCAAGATGGCGCTAGTGAGCCAAAACTTTATTCACTTATATCTTTGCCCAGTTATGAGATACAAAAATGGTGTCTTCGACAAAGTTGAACAACTAAATAATACCTATTCGCATAGAACCTAATAAATTCGGAAAACACTCCCAAGATGGCGCTAGTGAGCCAAAACTTTATTCACTTATATCTTTGCTCGGTTATGAGATACAAAAATGGTGTCTTCGACAAAGTTGAACAACTAAATAATACCTATTCGCATAGAACCTTATAAATTCGGAAAACACTCCCAAGATGGCGCTAGTGAGCCAAAACTTTATTCACTTATATCTTTGCCCAGTTATGAGATACAAAAATGGTGTCTTCGACAAAGTTGAACAACTAAATAATACCTATTCGCATAGAACCTAATAAATTCGGAAAACACTCCCAAGATGGCGCTAGTGAGCCAAAACTTTATTCACTTATATCTTTGCTCGGTTATGAGATACAAAAATGGTGTCTTCGACAAAGTTGAACAACTAAATAATACCTATTCGCATAGAACCTTATAAATTCGGAAAACACTCCCAAGATGGCGCTAGTGAGCCAAAACTTTATTCACTTATATCTTTGCCCAGTTATGAGATACAAAAATGGTGTCTTCGACAAAGTTGAACAACTAAATAATACCTATTCGCATAGAACCTAATAAATTCGGAAAACACTCCCAAGATGGCGCTAGTGAGCCAAAACTTTATTCACTTATATCTTTGCTCGGTTATGAGATACAAAAATGGTGTCTTCGACAAAGTTGAACAACTAAATAATACCTATTCGCATAGAACCTTATAAATTCGGAAAACACTCCCAAGATGGCGCTAGTGAGCCAAAACTTTATTCACTTATATCTTTGCCCAGTTATGAGATACAAAAATGGTGTCTTCGACAAAGTTGAACAACTAAATAATACCTATTCGCATAGAACCTAATAAATTCGGAAAACACTCCCAAGATGGCGCTAGTGAGCCAAAACTTTATTCACTTATATCTTTGCTCGGTTATGAGATACAAAAATGGTGTCTTCGACAAAGTTGAACAACTAAATAATACCTATTCGCATAGAACCTAATAAATTCGGAAAACACTCCCAAGATGGCGCTAGTGAGCCAAAACTTTATTCACTTATATCTTTGCTCGGTTATGAGATACAAAAATGGTGTCTTCGACAAAGTTGAACAACTAAATAATACCTATTCGCATAGAACCTTATAAATTCGGAAAACACTCCCAAGATGGCGCTAGTGAGCCAAAACTTTATTCACTTATATCTTTGCCCAGTTATGAGATACAAAAATGGTGTCTTCGACAAAGTTGAACAACTAAATAATACCTATTCGCATAGAACCTAATAAATTCGGAAAACACTCCCAAGATGGCGCTAGTGAGCCAAAACTTTATTCACTTATATCTTTGCTCGGTTATGAGATACAAAAATGGTGTCTTCGACAAAGTTGAACAACTAAATAATACCTATTCGCATAGAACCTTACAAATTCGGAAAACACTACCAAGATGGCGCTAGTGAGCCAAAATTTTATTTGCTTATATCTTAGCCCAGTTATGAGATACGAAAATGGTGTCTTCGACAAAGTTGAACAACTAAATAATACCTATTCGCATAGAACCTAATAAATTCGGAAAACACTCCCAAGATGGCGCTAGTGAGCCAAAACTTTATTCACTTATATCTTTGCTCGGTTATGAGATACAAAAATGGTGTCTTCGACAAAGTTGAACAACTAAATAATACCTATTCGCATAGAACCTTATAAATTCGGAAAACACTCCCAAGATGGCGCTAGTGAGCCAAAACTTTATTCACTTATATCTTTGCCCAGTTATGAGATACAAAAATGGTGTCTTCGACAAAGTTGAACAACTAAATAATACCTATTCGCATAGAACCTAATAAATTCGGAAAACACTCCCAAGATGGCGCTAGTGAGCCAAAACTTTATTCACTTATATCTTTGCTCGGTTATGAGATACAAAAATGGTGTCTTCGACAAAGTTGAACAACTAAATAATACCTATTCGCATAGAACCTTATAAATTCGGAAAACACTCCCAAGATGGCGCTAGTGAGCCAAAACTTTATTCACTTATATCTTTGCCCAGTTATGAGATACAAAAATGGTGTCTTCGACAAAGTTGAACAACTAAATAATACCTATTCGCATAGAACCTAATAAATTCGGAAAACACTCCCAAGATGGCGCTAGTGAGCCAAAACTTTATTCACTTATATCTTTGCTCGGTTATGAGATACAAAAATGGTGTCTTCGACAAAGTTGAACAACTAAATAATACCTATTCGCATAGAACCTTATAAATTCGGAAAACACTCCCAAGATGGCGCTAGTGAGCCAAAACTTTATTCACTTATATCTTTGCCCAGTTATGAGATACAAAAATGGTGTCTTCGACAAAGTTGAACAACTAAATAATACCTATTCGCATAGAACCTAATAAATTCGGAAAACACTCCCAAGATGGCGCTAGTGAGCCAAAACTTTATTCACTTATATCTTTGCTCGGTTATGAGATACAAAAATGGTGTCTTCGACAAAGTTGAACAACTAAATAATACCTATTCGCATAGAACCTTATAAATTCGGAAAACACTCCCAAGATGGCGCTAGTGAGCCAAAACTTTATTCACTTATATCTTTGCCCAGTTATGAGATACAAAAATGGTGTCTTCGACAAAGTTGAACAACTAAATAATACCTATTCGCATAGAACCTAATAAATTCGGAAAACACTCCCAAGATGGCGCTAGTGAGCCAAAACTTTATTCACTTATATCTTTGCTCGGTTATGAGATACAAAAATG
This sequence comes from Aedes aegypti, assembly GCF_002204515.2. NCBI lineage: Eukaryota > Metazoa > Arthropoda > Insecta > Diptera > Culicidae > Aedes > Aedes aegypti. Next base: position 95,521,574 of record NC_035109.1, on the reverse strand, counting down.
GTGTCTTCGACAAAGTTGAACAACTAAATAATACCTATTCGCATAGAACCTTATAAATTCGGAAAACACTCCCAAGATGGCGCTAGTGAGCCAAAACTTTATTCACTTATATCTTTGCCCAGTTATGAGATACAAAAATGGTGTCTTCGACAAAGTTGAACAACTAAATAATACCTATTCGCATAGAACCTAATAAATTCGGAAAACACTCCCAAGATGGCGCTAGTGAGCCAAAACTTTATTCACTTATATCTTTGCTCGGTTATGAGATACAAAAATGGTGTCTTCGACAAAGTTGAACAACTAAATAATACCTATTCGCATAGAACCTTATAAATTCGGAAAACACTCCCAAGATGGCGCTAGTGAGCCAAAACTTTATTCACTTATATCTTTGCCCAGTTATGAGATACAAAAATGGTGTCTTCGACAAAGTTGAACAACTAAATAATACCTATTCGCATAGAACCTAATAAATTCGGAAAACACTCCCAAGATGGCGCTAGTGAGCCAAAACTTTATTCACTTATATCTTTGCTCGGTTATGAGATACAAAAATGGTGTC